>NC_091408.1:6246500-6546600 GCF_032191515.1 Phaenicophaeus curvirostris
GATATTCACTAATACCTGAGTTATGTCCATCTTGGTTGTTTTAGTCTGATATTCTGTACTGGTTGAAATAGAATCATAGAATCATAGAATAACCAGGTTGGAAGAAACCCACCGGATCATCGAGTCCAAACATTCAATAGGAATTTATTCTGTTTGCTCCACCTTCAATTCTTCAGCACGACCTGGATTTTATACATTCAACCTAATAAATTTTCCTCCATATGAGTAATCCAGAGGACATGGGTCTTGGGAAGAAAGCAGAGGGGTGGAGCAGTGGAAATCTTCCCTTAGATTCAGTTTGGGCAAGATTAGTTCTGCTATTTTCTCCCTGTCTTATTGCTTCTCTTCTCCCATCAAAAGGGAATGAACACTAGGATTTCCAGGTTAGAGTACAGGAACACAAGTCAGAGGAAAACTGTGGGAAGCTTGCCAGTGCCTGCCTGCTCATCACTTCCGTCTGCTATTCTGTGATATTTGTGATCACTAAATACTACTGTAAGATAAGGAAAGGAAAAAGACCAGTCTGTCTCAGTGTGGAGATGGGGCAGCCATCACTTCTTGGGGCAACCTGGGCCAGGGCCTCCCACCCCACAGCAAAACATTTCTCCCTAAAATCTCATGTCAATCTCCTCTCTTTTGGCTGAAAACCATTCCCCATCCTCCTGTCCCTGCCCTTCCTGATCAAGAGCCCTTCCCAGGTTTTTTGGAGCCCCTTTCAGTGCTGGAAGCTGCTCTAAGATCTCCTTGGAGCCTTCTCTTCTCCAGGCTGAGCAACCCCAGCTCTCCCAGCCTGTCCTCATATGGGAAATGCTCCAGCTCATGTTGAGCTTCCCATCCTCCAGCACCCCAAGTCTTTCTTTTCAGGGTTGCTCTCAATCCATTCTCTGCCCAGCCTGTACTTGTTCTTGGGATTGCAAGCAGGTTTTCTGCTCCCTTAAGAACTAATGCCTGCTATTCCATATCTCTTCATTCATTGGGACATTCGTAAAATATTAATTTGTTTTTATATCACACTTTTTGCCACCTAAGTTGCACAATATTATGTCTGCTTCCTGAGTGATACTTTTTAAACTGGATTATGGCAAGGACACTCAAAAAAATGAATTAAAAACCCCCATGGGATTAATGAAATGGTGATTGTTTTGTTTTTGCCTTTCTGACTGTTTTTCACAACAGGAAAAATCTAAGACGCTTACTTTTTATTTTCCTTAAACAAAGGTTCCAGACAGCCATGGGGCCACAGAAACCAAGGCTTTCAGAAAACACTATAAAACTGGGAGATTCATTACAAAATCTTGTGAGTGGTCAAAGCACCAGCTCTCCCCCACATACAGCAGCTCTTGTGGTGGTCAGCAAGAAAAATAAAAATCCAAATGCCACACATCATGAATGCTTCAGAGAAAATTCACCATGTTTTTCACAAAAAACCCCACAGCATAACAAACAAAACCCAAACCCAACACAAAAAACCCCAAGTCATTTATTTGTATTAATGTTCTCCATCTGCTTTCTGACTTTCTAGATTTTCTAAACTACTTTGAGATCCTAGGGTAAAACACCAAATGGGGAATAAAGTTCTGAGAGTCTAGGGAAGGGGAGCTTTACTGGATCTGAGAGTGATTAATGAAAAAAAATGGCCATAACTGATTTATCTCTTTCCTTGGGCTGTTGCTCATCTTAATATCATGTCTCTTTTTCTTTTCAGAATCTGAATGTTTATATTAGAATAAATGATGTGACTTTGAGGATAACCTTGTTCCTTGCTCTGTGGCATTATTTGTAAGCCAAAAGGAAGAGATTTTTGCCCGTTGGATATAAATTCACAATGTTTCAGTTTCATCCCAGCTTTATCAAGCTGATGCAGGTTTCCCTGGAGGCCACGTGCACAACCCTTGCTCTGCAGCAATGTTGGCACCACATCATCGCTGAAGCCCTTAGGTTTGGGAACTGCTCTTTTCCATCCCACAGCAGACTCCGCTCGACTGCCTTGATGCTTCTTCTTGCCGTGCGCTCCACACTCAGCACACTGCAGTGAGGCTCATAATCCAAAGCATTGTCATTGCAGGTTATGGAGCTCTCGGCTTGTGCTGCTCTTTTGTAAACATCTGCTCTGCATACTTGCCATTTGCTTTGACCCACAGTTCCGTAAATGTTAAAGAAAACAGCTGGAGTGGCTGCAGCACTGCAGTTGTTTCTCTCCTTTTGCACTGCAGGACACACCCACTGGGTATTGTTATATATTAAATCCACAACCATAAAATTCATTCACAGCTTAAGGCATTTTCTTTTCCTAAGACCACCTCAAAGGCCCACGCAGTTAGTACATGTTTAATGCTGCTGCATTTCTAGCAACTCATTGTATTGGTTCTTTCCTTTCCTTTTTGCCTTCTCGATTTGCATCTCACTTCATTTTTAATATCTTTCCTTGGTTTTGCTTTTCTGTCCAAAGCTCCTCTGCGGCACGGTGTTTGTCCTGCCAAACCAGCTTGTTGGTGCACCCTCACGGTCCCAACTATTGTGCAAAGAAAACTCGTGATGTCAGGTGTGCGTCTTCTAAGTTTGCGAAAGATGTCCTCTCTGCATCACAATGTTCTCCCTGTCTGTAACATATTTTAAAATAAGTTCTGAGTCCACCTCCAGCTCTATCAAGTTAATAACCACCCTCTGATGTTTAACATGAAGGTGCCAGGTCCTTTGGTGCCTGGAATCGAGTGTAAATCCAGGACTGCTCAATTCAGTTCCACCCCTGCCTTTGACTGCTCTTTACCTCTCTTTATGATTTCCAGTATCTTTTCTGCTTTGGACTTTGAAAATGCTAGGTCATCAGTGTCTGCAAGCAGAGGACATGAGAAACTGTACAAGCTGAAGTCTGATTTCCTGAGGATTCAGTACCCAGGACAGGAGCCGCTTATGACAAGTGCTGCTTGGACTATGTTTGTTAACACAGTATGTGATGATGCAGATTCCCTGTGGCACAGTGGCCGTGCTCAGGCTCCAGCTAAAGGGCCTTCAGAGTATTCAGGATTGGGTCTGAAGAGAACATTTTTTCAGGCACTGAGATTCCTTGGAGGTATTTATTTACTCACATCCTCCTGAGGCTGGCTGCTTCCAGGGCTTCCTATAAAAACTGCCCTGATTTTGGAGGAGCATGTGGGGATGTCTCTGCCTGTGAGGGGGAGACAACGTTCATGTAACCTTGTACCATGTGATGTGGGAGTCGCTCTGGCAACTGCCCATGGCTTAGTGAATGCCAAGGTAAATAAAAGCAAAAGACATGCATGCACCATTATTCTCATAATTTCCTGCTGCCCTTGGGCTATAATAACTTACACACCCTATTTTACAAGTGTTTCTAATTTATTTCTCATGAGCAGAATTATCTCACAAGGAAAACTCCTCCTCCTTGCAACCAATCCCACCTCCTCTTTTACTGATGAGGTAGACAGTCTAAAGAAAAGATTATGCTTATCATATTTACTGCTGACTACTGAAACAGAACAGCTGCAGCACACTTAGACCCCTCATGTCAGTCTGGTTGTTCATCCAGAGCTCTGGAGTGCTCCTTTTTCAAGTACTAATTCTGCATGTAATGCTGCCTGCAGTTCTGCAACACATTTCATTCCTCATCATCCCAGATGATGGTTCTCTTACAACTTCTGCTTTTATGGCTGAGCCTTAGATGATGTTATCCTCGTTATTCCAGTCCCATGTCTGTCATGTGCAGCTTGAGCTTGATTTGCAACATACCTTTTACATCAGCTACTGAGCTGCTCTTGAAAAAGAGCAACAGAGGGAGGAAGTACCCAGTTCGGGGGTTTATTTAACAATAAGGCAGCCATATAGTTATAGGCCTTCTATTTTGCCATGTTGGGGGGTATCTTTGTTTTTTTCAATCCTTTTTGCCCCTTTATTGCCATCTATATTGACTTTTGAACTGATTTTGCAACAAATGGTTTGCAGTCCTTAGGAACTAAACAGGAACAGAACTCAAAATTAGACACTGAAAATTTGTAGCCATGCTATGTTTTGTTATAAAATTTAATTTATTGCTACAAATTTATAGCTAACTCTGTTTATTTTTCTTTGTAATCATACAGTTTAGCCTGAGAACTACTTAAGAGAACTAAAAATCAGTATTACTCTTTTGTTTAACACCTCTTCACTTTCTTAATCCCATGCATTGATATGGTATCATGGTAAATGGTAACTGGATTGCAAACCGCATCTGAGATGTTAATTTCCTCAGGAGTAAATGAAGTAAGCAGGTTTTATTGATGTACTGGAAAGTCATCAAGAAAAATAAGTTTTCTTCCTCTTTCTATGCTATTTATTGTGTACCCTGCCTCATTCTCCCCCAGCAGCTTCCTACAGTGGGGGATGCTGGCTCTTTCTGCTGCGTTCTCTCCTTACAGCACAGGTAGTTCTGTTTTCTCTCTTTAGCTGACAAGAAAGCGGTGGTGGTGGCACAGCAGTAAGAGGAACGGTGAAGAGAAGAAGGTGGTTACATTGTGAGCTCTGTGGTCACAAGAGAGAGCGATGCAGGCAAAACCCTTGGCTTCCCACAGCGCTGCCTGCCCTTCAAGTGAATGTCAGCAAGGTAGTGGGAGTGGTGGCATGGCAAGTGGAACAAATCCGTGAGGGTCACATCCAATCTGTGGAACTTGAATGACATTTTTATGTGTCTTTTTAAAAGTTCTTTTTTTCCAATTCAGTTTGGGTTCGGCTTTCATAAGGCTCTTTTTTTGTTTGTTTGTTTGATATTAGGAAAAAAAAGTTTTTCTGTGAGGGTAGGGAGGCACTGTCATGGGCTGCCCAGAGAAGTCGTGGCTGCTCCATCCCTGGAGTTGTTCCAGGCCAGGCTGGATGGTGCTTGGAGCACCCTGATCCAGTGGGAGGTGTCCCTGCTCAGGGCAGGGGGTTGGAAATGGATGGGCTTTTAAGGACCCTTCCAACACAAACCATTCTATGATTCTATGAATCTTATTTTTGTGAGTAAGTTTTTATCTTGCTTTTTTGAGTGGCCATTTTCAAGGAACTCACTTGCAATGTTTTAGCTGTGATCTAAGACAGTTGCTTCTATGCTAAATAAAGCAGCAATTAATTATTAAAAACATACCTTTTGTGGCTGAACATCTTCACCGCTGTTAAACTCTAAGACATGTTTTACTTTTTAATAATTCATTTTTTAAAATTTATTTCGTGAGTATACAGTAAGTGCTTTGTGGGAAACTGGGAGAAGGATGGTCTGGCAGCTGCTGAAGGCTGCTGTGTGACCCAGGAGTGGTTCCCAGCTCTGATATGTGCCCATACCTGGGTGTATCAAGTATGTCTGCCTCATTGCTCTTGTAGAACAGCTGTCAGGTTAGTACTGACAAGATTTACTACCTCCTCTTAAAGGACTGAGAAGAACCCTGCCCGTCAGCCTTTTCAAGGAGTTGTCCTAGAGACCCCAAACGTACGGTGGTGCCACAATGACTACAGGCATGGAACAAGTGAACCATAAAGGCTGGTAGAAGGAGTTGTGTATTTTCCTCCCCTTTCCCTATTGATAACTGATGAATTAGAACAGTACAAATCCCAGATTTTTGTATGAACTGAGCCACTGTAGCTTTGCACTGAGAAAAACTGGTTCTGTACACTGAGAAAAATGGCACATCTATTTGCTTAACTTTTACAAGATATTTATGAGCTTTGATAAGGAGGAAATTTCATCTTTGGACAAAGCCTTATGCACCAGATTCTTTGGGAACAGTCTCAAGCCCTTCTCTGTAATTATTCATCAGCTCTGTCCAGGTTGGATTTGGTGCAACACATTCCTCCTGACAAAGTGGCGCTGAGCATTACAGCAGTGCTCTCTCAGTCTTTCCCTCTGTGCTGGGAGCACCGCAGCAGCCTGTGACACGTCGATCTAAACTCAGCTGGTGCCAGTGCTGTGTGCTGTCGCGGTGCGGGAGGTACGGTGGCAAAGCAGGAGTGCTAGGAAATGGATAATGGGGCCAGATGGGCAGTGCTCCTCACTGCTGTGTGAGAAGGCCTTGTGCTGCTCAAAGTGCTGTTTTCTTCTAATGAGGCTTAAGGCTGTAGCTCTGACCTCCCAGTGTGTATTAGCACTTTCAGCAAGAGATGAGATATTTGGAACCAGCCAGATTCCAGCCCACAGTAAATTGTTATATTGTGCCTGTCAAGGTTCCCTCTGCAGATCCAGGAGCACTGAGTGTCCTACTCTCATCACCTTGAACAGTTTTATCTTTGTTAGCAGTGCATGACAACTTTGATAACTACCACTTTCCACTCCAGAAAGGACCATCCTGCAGTGGTGGAGGCCCCTCTCTCTAAGTGTGTACGTATGTGAAAACAGTGGATGAAACAGTGGAGTTGAGGGAGAGAGAATTTTTATCGTTCTCTTCTACAGTAGCTTTGCCTAGAATCTGAAGGAATGCTTGCCCTTTTGAGGAAAGGATGATAATGGTCCCAAACAAGGAACGATTTTCTCCCAGCGTTATTACGAAGGTGTAATTGTGCCCCCGCTGCCAGCTTTAGATACCACTCCTGCAGAGGGAGGTTGTCTCCAGGGCTTTGAGGGCAAATCATTTAATGATTCTGACAGTATAACTTTCATTTCAGGCCCCATGTCTATTTAGTGTGAAGAGCGAAGCACTCGTGAGGAGATTCCAGAGGCCTGGAGGTTCTGAGTGAACAACTGTCTAACGACAGCCCAAGGAGGCCCTTCAGTAAAATAGACGCTGTGTGAATTCGTTCCTTAGGCCTAGCTATGATAATAGGTTTTATTCACTAACTGATTAATATGAATTTGGAGAACAGTCCTGGAAGCAGGGATCAGAGCCCAGAACTCCTTCTTCCAGGTGCGTGTCATAATGACTGGAATGCGCAAACAGGCTGTCCCTTTCTAGCCAAAAAATCCTGAATTATTTCCACGTGGAGGTACAGCAGAGACAGGCCATGCTCTGAGAAGTGAGCACTGCCTGTCACAACTATTGAGCACTGTTATTAACTAAAAATAATCTCTGCTCCATTAAGAAGAAACAGAAGAGGGGCTGCCAGGTTACAGGTCCTGGCGGTGCCTCTCTATAGCTCTGAAGCTAAATCTGGGACGTGAGCATTAAATAGACGGTAGAGTCCATGTCCTCAGCGTGCAGTGCTGACTGGCATTAGGCAGCATTTTGTTCTTGGATTGCTGGTGGGGTCCATGCTTGTGTAACTCAGGTTTTTGGCATCCATCCTGAGCAATATCCCTGGGCTCCAGCTGCAGCCTGGGAAGACCAGAGAGCAATTCCATAGGCGGAGTCAACTGATCTAGCTTAGACGACTTCCTTGCATCGTCCTGATTTAGATGCTTGGGTTTGGACACATTAATCCCACTCTGGAAAGCTGAGATGTAGGGATTTAGGCTGTTTTTTGGCATGATAAATTGAAATGGAGGAAAATGTTTTTATGGTTTTGGAAACCAAGAGTAATTAGGAAAAAATATTTTACTCAGGAGATAATAAAGTTCCAAGGAAGGCACTGAAGTGGAGAAAGCAAATACCTTCAGGAAATACCTGCTGTAGCTTTTGTTTTTAGAAAATTTGCTTAGAAGACAGAGTATAAAAGTAAGGAAGCAGGACTAGGAGCAATTAGCCTGGGCAGATCTGTGGTCCAGGGTAGTCAAGTGGTTTTCCTGACATTTCAAACAGGATTTTCCTGTGTTGTTAACTTTTCAGGTGCTGAGAATGTATTTAATTAATCAAATGCAATTGTTATTATAATGAAGGGGCCTGAGCAGTCCAAAATTGGGTCCCCTGGGTGAAATCAAAACAGTAGATAGGGTCAATCTAAAGGAAGATACAGTGGATGAGAAGTCAAAAGGTTAAAAATAAAAGGATCAAGGGAAGGCAGTGGTAGAAAAATTCATGCTTGTGTATTATTTCCTTTAGGCAGAAGATCTCTGGAACTGAATCAGGGGTAGGAAAAGGCAATTACTAGGGAAGGAAGGCAGGGACAAGTGTGAAATGAGCCTGGGGTCTAAATAGTGAAAATCTGGGTGTGAAGAGTGCCCGAGTAACACAGCATGAAGAAACGTCTGCCAGGCTTTGGGGAACACTCTCTGTGTCAGTTCAGTACTGTGTGAACTTCTCCTGCTACTTTTCTGCAGGTTCCCCTCAGCAGTCTCTCTGCACAGCTAATATCCTCCTTCTGCGTTGGCAGTAAATTGTGCACTGTTCATCAGGCAGTGTTCTTTAACCGTCAGAAATAATAAACCCTCTCCATTCTCTTACTTGGTCCAACAGGGGCTCTTTGCTAACACAGTACCTGTGCGCCCATCTGCAAAGCTGCTTGTCTCGCACACTGGATTAGCAGCAACATGCTAAAAGCAGCAGAGCCAGGACTTCACTTCAGGTAATATGTTGTGTAAGCACTCTTCTTGCGCCAATAATCGATCAGACTTGTACATTCTCAGACTCATTGAAGGATCCCCCAGCAGAGGCAGGGAAAACATGGGCAGTATGGCAAAAATGCTTTCATCACCTGATGGCTGATTCAGGAAAGTCCTCAATACAAATAAATAATAGTAATGGTAATTACTTTGTGGGTTCATACAGTAGTGTGAGAGATGGATAGCACTGGCTTTTGGCAGGGGCTGAGGAAGAGCTTACTGTGCAGGTTTCCCTGAGTAGCTTTGGCTGTGCACGCCACATGCCTTGTTACAGCTTCTTCCCCAGATTCTGGTATCCAATTCAGCTTTCCAGCTCAGGGATTTTCTTGACCAAGAGTCTACCCTTCACTAAAATGGACTTTTTTCATGATGTGCACAAGGGACAGCTAGGGTGAGACTGCCAAATCCCACTTCTAATCTAAATATAAAAATTACATCGTTCGATCTGTTTGGTTTTGGGTTTTTTTTCTAGTGGTGAAAAGCTAAAGAATTAAGTCACAGTGCTGTGGCAGCAGTGGCAGCAGTGATGCTATTTCTGTGCCACGTGCTTTCCAAACAACAAAATGGTTGATCTGTCTTGAAGGACTGATAATATGAAATGAGAAGACAGCCAGAATAAAGAGGAAGAAGCCCAGTGCACAAGTTCATTAGTCAAACAGATGTCCAGAATCCTGCTAATAACAGGGATATGTAGATTAACTTGGGCTTAGAAATGTTGCAAGGCAAACACAATGCTATGGGTGTCAGGAATTTCACAATGAGGTATCCAGCTGCATGCCATGACCTTGCACTTTTTAATAATGAAAAAACTATTCGGACTAGTTTTATGAAAGCCTTGGGAGCTGGAACTCATCATACCACAGGGCTCTTGGATAGCTAGTTTGCTTTCTCATTTTCTTAAGAAGTGTCTACTCCTAAGTCTGCTGGGACAGTGACGTTGCACTCCCAACCTCCCTTAAAGGGGGCAGGTAAAGATTGGCAAGACTTTTAACAGTGCCACCTCTAGCTTTGGCTGCTGGACTCCTTCAGTTCGGCTTTGTTCTTCAGGTTGTACTGTTTTTTTCTCGCATTCATTTGCCAGTCAGACGTGGCCTTCCTCATGCCAGCTAAGCTTGAAGAGTGCCAGAGCTTCATGTTGCCAACTCATCCCACATATCACATGATGCCAAAATTACAGAATCATCCCCGTTTCCAGATCGGCACAGGGACATGAGATAACCCATTTTTTTTAGATTATATATTTGATATTCCCATAAGTTCCTCCCCACCCTTTGGCAGAACTGCATCATGTGACTGAATTTCCATACTCAGGATCTCCTTGGCGAAGGTTCCTTCCATTTCAGTGGTTTTATTTCCCTTCTGTGCAAGCCTATTTTTTAAGATCTTTCTCCTTGAGAAGACAGAAGACTTTCTTTATAGTAGTTAAGTGCTTTTGTATATATATATTCTGGAAAACAGCATGTACCTCTCAGTGTAAATGATTATCCAGCACCGTATCTGTTCAAAAGCAGTAATACCTCACATTATGGGGGCAAGGGGAGGCATCGAGTTTAACTAAAATAGCGCACTGAATTTGGCAGGAACATCCAGCGTAATGCTGCTCAGACTGTGCATGAGAGCAGCAAGTCTGGAATGTGTGCTGTGGAAGCAAGGAACAAGAAAGATTTCAGCAATCCTCTGCCCAAATTAATTAGCATTATGTAAGCAGAGAGAAAAGCAAAAATTTAAAGGGAGGGAGACATCTGTTATGTCTCTGAGTTTTCAAGCCTGCCTGCAAATCCAGGTCTCCTGGAAAGGCAGGAGTGTCTTTGTGCTTTTGCAAAAGTGAGGGGAGTAACTGATGAGGAGTCACTGGCTAAAACCCAGTGGTGTGGTTACTGCTAATCCTGGCTCTTTCTTAGAAGGGATGGTTCCCTCTCACAACTCTTTATCATTATTTATTGTAATATTAGGATGGGGATTATATAGCAGCAAAGTGTGAGGACAACTGAAACCTCCCCTCCCTTTCCCAACGCGTCTAAGCAGAGTGGCGGTGTCTGTCAAACTGAGGGATAAAATTCCCAAACACTCTACAGAACAAGGAAGTTTCCTATGATATCAAGATATTCTTACTTAGGAATGTGTTCTGTTTGCTCTAAGGTGCTGCTGGCAAAGGCAGGGTGGCTCAAGAATACTTGTGAGTATGTACCAAGCAAAGAGCTGATTACAGTGGCGAGGTGGGAGGTAATGTTCCAGCAATTTGGAAATCACTGTTGAGAGTTATAATGTTTGGTTAAGGAAACACTTCTCTGAAATAAGATGTTAAGGCAGACAGACTCCTTTTCCCCCCACTGCTTTCCTCTGGTGGGTTCTATTAAAGTGTGTTGGGAGGAATAAAAGCAGCGAGGTCAGGTCAGACTGCGTTTCGAGGAAGGTCAGACGGGGTTAAGCAGGTCAGGTCACATTTTTATGTCTTCTGTGGTTCTCCAGGAATTTGGGGTCACTGCTTAGAAACTGCTATTTGATCAGCTGTTGGTAATTTGAGCATTACACAAGAGCAAGTGGAATCAAAGATGATTCTTGAAGATGGATGATTGGAAAGATGGAATGAATGGAACACTGTTACATTAAAAAATTAAATACACCGATCCTTTATTTTACTCCCATTTCCAATAAGCTATTGCAGATGGTTGACCTAGAAACAAGCACTGTCTGGCTGAGCAGCCAGAAATGTGTATTTCACTGTGCTTAAATTAATGCAGAAGAGTCCCTCTGTCTGGGAAAGGAGGACACACATCTGAAACATGTGCATAAGGTGTTGTTCTGCTAAGAAAATTAACTTGTGACTTCGAAAGTAGCTGGGCACCAGGCTTGGACAATGGTTACTTTGAATACCTGGTAAGAGATGGGATCGTGTTGAAGGGCTAAGAATAATCTTTATCCAGTAATTGCGAAGTATTTAATAACTTTGTTTTTAAAAGTTATGTTATCACATGGTAGTTTTCATCGCCATTCATCAGGCTGGCAAATGGAGACAGTCCGAGGTTAAATAACTTGCTGAAGGTCACGACAGACCAATGGCAGCACTAGCGGTAGCGCCCAGGTCTCAGCTGTGCCTGCTGAAACGATGGTGTCTGATAGCAAGTCAGTTCAGGGGGGATAAATTAACTTTTCTTGAATGATGAAAATGTCAGGAGAATCAAGTAAGAGGAGAAAGAGTCTTGCTTCAGCAGCTTAGAAACTGTAGCTCCAGGATGGATTTCCTCTTCCCAAGGGAATCGAGGAAAATCAGGAAAATCGTGATTGTTTGGGTTTTATAACTTTTTCCCCCAGGTTGTGTTGTTCGAGTCCTGGATAAGACTCCTCTTCCTCTTTGTAGGCCAGACTCCTTATAAAGTAATATTTTCAGGCCTAAAAGTGGCAACTTAGATAGAAAAGCGAATCCACTTGGGACTGTTGGCTTATTAATGAGTTCTCTAATAGCTGCTCCAGGCAATGAGATTCATGTGGCTCTCTATCCCCTGCCAACCTTGTCTTGGATCTCCCTCTCTCAAGTTCCTCACCTGGGAATGGCTCTCCAGCACACAGAGAAGATGCTGAAAGCAAACACCCATCTCGTGGGGAGAAGAGGGAATACCGTGTCCATTTACAGTCAGAAAGGAAAATCTTGTCACGGAAGGAAGAGTTTATTTACAGCCCAGCAATGGAAAGTGAGGTTCAAGGAGGTATTCTATGGCTGTTTTACTGAAACTATAAGGATTTACATGCACTCACTTGTTATGTCACTCCAGAATTTTGTGATCCAGCTCAGAGTTCCTACTTCACCGTTTCCCTCTGCCCACTCCTGCTTGGCAATTCTTTCCCCGAGCCTTGGTTTTGGACCCATGACAGATTTCTGCACAAAACCACAATCTCACTGCACTGTGATTTCTACAGTGTTCTTGGATGTTCAGATGCACCCGCACCCCTGCAGACTGCAAACATTTAATCCCCCTTTGGGCAGAAATGGCTACTCTGAGTTAAGCTGCAGCTGGGTAGAAGAAGCAAGCCCAGCACAGTCACGTCTTTATTGAAGCATTCAATCAACTTATCATACAAGTTAATTGTGTATACTGTAAACCGAAATGCTATAATAGTTTTATAGCGAGTCAGTTCTTTAAAATCATTTGAGACTAGACATGTTTAATTCATTAGAAATTTTCCAGTTTCTGGATTCTGAGAATATTACTGTTGTGGTGGAGAGCAAAGAAAGCCCCACAAAGATGACACCACAAGAACTTCTTTGATTTATCCTCTGCTTTACAAACAGGGGAACAGACTTGTACATGTGCGGATATCGGGTGATGCAGGGTCTTCAAAGGCAGAGTTAGACAAGACTTTCAGGAAAGACAACCCACCAAAGCCACAGTCTCCACTAGGCACTTCTCCATGCTGAGGCAGCTTCTCCAGTCTTCTGTATTTTGCTTGGGATTATGAAAAACCTGAAACGTAGATGCTCCAATTACGCTACCTTATTTTCCACGGCTTATTAATAACATCTACATTTGGGTTTCCTCCATAGCACTATCAAGAGCAATTCGCTTAAAACAGCATGCAGGCAAATGTGTCCCTACTTTTTATAGCAGGAGGGAGAAGGATGAGTGTCAGTCAGTCAAGACTAGTTCCAAGTACATCTCCAACTAGGCCTCCTACAGAATAAGTGATCCTGGCTGGGTGCCACCTGGATCAATCAGGGCTATAGCTCTTTAAAGTGTTTTTGTGATGGATTGCCACAGTAGAGCTAATTACCAGGGAAGAACAAACAGATCCTGCCACTGTGTTTCTCCGTGCTTTACTGGAGTGCTCTGAACTGTTCACAGAGTTGCCTAATACTGTTTAGATAGGTTTCACTTTCTGGGTGTTGTTTTATCCTGTCCTGTCTCAGTGTTTGTCTGGATGCAAACTGGCTGAAACAACTCTGGGGAAAGAGCATGGGCTCAAGGGTGATGGCAGCGGGGTCAGGCTGGGATGAGAGGGAGTGCAAGGGCATTCAGGAGCCCAGCAGGAGATGCACGGATTATGGCATGTTACAGAATGGAGAAACTTGCCGGGGAGAGGGAGGCATCACATAAGATAAAAACTGTGACTGGACTCTGCATCCAGTGAGAAAACATCCCTGCTCAGGGAATCTTCAGCCTGCTCTGGAGCTCAAGTTTTGTTTTTCTTTTCCGTGCTTGTTAACTGTTGAGGCCAATGGCCCTTAAGGCAGTGGAACTCCTGTCATTTGGTTTATCTCTACTTTTTCAGTCCTGTCAAGCAGCAGCAATGTAGATAAGCTGCTAGATGGAGGCTGTTCAGGCCCTAATTAAAGCTATACTGAGAATTACAAGGAAAAACCCAACTGTACTGATGTCAAAAAGAAACTTAAAATGGAAGAGATGTCAGTTCTACCCTGCCAGTCAAATGGCAATGCTAAGCTCTGCTGGGTCAGCTCCTGCCTGCTTGACTTAAAGATCTAGACAGATGATTAAAATATATAGTGAAGATACAGTTATGTCAAGAAGAATCCACACATTTCATAATGTAAGCAAAGTAAGATCCCATATAAAACAGTGCTTGGCTGATCTTCTTTTCATTCTGTCAATGCAATTCCACTAATTGCAGTAGGGACACTATGGACTCAAGCATCACGCTTGTTCAGCGACACAGATGTATGCACTCTGTCTTCTAACCCACATTGTACGTGCCAACAGGTTCTGTTGTAAAACATCTGTAGTCTTTCAATCAGAAGAGGCTTCTGCAACCTTTCGCTGGACATTTTGACACCATCTAATACTTATAGTCCAGTTTGTGAAAGGAATTCAAGAGCTGAGGCCAGCAGAAGTAAAGTGATCCAGAAGGGTGAAACCGCTACCTTTCTTACAGTGTATCTTTCTGTGTTACTTCAGTCTCATGGAGAGCAAATGCACCAGTGTCATACCTGTGACTTGCCGAAGGCTGGACCACAGTGAATGGCACCACTTACCAGAGCACTAGAGTGTCTGAGGGGTCTGAAACGATGAACTTAAGAGGCCAGGGCAATTTGAGGACAGTGTCCATTTTTAAAGATGTATCCATAGGCAATGGGAAGGAACGTCATCTCCAAACCAGGTAGGACAGCAGACACCTTGCCATGTAGGTAGTCATTGTTCTGGCAGTTGCATGTGGTACAGACAATATTTTGCTGTTCATCAAGGGCAGAACATACATTTGCTTCCGGAGGAGGGCATATGCACACTAATCCCACAGGAAAAGCTGCTTGATTAATAAAGCCATAAGGAAAATCCTGTTTGGCTTTGTTCTCTCTTTTCTTACTTCATGGCTGATGAGTCTGAGGAACAGAGAACAATCGGTAGTTTATGGTGTACCCTTACAGAAGGGACACATGTAAGCCGCCATGGTTAATAACTATCAGTGCATCAGTCCTCCATGAAATAGTGTAAGCCCCTTCAGACCCTATTGCCTCCACAACATCCTGCACTAATGAATCTCACAGTTTCAATAATGAAGAAAAATCTTTGTCTTGTCTGATTTTAAACTAACTTATCTGATTTCTTCATCGTGACTTCTTGAGCCTTGTAAATATTTCATCCATAACATTCAGGATTTACACCACTCTCTCTCCATTTTCTCTGCTCTGAGCTGAAGGTAACTGGTTAATACTACTTTTGTCACTGCTGCAGAGTCCTTGCGTGACTGCTCTGCAATTTCTGTGCATGTGAAACAAGGACAGGGCGCCCTATATCATGAGATAACTGGTACTTGTAAAGAACTTAGGAACTCCAATAAAGAGAAGGTTTCACTGTAGCATTCAAAATGCTGTGTATAAACTAATTCACAAGGATGCGTACAGGTGACAAGTACAAATTTGGTCATTCTCATTCACAAACCACTTTCCTTACAAAATACAGGTATCGATTATAGGCATAGGGTTTTGCATATGTGACTGTTGTCAGTAGAGAAAACACTCTCCAAATTTTCCTTGATCTATAATAACAATATTGCTATAGAGAAAAGGGATACAGTGAGTCCGTTCAAAACATTAATTGGTATGAACTGAAAAAGAAGTCCCCCGCACCTCCTTATTCACTGCCTCACTCATGAATCACAATTTATATAATGCATCTCTCTTTCCTGGACTAAATGAAAGGGTGATGCAAAATCCTGTGTAAGTATTTTCTAAGTCATTTTACATTGTTAAATTTTGATTTGCCTCTTTCAAACCTTCTTTTCCTTGTTCAATCTTTGAAAGAGAGATGATGGTAAATAAGGAGTTTAAAAGGCAACTTTTGCAGTTCTACCAGGTTCTTTTCTGAGGAGTCTGCTTATAGCTCATTTCTTAACCTTTCAAGCTTGTTCTTCCCTCTCAGATTGTCAGTTCAAATCACTTTGTTTTGCTTAATGTAAATATTCCAGCTAATTGCAGGACCGAATAGTGACGAATGTGATTGGAATCAGAGCTGTGTTAAGTGGTATGAGAAGATCCTCTATTTCAGCGTGGGAGATATATCGCTTCTGCGTCAAATTATATCATGTTGACAGAGTGAAATGTACTGTAACCTGATGACAAAAAAGACCATGATCCAACTGTATTGATACAGGAGGAAAGAAATACTCATGGTGCTCAAAACAAGCATGTCAGGAAGAATTCATCTTTTTCTTGTTTTCACTTTCTGCAGCAGATAGCGAGGTGATTGTTCCTCTAGATTGAAAAGCACAGCCAGTGCCTGGTTGGTGGGTGGGTCATTTGTCTGCTCATTAATTGACAGTTCATGGTATAGGAGACAGGGACAATCCTGGTAAGAATGATGAAGAGCCGTCTTGAACAGGAAACATTGCAAGATCCCATCTTGTGAAATTGTACATGGAATGCTTTTAAAAGCTGTTTTTCAAGGGAACAGATGGATTGTTTACAGGCAATAATTAAGACCATGTCCTTTCCCTAAAGTGCTTTTGATGTCAAGGCCAAATTTCATTTACCCTTACTTCAAATCTCAGATTAAGTCATTATCTGCTTCCTCCAAGCCAACAGAGAGAGTCTGGATTGATACAGCGGCATTGGGAGGAATATCTACTTAAAGAACATGTACAGTGAGAGGGAATGGAAAGCCAAGTGGAGAAAAGCAATATCATTGAGCTCTAATACGCAGTAAAATTATTTGGGTCTACGGTGTTGTTCTCTTCTTTGCTGAATATGCTGGTTTGCTGAACAGATCCCACAATAAGTTGCAATTCGCAGACTTGACTGCTCATATAAAAAGCTGTTGAGATTCCTTGAGGTCGGGTGGGGGGCAGTGTTCATTGATGGGTGCTCACACACAGGAACTCACAAATATGTAAATATATCATTAACCGTTGATGCAGGTTACAGGCATCACTGTATTCAAACCGATGCAAACAGAGTAACAGGACTGCTTAAAGTGTTGTCTTGTGTACACAAACCCAGGCTGTCTTTTATCACTCTTCTCAAAGCTTCTTTGATATTACAATTGAGCCTAAAGCTCCTTGTATGGACTCACTATAGTCAATTAAAGAAAGTAGTTTATCTGCCAAAGCAAGTTCTTTTTGAGTCCTGCAGTCGTTGATACTGCCAGACCTGTGTGTTTTACAGCTCCACCGCTGCACTCTTCATTCCAAACCATTGCTACAAAACATATTTCTACTGAAGCAACACATTTCCAGGTGAAATACAACACAAAGCTTCCACTATATTGACTTTGTAAGTACCTATTTTTCAGATCATCGGGTGTATCAGTAAATGTACCTGCTCTTTGTAAGTGTTTGTTAAACCTGTACTTAAACTGGGCTTTGAAATAGCAGAAAATTGCATGTTGGATTTATCGGTGCAGGGGAACAACAGGAAAAAGCCTTATCTAGTGTATGAATAACAGAACAAGGAAGCTTTTTCTTTTCCCATTGCTCATTTTTCAAAGACCTGTGGTTGCAGTAAAGGTGGAATGAAATATCCCATGGCCCCTGTGATAGTCTTGGACAGGTACAGTTGGATTCAATGATCTCAAAGTTCTTTTCCAACCACACAATCTAGTCTACGATTTTGACAAAATGTGTTAAATCAAATTTATCCCCAAATCTGAGGAAGGGAGAATGTACTTGCCCACATATAAATTCCAACCTGTAATTTCAACAGGTAAGTTTTACCTGCCATTCTTTTCTTGTTCTAAAATGCCAACTTTATTGATTCCCATTTGTTCCTGGATGGTGCTGGCTTTCACCACATCAAGAGGGAATAGTTATCCCTGCACAGGAGCGTCAGTTTTCCAAGTTGTTTTGAAAATTAGCAATTAAATAAACACTTATGCCCTGTGTTGCTACTCTCAATCTTACAGACATGTTGGAACAAAAATGTTTCAATAAATAGTTTTTAAAATTAAATATTTTAAAAACACTTTACAAAAAGTCAGGAAGGTTACTTTGGTTTTTTTTACCTTTCAGCTTCTCAGTTCTCTGTTACCCAAATGATCATTTTCTGGACTTGTATAAAACAAAAATAGTTTTGCTCTTAAAAGATGAGATTTGGCACTTAGGGCAAAATTTCCCTCTCCAATCTGCAATGCAGATGCCTTTGCCGCAGAGCGGATTTCAGCTGCTTTTCTGCATTCATTTCATGCATAAAACTTCCACTGACGTCTATGGGAGCTCCATCCATGGACTCTGTTCAGACAACATAGAACAGGCCAGAGGGAAGAATATTCCCCTGATTCACCTTGAACTCCAAAATCTCAACAAAGACTGAAGCTGTGCTGGTAGCAACCATTTTAAGATGGTTCCCCCACAATCAGAAATATTCTTGGAATAACTGGAACAGGCTATGGTGTGTTGGAGATGCTGAGATTCTGGTGAGAGTTAGCACAGTTCTGTCTGTTTTCTCTTCTCTGAGTCAAACAAGAGGTGAGAACTCTGCGAATCTACTAACTAAAATATGTTATTGAAACCAAATCACTGCAGCCTAGGTTGTGTGCAGGGCTGCTAGCAGCATGCAGGAAGAATTAACTCCCCTATGGCATCTCCTTAGAATCACAGAATCATAGAATAGTTTCGTTTGGAAGCCATCCTAAAGCCCGTCCATTTCCACACCCCTGCCATGGGCAGGGACACCTCCCACTGTATCATGGGCTCCAAGCCCCATCCAACCTGGCCTTGAACTCCTCCAAGGATGGGGCAGCCACCACTGCTCTGGGCAACCTGGGCCAGGGCCTCCCCACCTTTACAGGAAAACATTTCTTCTTAAGATCTCACCTCAGTCTCCCCTCTTTCAGCTGAAAAGCGTTCCCCCTCATCCCATCACTGCACTCCCTGATCAAGAGCCCCTTCCGGCTTTCCTGTAGATCCCCCCTAAGGTCTCCAAGGCTGCTCTGAGGTCTCCTTAAAGATAACTGAGTGTCCCTCCTTTAGCTGCTGCTCTGGAGAGTCTGGCTGATGAATCCAGCTATCACTAACCCCCAACTCATCCTTTCTGTCACATGCTTAAGATGTAGCAACTCTACAGGGAGGAGACTCTCCAGATGAAGTGGATATGAATCTGTTCGGTATTTGTACAGGGGAAGGTTCCTTCCCCTGTGTAGGAAGAATGTGTTAAAGCCAGTACCAATTGCTGTTTCTGTGTGCCTTCAGGCAATGCAAGCAGGATTTTCTCTTTAAATCACTGCTAATTAGAATGAATAAATCTAATGAAATAGCAGCAGTGAATATCAATTTAATTAACCCCTAAATCTCACCTAGATGTATTTTGAATTTTTTGTTGTCTTTTGTTTGTAGAGAGTCATACAAATACATTTATGTATGTGTGTCCATGCCCTTTATAGAAAAGCATACTTAAAATATGGTATCACATACAGCTTTGCCTGGAATTTTGATCTTTTTAGGGATGATAGTTTTAATTTCCTTGGATGGGACAAAAGGCCTTTCAGTCCAAGTGTTTGACTTGGTCCTATGGTTTCTCTGTTTGGTTGTTTCTCTATAACTTTTTCATAACCTTGGGCAAGTCTCTTAATACCCGCATTTCATTCCAAACCAAATTGGATGCTAAGATCTGGAACCTGCCTGCTAACTTTGCCCTCTTCGTAGACTTAAGGAGGAGCCTCAGTAAGAAAGAAATTGAGCAATTAATTTGTATCACTTGTTCTGGCATTAATCATTCACTCAAAACAAATATGTGTAAGATACAATGGGATAAAATGGTCAGTGTGGATTTAAACATGTGTAGTGAATATTTTTAAAAGAGGAGGTGCTGTCTCACCCTCAGAAATGGTTCTGGGAGGTATTGCTTTGCTTACACAATTTATATATGCATTTTAAAGTGCATTATCAACCTCCACCACAGTGGAAATGCTGAAAGAATAGAATTACCCTTTCCGTTATAAAATAACACAATAGGGAACACAATTACTACAAACCTTTCTGTTTTTAAAGGTGTAATCAACACTAAAACAAGAACACCTCTCAGTCCATGTGTGCTGTGCTTTGCAGTGTTATCAGTTCCAGTGCCCCCAAACCAGCCTGCAGCTGTCTGATGCTCCAGGACAGCCCATCTCCTGTGTAATGGATTCAGTGAAACCCCTGTGATCATTGTCTCTAGCACGTGTTTTCCCATCCCCTGCCTGTTACTGCATTACACAAGAAATCTTCAATTTAGCCTCTAATCCTGGCAAGCATTTCTTGGACCATATCGTTATCCTTTCATGTTGGCCAAGTTTAAAGGGGGAGAGGGAGGAGGAGAAAGATTAACCAGCTGCTTTGAAAGCCCATCAGTGCGTACTGTATTTACTGAGACAGGCAATAAAGACCAGCTTTGGTCCTCTTGTTTGCTTTTTGGATATAGACTGTGTTATGTTTGGGGATCAGAGATCATATTTTCTCACACTTGCGATGGGTGTATTAGAGACTTAGAGACTATGAGGAGCAAACTTGTGCTCCAAAGGAAGTTGGCAATAAGTTTACTCTATAAAAAGAAACCTGCAGTTTGGATACAGTTTCCTATTCTGAGTCAAAGCTGGGTGTCGAGTCAGAAATTCCGACCCAGCGGGTCAGGAAGGATTCCAGGACTTCTTGAATCACAACTGAAATGTGTTCCCTTCCTTTCACCCTTTTGGCCCAAGTCCCACTGGGATTACAACTCAGAATTATTTTATTCAGTTCATGGTGTGACGGGTGCTTATTGTGCATACACACTGTGTTTTCCCCATGCTGGTGCTTTTCCTGTCCTCATTGATCACTCTTGCTGTGTTGTGTTCTCCTCTACACACTCTGCACATCAACAGCTCCTCTGTTTTTGAAAGACATTTTTATACCTAAAACACAGGAGATGCTGAACCCTACCCTAAATGGGGAAGACAACAGCCCTTGCTGTTTCCATGTTCTTGCTCAAGGCATTTCACTTGTTAAGGAAAACATCGATGTACTTATAAGCTCTTTGGATAGTGTTTTTATACAATATTTATATCTTCATTAAAATTATTTTGAGGAGACATAACTCTTTAAATGAACACCCTGTGATTTAGCAATATAGGTCATTTTCATGGGAGATGTGGGTTCGAACCTCCTTAGGCATCTGCCTCCCACTTTCTTGTTACTGTATTTAAAGGGAGCATTACCCCAGCATTATAAGAAAGCATCTTCCAGAAGGATGAAGGTAGCTAAACTTGAGGAGAATGCTCTTGGCTACGGATTCAGTTCTGTTGGAGGTGAGAAAAGGTGGCCATGAAGGTCAGCAGTTTGTTTGTGAGAACCAAGAAGTACACAGCCTTGCTGCAGGAAGGGACTTGACACACACGCCTCGCTTCAGTGTTTCCTGGTGGCTGGGCTTGGAGCAGCACATTGGCTTCTGTGGCTGCCTTGCTGAGGAAACAGACTTTCTTCATGAACGTATGTGCTGAACACCGTTCTGGGAGAACAGTGCCTTCCTTTAGATTGGATGATGGACCAGCCTAAACTCATTGTAAATCCATCTATCGATTCTTTTCCTGACAGATTAATGTCTCTGATAGCTCCCAGGTATATACCAAAACAACTAAATATGATGATGAATTTCTGCCACCACCTTAAGCTCTTGATCCTTCCCTGCTTTTTAACAGAAAGGTATGAAGTGGTCAGGAATCAAAGACGTATTATTCTGGGTTGACTTGGCACGTGTATAAAGGACAGAGGGTTTGGATAATGGAAAATCTAGCTCTCATTTTCCCTTAGAATGAAAACTTCTGGATCAAAAATCCAGTGCCACACTGCAAAGACTGTCTCAGGTTCCCTTCCCATTCTAGACAGCGGCTTATTTCTCATTTGCTATGCAATAGCCTACAAGGCTTCAAATGGTGAGAGCAGCAGGGAACAGCAGTCTTCCCTTTACTGCTTTTGCTCAAACACAGGCAGGTTGTTTTAGACGATGATTACTTCGCAGGAGAAACAATGAACTGTATGAATCAAACGTTTTCACAGTGGTGGAAAACTATAGCTTGGCAACAAAAGGGAGTGGGAAAACATGAAAAGCCAATGTGGTAAGAGTAGACAGGGAAGAACAAGAGAGATGATGCAGAAGATAACAGGATACAGGGTAGAGCACACAAGCTAAACAGGAAAAATTAGATGAGGAAAGGAATGTGGAAAAAAACGCGGCAGTAAAGATTGAGAAATCTGTCTTGCGAGGTCAGCAAGCTGTGGTGTCTGGCTTGGAGAAAAGGAAGGTTAGAACTGTTGACAGACTGCTGATCAAACATATTACCTATTTCCACAACAGCTTAATCATAGTAGTAAAGTAATTATACTGCATGATGGTCTCAGAAGGGGATACTCCTAGCCCTGATTTCTAGCACTCTCCCTTGCTGCTGTGATGCCAGGATGCCTCTCTCCTTTTGAGGGGTACACGGACACTCTGTCTTGCAGGGATGCTGCAGGGGCCACAAGTTTGCCCTCCCTGGGGCAGGCCATGCCCAGGCTCTGGGTTTTGTGATGGTTTTTAGCTATGGGACTCGTACATGTCCTTTCAGTGCCTGTTACTTCTGTCTGAGATGAAAGAAAAGGTCGGTGTCCAGCACTTAGAACATAGTTGAGATTTCATGGCTTGAGGCTTTCATACAATTTATTAAAGGAGTTTAAGGTATGTGGCCAAACACAGCTGATCGGTGTTTAGGTCATACAAATGTCTCTGTATTGAAACCTGAAGACGTTTTGTTCACTCTATTCTTATCCTGAAACCTACTCTTAAATCTGTGTCCAACAGACACTTGCAGTAACCCCTCCACATGTTCTGAGACAGACTTGCAGCTGGTTGTGGGCTGGGATGACCACACTGCAACACCCCACAACCAATTGCATATTCCCAAAGGCAAAGCCTGAAGACCCACAGTTTGTGGGCCTGTTTTTGTGGTGTGCTGCTGTGGCAAAGTATCAGACAGAGAGCATTTGCTTCACAGGTGGTACCTCTCCACAAGCCTCAGCACCAGCTTCCCCACTGAGCACTATTGCCCTTTATTCCTCCTTTACACACTATTTGCCTTTCCTGTCTTGTTTATTTGGGCACAGAGTCTCTATACCTGCAGTCAGTTCATAAATCCTGTGGAGACAGCCTTTTTCCCTCCTGAACCCGAAGGCATCATGTCGTGTTTCACAGCCACAGCCTTACGGATCTGAAAACCTGCTGGTGACACTCACACACAGCCTTCGCGGCAGCTGAATTCACCCAGGTCTCTCAGAGAAAAACCGCAGACCTTGAGCTGCTCCACATTTCCTCATGCGATACCTAAGCTGCTTTAAAACACAGCAAATTTATAATGTGTGGTGTCATCTCACAGACTCTGCCAGTGAATGTAAGTGGCATAAAGAGCATGTGGAACAGATGGAATGAGACATGCACGTAAAGAATTAAAGTATTTGTGAGGGAATTTGGCAAGGATATTGGAATGCTTCAAGCACTGTGTACGGGGGTGGTGGGAGGGAGACTAGGATGAGTTGGGGGGGGCTGTATGCTGGTGATCCATCTCTTTCAGAAACAACGTGACCTATTTCTGTTATCATGCGAAACACAGCAACAAATATTTCTTTTTTTCCCAGCTTTCTTCAGGAAGCCTGACAACTTCTTTAGTTGAAGAAAATGTTTCCTTGAGGAAGAGCTGTGAGTCGTTTGATTCTCCATTGCAAAGCCAATGAAGGATAGCAAAGAGGAAGGGAATGACTTGTTAAAGTCAGTAACGGTGCACCTACCTGCAGTCCAGGTGAGAAAGCAGTGAAGCAAGCCTTACACTAATGCAATCGTTGAATTTAATTACATGAAATGACTTAGGGCTTTATTTTTTAAATTACCTTATATATTGGCTTAGTCTAATTATTTTAAAAGCCTCTTTTTAGCAGGTGTTATACACAAGCATGCACAGAGTGGGGTTTTTTTGAGTGGCTCAACAAATTGGAAAGGAACGGGAAGAAATTTAATGTAGAAGTAGCATGAAGAAAAGCCTCTGGAAAAGGGAGGAAAAAGCACTAGGCTGCCTCATCGTGGACTTCTAAAGACCCCTCTCTTTTATAATTCCTCTAAGCAAATTTGGGGAGCAACACTTTTGATCAGCTTTTTGCATAACTTATTTCTTGGAAGGTACATTTGGGAGTTTGTGATCATTGCTTGGATTGACTTAGAGTGCATCTTACAGGGAGCTGCTTGATCTGCTGCAGGCCACTGGTGACCCATTCACAGGGATTACAGTGACATCCCAGTCTTCAACCGAGTTTTGTTATCTTCAGTCTCACTTTCTTGATGAGAGGCCACAGAAATCCTAAGTCTGTGGGTAGATGTTCTTGTTCACTGCTCAAGCAAAACATCTGAATTCATACATGGAAAAGGAAGGTTTATTCCAGCCACTGGAAAAGCAGAGACATTAACTGAAAAGCTTTTTGAAAGAAGCGGCTCTTACTTGAGCAATGCAGACTCTTAGGGAAAGGTAACACCTGATGGTTTTCATTAAATCACTAACACAGCTTCTCATGGTGCTACTGGACTTTAAAGGAAGCCCACATCCAGTCAGTCTGCCCCAAAATCAATCCTGAAACAATGAAGTGAATAGAAGAGACAAGACAGGTTTCCCTTGATAATCATAAAGGGCTCAAATTACCTTCCTTTCCATCCCCAAAGGGGGCATAAATACTTCATTTATGAGATTGTTTTTGCATGACTAATCTATTTCTGCTTGCTAATTGTAATGACTAATGCATCTTACAAGACAAATATTAGCTTGTAATAACACCTGAACAAGTAGTGTTAAGCAAAAATACAAATAATTAGCAGAAGCTGAGTGGTATTATCTTCTAATTAACTGTAAATACACTTTCTATTAGGAAGAAAAAGTAGTAAGATTCCTCAAGAAGGTGTAGAAATAATAGGGCAAGGTACTGCTCTCTTTAAAACAAGGACAGTTGCCAGGTAATATTTAATTTTCATGGGAGCTGAATTCAGTCATACCTCCCCCAGTGACGTCAGCTAAGAAAAGCACTTTCAGCCTGTCCCTACCTGCTGAGACCATATGTCCACTGGGAAGAATTTGGCAGACATCTCCGAGTAGAAGTAATTACAAGAGACAGAAATGGTCTAGATAGCAGAGTTCAGGAGTTATTTCTGTGCTGCCAGCTAACTGACCGTTGCTCCCAGAGATGGATCTGAAGGAATGCTGGTGACCAAATGCTGGGTTTGGGACATACAATGCTCTAAGGTCTCCTCTTAGCTTTCTCTGCTTAGTTATGTTGTGTGTCTTAAAGAGGCCAGAAGGATTCAGTCTCCACACAGGAAAACAATAAACATCACCATGTAATTAATGTAATTATTTGTCAGGCAATGACAATCATTTCGGTGTCTTCCTAAAATGAGCGTCAGAAAAATCAAAAAAAGAAACATCCACCAGGCTACAAAAACCAGAAGGATGAACAGATATCTGTAAGCTTGTCTAGCAGCTCTCTATAAACAAATGTTTCAAGCCATGGCTAGTTTCTTGAGTAACCAAGAAAGCAGCTGATTAAATTATAAGCAGTTGAAATATTTTATTATATATGAATATAATTCTTTATAAGGCTAATATTTAAAATTTTTGGTAGGAGGAGCAGCAGTAAAACAGGATTTGCTCTGTAATTCCCTTTTAAATTAGGGCTTGTGAAATGTTAAAGTCTCAGAGAAATGAGTTGTTTCATTTAATAGGGCTCAGAAACAGGGATGTCAGCACAGGGCATCTATGGAAGCCCGATGTTTCTAATTCTTTTATTCCATCTCATAATTTCAGTAAAGGCTTTCAGCACAACATTTATCTGCAGCTGATGGATCACTGAATGATTACAGCTGAAGAAAATGAACATCAAAGATACCCAGTAAATTATTTTAATGGTTGGATATTTCACAGAGCAAGTGTCACCTTTTGTATTCTTTGTTTCCTATAAAAGTACAATTTATATATGTTTTAAAGGCAGAATTTAGCTACAGCTCACTATTTGCTTTGATTTACATTTCTTCTAACTGAGCTGTAAGTGAGCTTGGCAGCTTTATGGCTAAAGGGAAGTCCTGATACTCAGGTTCCAGAGCAAAAGGGCCTCAATGAGGTGAGAGCGGTAACAGAACGCAAACCAGAACATTTCTCATTCAGTCTCACTGTTACTGATGAGCCTCCAGTGGGTCTTCACTAGGTGTTCAGGCTCCCAGTTCAGAATGTGGTGGGAGGAAGCAAAAACAGATATGAGAACAGGCATAAACTGCGAACAATATAGAAATTATTACAAATACTGAAATGTGTGCACCTGCTTAGGGCAAAATGCATGGGCACAGCCTTTCTATTTTGTCAGAACACCTGCGACTGACTGCCCTGTTCAGGTTTAGATTTTCAGGGATATGAGTCTGAGCCCTAATCTCTTTACATGATGAAGTGTATGACAACAGCATCTGCTTCAGACTGGTTTCTGTTCATCTCAGAACTGCTCAGTAACTGCTTGTTTGTTCAGGATACAGTAGGAAGAGACACACAGCCTCTTTAGATCCCAAACCTGCTTAGTGTTTTGTTCTCTTACCAGTTTGCAACACAAATTTCTAGCCTCAGAAATCCAGAGGTACAAAATGTGGGACTGCCAGAATAACATATACTTTTAAGGATGAAATAAAAATAGATCTGGAGGAAAGAGAAGAGAAAAAATTGGCAGTTTAATAGTGGCTATAAGGACCTGAGTATGAACGATGGGTGTACATTTGACAACATGTTAAGAATTTCCTCTCACTGATGAAGAACCTGCACACTGGCTGCTAAAGGCATGATGTTCCTGGTCTGTCGTCTAGAGTTTATCACCTTTTCAGGTTGTGGTAACTCTTTCTATCTACTCATACAGAAACACTCCATCCAAGGATTTGATAGCATGGACAGTCTGTTCTTGTCTTCTAATGGATTCTGGTTTCCTTTCTTCCAACAGTGTGTGAAAGTGCTCACACCAAGTACAATCAAAGCAGCCAAAACATTATGAGGATGTCTTACAGTCAGCTCTCACAGAGGTTATTTTTTGCTTACAACTTCAGGATCAGGCCACCAGTACAATTCCATGTCATCAGTATGAAAGCAAAAATAACCTCTAACTGAGAGTTATCAACTCCTTTTTCTACATCATAAAGGTAACATAACATTTAAAATTCAGTCTCTTGGGGGGGGGATTGGTTTTTGGTTGTTTTTATATTTTAGTTTCTTCATTGTGCTCTACCTTTCAGGATCATGGTATCCATCAGATGGACTTAAAACTGCAGTTTGGGAAGTGCGCAGTTTGCAACGAGGAGTAATAACTCCAGAAAAGAAAAAGTGAATATTTGAAGGGTGAAGGTTTGGAAAATAACAGAAGACAAAGAGAGAGCTACATTATCCCTGGCTCTAATCTGGTGAGCAATCACAGAACATAAGCCATAGGTTTTATTAATGTTTTTTTTTGCATAGAACCATTAAGGCTGGAAAAGCCCTCTAGGCTCATAGGATCCAACCGTCAGCCCAACCCCACTGTGCCCACTAAACCATACCCCCAGGTGCCACAGCCACACACTTCTTGAGCCCCTCCAGGGATGGAGACTCTCCCACTGCCCTGGGCACCCTCTGCCAGTGATTCATTGCTCTTTCAGTAAAGACATTTTTCCTCATATCCAGCCTAAACCTGCCCCGGCACATCTTGAGGCCATTTCCTCTCGTCCCATCGCTTGTTACTTGAAAGCAAAGCCCAGCACCCACCTCACTACAAGCTCCTTTCCAGGAGCTGCAGAGAGCAATGAGGTCTCCCCTCGGCCTCTTCTGCAGGCTGAACAGCGCCAGGTCCTTCAGCTGTTCCTCAGAAGACTTGAACAATGAGAATTTTGTAACAGCACGGCTTAAAAAAAGCATAATGATTTCTTAGGACTTAAAACAAAATCTTTACCTTATCTTTTCCCACCACGGTAAAGCAAAATGATTTTTAGAATATAAAAAACATTTTTGAGAGACGTCCTTAATTTGCCATTTGCCCGCACTTCTCCTGCCCTTTGTCTGGAAAGGCCACATTGTCCCTGGCAGATTTTTTTTCTCCTTTAATTTTAAGCTGTAAAGTAAACATTGTAAGCTTGGCAGGAGAAGCCTGTATGTATTTCAGAGCAATGTTTTGCAATTCTTGTTTTTACAGCCATAAACACCTTCTAACGCCAGAGGGGAGAAGGACTTGAATCCAGATAAAATATGGTTCTTAAACACTGAAATCTGCACTCAGGTTTATGGGCCAGTTTTAATATTTGAGCTCCCGAGCCAAGAGCTGCGCATTCCCCATGTGCAGCACAGGGTGTTGCCTGGCGGGCTGCTTCCAAGGTCAGAGCACATCAGGCTGCTTCGCCCAGCCAGACTTAGCCCACCATCTATTCCAATAAATACACTTGGAGTTTTCTTTCTCAGAATGTGCTTGCCAAATGTTATTTCCATATTTACTTTGTCTTTTAGCCTTACGTCTTTGATTTTTTTTCTCTCTTGTAGTATTTTTATCCTGTATTTTATTTAACACCTTTTAATAAGATGAATTCTTACCAAGCGAGCACAACAACATCTGAAAGATGAAATCTATCTTTTTGATGGTATGAAACCATGACCCAACAGGCCCGTCCTCTGCCTGGAGGGCTAGCAGAGCTTCATGTTAGATTATTAAACCCTTTGGAAACTCGGCTACGTTTATGCATAATGCAAGGTATCTAGCCGACATCACAATTCTTTCCTCTTTTGAGAGCAAAAATAATTTACAATTAAAAGTATTTGCCATTTTGCTCTGCCTAAGCCATGCTCCTCTTTTATTCCTGACGAGCTTCAGCTGACATTTGCTTCTTTCTCTTTTTCCAAGTAGCTCATTTGCTTTAGTGCTACAGAATATTTAAATGAGAATGTACATCCATGTCTCACAGAAACCAACAGGGTGTGCTGGTGCACAAAACTGTTAACTACCTCCAACTGAAAACAAACACTGTCCTTCTCCCTTTGGTAGCTGCTTTTGCAAGATCCTGCTGGCCAGTTCACTCTGTGCCGAAACTTAGACCCTTATGCCTGAGGTTCCCAGAGGCCTCTGTGACACAAAGCATTCACAGACTTTTTCAACAAAACAAGTGAAAATTTGCTGCCACAGCAGTAGCGTTTGCCTCTCAAATGGGCATGCACTGCCTAAGCTTTATTTTTTAATCTTGTCTATTGCTCTTTCCAACAACTGTTATTTTCAGCATTACGTTTTCTTGAAAGTAACGGTTTGCATTTTGCTCTTTGCTTCATCCCTACCAGTTACACCTGAAATGTCATCTAAATATCACTATGATGTAGGAAAGAAGCCAATCTACTTATCTGCCTCTGAACTGTTTTTATCCTTCCACCCCAAGCCGCCTTTCTGGAGACTTTCTGTGTCTTCTCTGGAATTGGTTGCTGGCAGTTTAAGCTTCACACAGCCAAAGCTGGCCACCCTTTCTCCAGACTCCCTCACATTGCCATCACCAGTAAAGGCACCATGCTACTAGCATTAATCTCAATAACTAGTCGGGCACCTTTGACGCCTTCCTTTCTTTCACTGCTCATTTCTCTGCTTATACCACTCTTCACTGTTCTCGCTCAGCTCCTGCTGCTACTCCATCCAGAACAGTAAAAGATGACCTTTTGTCTTTCCAGATGGTAAAAGCCCTTGTCTAGGCTCCCTGTGCCTGCCACAGCTTCTTTCTCACCTCCCTTCTACCTTTCACAACCCAGAGAACAAGAACTACGGAGATAATTTAATGGCTAGAAATTGGACAGGTTCAGACTTAGACTAGACATAAGGAGCGATTTCTTCACAGTGAGGGTGGGGAGGCCCTGGCCCAGGTTGCCCAGGGAAGCTGTGGCTGCCCCGTCTCTGGAGGTGCTCAAGGCCAGGTTGGATGGGCCTTGGGCAGCCTGATCCATGGGGAGGTGTCCCTGCCCACAGCATTCAGTGGAACTGAATGGGCTTTAAGGTCCTTTCCAACCCAACCCATTCCATGATTCTATGATTACATGATAATTTGTCTTTTTTTTTCATAACACAGAAGCATGTTCTTTTAACTCATTGTGCAGCTTCACATCTGCTGCAGCAGTCAGCTCAAATGTCTCATTCCTGTCATTATGACTCACCTAGTAACTTGATCTTTTTATCTTTTCACTTTCCTAATGATATGACCTTCTGTTAATCTAAGTCCTCTATAACAGTTTGCAGGTTTCTTTCAGCATTATCTTGTAGGTGTGAAAACTTACCAAAATTGGCTGTCTGGGTCATTTCTTTCCTCAGACCACTCCTCCACAGGTACCATTAGTATGGTATTCATATGAGCAGATAAAATAATTGTGAGGGAGTTTTCGTTCTTCAGAACTCTCAAGCGGTTTGCTCTAACACTGACCACTGCCATGGGTGGGCTTTTCTGACCCCCCCCCCAATCCTGGCACTGAACCAGTTGTGCCTTGCAAGGAGCTTCTTCATGTCTTGGGGATATCAACAGATTCAATCAACTGAAGGTATTTATTTGTGAAAGGCAGTATAACTGCTGTGGGCTCCAGCATCACATCTGGCAGCAGCCTACATTTGGTCTTTTTCTCCTCCTGGAAAAAGAAAAGCAGAAGCCCTGTGCTGTCCCAGCAGACTGTGGCTGCTGCTGCCTGTCGAGGGATGGGGCTTAGAGTCTGCTGAAAAGCACAGTAATGATCTCAGATAGCATCAGCTGGGGAGGTTTGGAGTCATACAGGATGTGCTGGACTTGCTCTTGGGCACTATACAATAATCCATGTTATTAATTTTGATTAAAAATACACTTTCTATAGCTATTTTCTGCAGTTATGTCTGGTTGTGAACAGACTATGGGGATCTGTCTGGCAATATGTATTGCTAATGATAGTGAGCAAGGATGACTCATTGCAAGACCGTGGTCTAATCACTAGCAGAACTTAAATCATGGGCCTGAGGAACAACTTCTCTACAAGCACACCTGTTACTTACATATGCACTTTCCTCTTAGGCAGAAGAACCCATCCCTTCAGAAAATCAGTGTCTTGTTTTGAACTCAGGTAATTTTTTTTCTTTACTGAGAATAAATAAACTTACACATGTAGCCAGTCTTGTATCTTCATAAAATCAAACTTAAAATATTAATTTACAGGCAATCTGTAGGTTATCAGTGGCTTAAAAAAAATTAAATAGAACTATTTAGTACGGACTTAAGGTGTGAAACATTTTTATTATTTTTTTATGTTAAAATTAGATGCTGTTGATTTCATTATGCCAGTCAACCAGGTTTTTTGTATGTTTTTTTCTGTCTCATGTCTTCAGTCTGTGGAAGTAAAGGCTTTTTGTTTAAAACAAAAATCATTACATGTTCTTGTTTAAAAATACTTCAACAAAAAATATAATTACTGGATGAATTGAAAAACACTTAAGAAATTAATGCAACTTCATAAAAAGTAGACAATGAGACTACCGGTAACATATTTAAAATCAGGTTGTTAATCAAGGTTGCCAGAACATGCAAGAACAAACTGCTTAAATCACAGACAAAGAACTTCTTAAACTCTTCGTTGTTTAGTAATCCTTGATGAACTTACTAACTGGAGTAGAATTTGTTTAAGAACAACTCAAGGGCAGAAGGGAAACAAACTTATTTTCTTTGATATTTTTTGACATCTAGAGTAGTTAAAGGCCATTTGCTTGTATTATATTCTTAATCTGGGACTCATATCACTCTCCCCCACAACATCCTTCCCACTACTGGGTATTGTAGGCAGCTGGAGAGGAAAATTTAGAAAACAGTAGAAATTACACTTTATTAAACTAGACACAAGACAACCATTATTTAAGCTGCAACAGCTGGAGTTTGTGCTAGTGAATAACCATAACGTCTAACCCAAATGTGTGGAAAAATACGTTTTACCTAGAAATGAGAGTATTTGACACGGCATCTTTTTGACATGGACAAAACTGGCTGAACTCCAGTTCTGCCACCAGTGTAAGAAGGGCTGGACTCTCCATACCTGGAGCGTGGAGAGCCCTACCCAAATCTGGTGCTCAAGTCAGTTGTGTTCCTCCAGTAAATATTCTTTTTCTAAACTGGAGGCCCTTGAAAGTACAATAAAGTGTATGTACTTTAAGACAAAATGGACCCAAGCAATTCCTTGACATTCTAGCTTTGTCGTAGACTCCTGACATCTTTGTTTCTTCCTCCATGTTTACTTCAAAGCATAGGCAACACCTGCTGGTGAAAAAAATGCCTATGAAACCGCTGAGCCATCCTCCTGGAAGAACAGGTTTGATTATTACTGTGAGCTCTGAGTGAGCTGTCATAGAATAGAACGAGCTTGCCTATCGCTGTTTGGACTTCTTATGCAAGGGCAGGTAACTGGCTCCTTCCCAGAGTGCCCATCAGCTCTGTGGGGTGAAAACTAAGTGTGACCCAGGTGATCTCCAGCAGCCTGGAAACTCCTTTCTCGTTCTGAAAGTGTCTTGCAGCTTGCGAGTTAATGCATTGGCGGAATGGATTAAAAGGTTCCTGACTCTTGCTGCTAGGGAAACATGGTTATTTTGTTAAAAAAGGAAACCCAGTGTAGTTGTTCACGTTCATTGATCAAATTTCAAAAATAAATAAAAGAAAACAGGGAATAAAACCTAAATACCTTGAGTTGGGAAACACGTTCCGCCACATACCAGCTGGAGTAATTACACACGAGCAAGTGTCACTTGTCTGTGATAGCTGCAACAATTTCTGGTTTAAGTAACACTATTGTCAGGCAGCAAGGGAGCTTCCCCAGCTTGGTGCGGTGAAGTGAACGATCAGACTGTAATGGTTTCTCTTGTCTTTGAACACCAAATATAACATAAAGTCAACTCACCGGCAATCTACTACAAGAGATGCTATTTTTTTTCAGTTTAAGGACTAAATGAACTTGGCAATGCTGGGAAGTGGTTAAGTAGCCTTTCACAAACGCTAGTAGCAACTCTTCAGCTTCAAAACATTGACCCATCAGAGGTAATATAATTACAGTAAGAGGTTATTAATTTAAAGAGTAGTTAATGTTTGTAAGAATCCTGAAAATGGCCAAAGCAGCACAGTTTGAGTGTATTAGCATTTCTCCCCATGAAAATGGATCTGAATCATGTGTTAGACCCCACATTTTAATGAGCAAATCAAGCATAATAAGCCATGTCTGTTTGGAAGATCCAGGAAAGGAATGCTGGCAACTGGAAACACCATTTGGAGGGTAAGCAGCATATGGAAAACCACGAATTCTGCAGTGTCTAATTCCGCACAGTATTGTCAGCTTTCTCTGGGATAAGTAATAACTTGGTCCTAAGTTTCAAAATATTTCTATAATAAGAAACCCATTTTTTCATTATAAAGGATCTCTCTTACTCCAGGAATAGAATGGATGCTTCATCAAAGGGTTTGTTGTACCCTAGGCATCATTTGGGGGTAGGATGGATAACTGGTGCTGCTTTGTGTAACAAAGAACTGCTTTATTTTAATGTGGAAGGATGTGTTTTTAGGTTTTTGTGTCGCTTGATGTATTTCCCAGTATCAGACTGTTCTCTGATTATAAGACATTTGGCCAAAGGGGGACTAATCTGGATGGAAGCACTCTGCTCTCCCAGCCCTGGGCTATCAGGCTGAAGCAAGCAGTCCGTGCTCTCCGGCAGTTTGGCTGCTCCATCGGCTTTGCCCATCACCAGTTTGGGGCTTTTACAGCTGCTTGGATTCTGCTCAATGAGCTGAAGGAGGCGAAAGTCTCTCCCCACAGTCCAGGCGTGGTTTGGCTGAGTAATAGGTGTGAAAACATAGCAACACTGCAGTTGTAGCTGAGTGTGAGTATTAAATTCGTGAGTGTGAAAACATTTTTCCTCTCACTTATGCAGGCCCAGCCTTTGCAGGACAGAATTCCTGTTTGGAGTGACAGTGAAGGAAACGGGGCATGATGGATGGGAATTGTCAGATGGAGAATGCACGTGGTGAGAACACCGGTCTGGGTGGAAATTTTCTCTTGGCCTGAATTCTATCACTCTCTCTGCATATGCAGTTCTGCTCCGCGGCCGTGGTGCCTGCTCGCGTCAGAGATTTGTTACCACGAGGGGAGTGCAAACAAACGCCATCCAGGCACTGGAACAGATGCTAATCTTAATTTATTACGAAGAGAAGTAAATGGCAAAAAAGATGCCTAAATAAGATTAAAATCACAATAAGGAAAGCTGCTGCCAGGCATGGCGGGAGGGCCTTTCCCACTAAACTGGATCACTGGGAAAGCGCTCTGTTTCTGCATCAAAGCTGCTGTTGGGTTCCCAGCGATGTTCATCGTTTCAGCTGCTGGGTTCGCTTTGTGTCGCCCGTGGACACCCCCGTCCTCAGGGAACTGGGGGCCAGATCCAGCCCGCACTGCCTGGGGTCCAAGGGCCACTGGGGACCCGGGGGATCCCTGAAGGGTCACTGGGAACCCAGGGGATCATCGAGGGGTCATTGGGGATCATTGAGGGGCCATTTGGGACATGAGGGACCATTGAGGTGTCATTGGGGACATGGGGGATAATTGAGGGGTCATTGGGGATCATTGAGAGGTCATTGGGGACACAGGGGATCCCTGAGGGGTCACTGAGGACCCAGGGGATCATTGAGGGGTCATTGTGGACACGAAGGATCATCAAGGGGTCATTTGGGATCATTGAGGGGACATGAGGGACCATTGAGGTGTCATTGGGGATCATTGAGGTGTCATTGGGGACACAGAGGATCCCTGAGGGGTCACTGGGAACCCAGGGGATCACTGAGGCTGGAAAAGCCATCTCCCCTCCGCACCCCGCACCCCCCCCACCCCGCGCGCCCCCGGCCCCGCGCGCCCCCCAGCGGCCCGGCGGGCCGCTGGGGGGCGCGCGGGGCCGGGGGCGCGCGGCGAGGGGCGGGTCCGCGTCGGGGTCGAGGCTGAGGGGAGGAGCCCCGGCGCCGCGGCCCCTCCCGCCTCGCCGCGTCACGTGAGCGGGCGCTGCCCAATGGCGAGGCGCGCGGCGGGGGCCGCCGCCATTGCTGTCAGAGTGCGGGCAGGCGGCGGCGGGTGCGCGGAGCGCGGGCAGCGGGGCCGCCGCGCGGGCAGCGCCGGGCGGAGCGGCGCGGGCACGGGCAGGGACTGCGCTCCCCCGCTCGCCGCCGGGGCCGCCGCCCGCGGCACCGCGAGCCCCGCGCGGAGCGTAAACAAGGCGGCGGCGGCGGAGGAGGGAGGAGCGGGAGGAGGAGGAAAACACCGCCCACCCGCAGCCAGCGGCGGCAGCAGCAGCGAGGGGCGCCGGGCGGGGCGGGGAGGGGACACGGCCCGCGACACAGCGCCGCCCGGCCCGGCCCCAGCGCCGCCCGGGGGGGGCGCGGCAGGCGGGACCCGGCCCCCCCCCCCCCCCCGCGCCGAGGGTCCCGGGCCCCGCCCCACGGACCATGCCCCGCCGCGCCCGCCGGGGATCATGACGGCAGCGGGCGGCTGGGTGGCGAACGGGGCCAGCCTGGAGGACTGCCACTCCAACCTCTTCTCGCTGGTGAGTGCTCCGACGACGACCCTCCCCGCGGGGCGATACCGACCGGCGGCGTCGCCGCGCTTCTCCTCCCGCCGGCACCGGGGCCCCTGCGGCGCTGCCCCCCCCCCCCCCCCCCCGCCAAAATCGAGCGGGCCCTCGGCGCCCCTCCCGCCCGCCCCCCCCGAATCGAGGGGTCCCTCTTTCTAACCCCCCCCGCTAGTCCCCTCGAATCGAGGGGTCCATCTCCCCCCGGTCCTCCCCGAATCGAGGGTTCCCTCTGCCGCCCCCCCGGTCCCCCGGCCCTCCCCAAATCGAGGGGTCCTTCTGTGCCCCTCCCCAAACTGAGGGGTCCCTCTGCCCTCCCCCCCGCCTCCCCCAAAACAAGGGGTCACTCTGCAACCCCCCTGAATAGAGGGGTCTCTCTGTCCCACCCCATCCCCCCAGAATCGAGGGGTCCCTCTGCCCCAAGGGGCAATGCCAGGCTGCCAATGCAGCAGCCCGACTGGCCGTGTTGGGGCGACTGGGTGTCGGAGTGGTGGTTTTGGGGTGATGGCATCAGACCCAGCTCCGTGGGCTGCCCTTCAGCTGCTCTTACTGCAGGATCTCCTCTCCACATACTTCAGATGCGAGCTGTGTTGGGGTGACTGACTGTTGGATGCAGTCTTGTTGGGGTGATGGCATCAGACCCAGCTCCCTGGGCTGCCCATCAGCTGCTCTTACTGCAGGGTCTCTTCTCTGTGAACAGCAGTCACGGGCCGTGGTAGGGCAGCCGGGTGTTGGATGTAGCCGTGTTGGGGCGATGGCATCACACCCAGCTCCCTGGGCTGCCCATCAGCTGCTCTTACAGTGGGGACTCCTCTCTGTGTACATCGGATGCAGCCGTATTGGGGTGACTGGGTGTCAGATGTGACAGTTGGTGCAACACTATGTCGCACCGAGTTGTTTTGGGGTGGTGACATCGGGCCCCGCTCACGGGCTGCCCATCAGCCGCTCTTTCGGCAGGGTCTGTTCTCTTTGTACATCGGACCCGAACCGTGGTGAGGTGACAGCGTGTTGGACCCAGCTCCCTGGTCACCTGCTGTTACAGCAGAGTCTCCTCTCTGCATACATCAGGCTTGGGGTAAGAGGTAAAAACACCCCCAAACCTCGTGATTTTTTTCCTTCTCTGGAGAAAAACAGTAGCCGCAAATGTGGTGTGCTGGGTGGCGTAGGTGCTGTCTACGCATCGTACTGGTAATTGACAACTTCCTACCCGTATTGCGTGGTTTGATGTTGCAGGAATTATGGTATCAGTTTTGGCAAGCTGCAGATTTGTAGTTTCAATTTGAAACGAGAAAACAGTTCATTTCCGTGTGAGGACAAAGTCGTTTGGAAATACCTTCCTTTGTTGTACCTGACACACATAGGAGCATTATCCCTTCTGGGTGAGCGAGAGGAGTGTTTGATCGTCAGGAGCCTCCTAGTGCTGCCAGGGATCTCGTCGGAGGGAAGGAGGGGCTTTTTTTTTAGGGCATGGTGAGGTGTAGTTAAAACAAAAACTTGTCGTGCAAGTTTGGGGATGGTGTGCATGAGGTTTGTTGCGGATCCCCCATCCTCGTGTCAGAGCTCGGCCAGGATTGAGGTGGGTGCCTTGACAGAAACGAAGAGGCTGTTGCTCACTCTCTAGTAGGAATTAAGGGGGGGAAAAAAAAGAGAATTAATTAAAAATGCAAACAATCAAGCTCTTTGTTTTATTTTTTTTTCCTTTTATTGCTGTGTGTTTGTTATTTTTCCTCTGTTTTTTCTTTAATGTGCATGTATGCGGGTTTTATTTTGCTCATTTTTACTGAGACTCTGGGACGGGAGCTGTAGCCACTTGTGCTGCCAGGGACTGGCCTGGAGGTTTTCCCTGAGAACAAATGGAACTCCTCCTTTGTCTGCATCGAACTGTTACGCTGTGTAAGTTTGTGTCTGTGCTGCTGCTGGAGAACACTTTCTGATGCTTGGAAGTGTGTGTCAGTGCTGCCTGTATGTCCCAGCAGGAGGTGTGAGGGTGACTGAATGCACTGCTCTTGCTCAGCAGGAAAAAGAAACAGTAAATGAGAGAGGGACAGCTGTATCTGATGGTAAGAGCAGGGCAGGGAGGGGTTTGTCCTTTGGAGAGCGGCTGTGTAGCCCTCGGATCAATGGGGAACTGAGCAGTCTTTTTTTGAGAAGCATAACTTCTCATGTATTGCCATCTGCAAATCTGTCACTGGTAAAAATAATGGTTGGCGTTCAATTAGCATGAATTATTAAGTGAAGTTATCTTATCATTATTGTGGTTTGTTCTCTGTTTTTATTTTTCCCCCACCTTACTAGATTAGGGAATTTAGAGATTGGATTTTAAGTGGGAGTGTAACATTACTGTAATAAGTTTAGTTGAATTCTTTTGCAAGTGGGCTTACTGATACTAATAATGAGTTTAATGTGCGGCCCTTTAATCTCCTGTGTAATTTTGTGGGAGCTATCTGTACCTGTAATGTTTTTATTGTTTTCTGGCGTAGCTTGCAAAAAAATTCCAATGAGCAAGTATTTTTTAAATTTAGCATATGTGTAAATACACAGTAACCATTAGGGTGATTTATTTTAAATTACATCAGTATTTGTTAGGATTTATTTATCAGTGAAAGGTATTGAAAAAGGAAGTACTGACTGGAAATACGTGGCCAACACCATTGACCCTGTAACCTCAAATTGTCATATTCATTTCAGAATTTATGGAGTGTTATAGCTACAGTAGTCTGGGTTACCGGGTGGAGAAACTCTTGCTAAGCATTTACTTTTTCAGCGCGACAGAACAAACCCACGCACAAACTGAACCCACGGCTGGTGGGAATTGGTTCATTCCTTAGGAGCGAGGTGGATTGCAAATCTGTTTTTAAACTGAATCTGCTATTAGAAGTTGGCAGATTTTTTTTTTACTCGCAGTCTTTGTTTTGGGTGTGAATCAAAAAGAAACGTTCTTGACTGGAAAGCTGCAGTCCTGAAATAGTTACAGTTTGCCCCGATTCTGTTTGTTTGTGTTTAAATAGCATTTCTTCCCACAAGCAGTTGTTTTGTGGAAGCAGGAATGCTGTCTCCCCACCCGGTGAAGCCAGAGCCCTGTGGCCAGCCTGGCTGGCTGCGCAGTGGCTTTGGGTTGGTTTAACACTTCATGAGCTCCAGCTAACTGTGCTGCCGGCTGCAGGCAGCCTTGGAAAGAGGGCAGGCACCACTACTCCTCCCGAATCTTGTTACAGAGAGTGTTTTCTAAAAGCTTCTTAGTGACAAATTCTCTTTTATTGATCCTCTCCAGAAAGCGTTGAGGTCCCTGATGTTCCTTGCTGAAAATACTTCATGTGAGGGGGAGGGCACAGGCTTGAGAGAAGTTTTTAAAGTTAGCGTTGAATGTCCAGGTGCTGAGACCTCAGGCTTGCACAGCTGGGTCCCATGGAGCGTCTTTCTGTCCCACTGGACGCAAAGAACTGCTCTCTGCTTTATGTGTTGCTCTGTATCAAAGCAGGAATCTGGTGCCGAAAATGGGTTAATGTTTGTGTGCTCTGTCAGGCAAAAAAACCACAACCAGCCTACACAAAGAAATTTTACTCTAAACGTAAAGTGTTTCTTAGTAAGATGATGTAAGGCCAGTTTGCATATTTGTCATCAGAATACACCTCAGATATAGACTTGTTTCTACTGGCATACACGGCAGATTAATAGGCTCATTAACAATACACTTTCTCTCTGAAATCGCTGTTTCTAGCACAGCAGTAGAAGAAATTATATTTATCCTGACTCTTTTTTTTTTTTGCAGTAGCCAAGATGTCTGCTGCTGCTTCTGAAATAAGCAATTGTTAAGGGCCAGTTTATTTAAGTACTAATTAAGAGTTGGCTAATAACTATTTAGAGACAAAATGTTCTGAGATAATGCGCTTTGTATTAAAACTTCAGACCCAGCTGACAAAGTCTTCCTGTGAATAATACTTCGTTGTACAAGTAGTCTTACTGAAATTAATTTGATTTTTCCTGTGAGTAAGGGCTCATTGCATGACAGTGAGGGCTCGTGTGGAGTACGAAGGTGGTTCCTTAGTGGCCTGGCAGTGGTGGGTCAAAAGGCATGAGTTGGTCTGACAGTTGGGATGGAGTTGCATAACACTTCCTATGCTGGAGCTAGAAGAAGAGTGCAGCGGAGGATGTAAAGGAATGACCTAAACTTTGGAGTAGCCCTCATGAGGAAAGAGTGGGTACTGTGCAAGTGGGAGTCTTAAGCCTGGAAGAGATGGGGTTGTGTTCTTGGAAAGCCAGATTTATTTGTAGAGGGCTTCGGAGAAGCTGGAATGGATGATGTCATGAGTCCTCGTTTGAATGTGTTCTTACAGAAACCAGCTGCCAAGAAGGATCCAGTCTGTAGGAATTGTGTCTTTGTTCCCATCCATGTTCAAAGGCAGATTCACAAACTGCGAATCGCTGCTGTTACGTTTTCAGTTGGCAAACAGGAACAGAAGTTGTTGCCTTCTATCTCTTAAGTTTTGTTGTCATTTTCATAATGAAACTGAAACGAGTCCAGAAATCTGAGATGGCGTTTGAATTATTTTCTTAAAGGTCTTTTGTGGCATCAGAAAGCAAAGGTCAGGAATTCAGAGATTGCTGGTGAAGTGCTCTTTGATGTAGCATAATACTCATTAAAGGACTTCATAGTAAATGGTTGGGTGCCCAACCAGATCCGTGTTATAGTGAACTACCCAGTAGTTCCCCAGGGCTCCAGGCAGTGGGCTGTTATTTTGGCATGTAGAATGTTGGCATGATAGAATGTTTCATCACTGCATGGTAGATGTCGTCCTTGTTTGGAATTTTATGTAGGTGTGAATGTACATGAATTTATGTTTTAAGAAACACAGTTGACCTCTCAAGTTTTCCAGAAGTATTTGATTCTATAGTTATCTTTATTCTGGGTTTTATTAGGCAGCAAGATAGAAATGGAACGATTACATTAGAAAGCTTGCTCACTTCCTGCTAATAAAAGGTTATTTCAGGCTTAAATCACTCAGTGGTAGGTTTTTATTATGTCCTGTCAGAGTACTCGACAGTTTAACGGTAGCTATGAGGGTGTGAGCTTGGAGGAGATACTCCCAGATTTGCCAAGAGATTGGCATGAGGCAGGGTTGGATGAGCTTGGCCAGCGCTGGGAGTGGAGCTAAAGACCCCGTGGGTGGATAACTGACCCCTGCTGAGGAGATGGGGCACACAGGAGTGGCACTACAGTTCAGGACAAAGCGTGCTGAAGAATCTCAAGCTGCCTACTAAGAAATATGTGAGTGAGTTTACCTTGAAATCCTGGTTATCTTCTAAATGCCCGCACGTGCTGGGGCTGTGGGCCCTTCTCCAGGGACTCTGTTCTCATTTTGGTGACAATGCGAGTCCTTTGGTGAGATCGCTCTTACAAATGTCAATGCGATTAAGAAAATACTCAAATATTAGGCTGATGTATGAAAAAAAAATAAAAATCCTAGGTAACTACATCTTAAGAATCATAATTTTCCCTTTCTGTAATGCTGTCTGAAAATACACATTCCTGCGTTTTCCTACGGAAGTATTGACATTGTAACCCCAGTTCTGAATCATTCTGAATTCATTTGATCTTGAATTCTTTTTCCCTTTATGCTTCTGAGAGCTCTTCCTCATGTGAAAGAGAGCAAGGAAGGAACTCTTTAATCCTGCATGTAGGCCTTTCTTCTGTTATTTTCTTCTTGACAATGCTGTTCTTTTTGAAAAAAAAAATCTAAAGAAACTGAAATTTTTGAACTTGAGTGGAAGAAAAAATTGTGCATATGAGATGCATCTGCTATATGTGTTAACCTGATTAACTTCAGTCACTTGATGGAGAGGGAGTTGTTATGGATTTTGTTTGCATTTGTGAATCTCTTTAATTATCCACAAAGCTATGCCTTGGTAAAGGGGAGCGTGTGTAGACACACTGATTTTTTTAATTAACTTTATACTGCATCAGGAGTTGAACAGAGGTGCTTCTTTGAAGCTTTTGGCTCACCTGATGAGGATGCTGAACCTGTTGCCTCCCTGATCCCTGTAGGGGATTGCACTCCGGTGTCTGCTTCTACATCCTTAGTTATGGCAGCATCCCCTTATTGGGGTTTGACTAAAGCATCCCTGCTCATTTCAGGAATGCTGCTACAGATTTTCCTTTGCATCCTGGACTGGGACCACGTTGCACCCTCCTGTGCTCTTCTACTGTCTTCCCTGCTGTTACATCTCCTCAGTCACTGGGTTCTGCTCCCAAAGCCTTCAGCCTGTGCCCTCTCTGTCTTTATCTGTTATTTAGCACTGACTGATTCCTCACTGCTGTACACCAGGATCATCACATTATAGATGAGTGGTTTTGGGGTGGTTTTGTAGCTGTTCCTTTGTGTTTGAGGAAGGTTACCAGCTGATGCCCACAGAATTACTACCCTACAAGCTCTCCTAAACTCCTTTGTGGGATCCTACAGACAACTGGGCAGCACTGACTGAGTGGTTGAATTTCGCAGACTGTTATTTAGGCTGACACTTGTAGTTCTATATTCTTTCAAGGCTGCATGTGTTCATGGGCTGTGCTGTGTTCTATTGGTGAGCAGTGTGGATTCTATGGGCTTTGTGACTTGTCAGTGCCATAGGAACACAAATAATATGGAAAAAAATACTGACCTAGAAGCGTGCTCAGTTTGGTTGACAGTCTTAAAAGTGCACAGGTGTGTTCAACAGAAGACTCTAAATGAAATCCCAAAGATCCATTTGTATGGAGTGTGTATTTGTGTGGGGGCATCCTTCTTCCTCACACCAAACGTTTATACTGCTTTCATTTGAAGCTCCAGGTAGTGCTTTAAAAAATAGGTCCTCTTTTCTTGAGTTCCCCATCATCCACTGGTGGTGAGAGCATCGTGCTCTAGACCATTGCGTTAGATTTCCTCTGCCCACAGCCGTGCAGTGCGAACCGCAGGGATGGCAGCCCCGTGATCCCCAGAGTGGCAGCTCGCGCTGTTTCCTGCTGTGGCTTCGGCTGGTTCTGGGGTCTGGCACTGGTGTGATTGCTGTGCTGTGCAGTGAGGACAGTGTCTGAGCAGAAACCACTTTGATACCCTGTAGTAAACTGAACTTTTCAGATGGGGAGGGTTCTTAGCATTTCACGTATTGAGATGACACCTGCTTTTTAGCATCTCACCAGTGTCAGGGGTTTAAGCAGTTTCCTTTAACTTGTGCTGGAATCTTTGATTAATTTTGATAAATCCTGACTTTCTCTTTCCACCTCAGTCTGTTTAAAGCTGTTATTTTTCACGGAGTCACGTGTGGCTGGATTCACTTTCTGGAGCAGGACTGCAGTAATGCATATGGAAATGTGACTCGAGCTGTTAGAGACATTCTCTCTCTTTTGTTTCTTTGAGACAGGAAATTTTATTGTGTGTTGCTGTTGTATAATGTGCCCCTAGGCAATATTTACATTTATATGGCTGACACAGATGAGCTTGCACACGCACAAAGACTGTGTCCCTATGCTAGGGAGAATATTTAATCAGCTTATGAAAATGGAGAAAAATCAACAGTCTTTGAAAATTAGTTTTAATTTAAGGTAGACACATTTTTGTATCACTTCTCAATAGGTGCTTACTTCTGCTTTCTTTAGTTAGCCAGTGTGACAGAGTAATTTATGGTTATACTTTATGGAAAGAAAATAATATTAATTACAGAGTAAAAGATGTGGGTTATCCTCGCTTTCATTTTTTCTCCCTCCCCCCTCACTCTTATTCCATGCCTCGGTGATGCCAAAAGGATTCTTATGCTCATGTTTAAGCCTGGATCAGGGAACTGACGGAGTGAAAAACTCCCCCCTCTGCCCCCCCCAGCTCCCTTACCCCATATTCCTCGCTCCTCCCACCAGGCTTTGGCAGCAGCAGGGATTGAAGCAAGATCCAAATGGCTGTGTAACCAGAATCCATGTTGTAGAGAAGGACATTTAAAGCTTGTTCAGTAAAATTTTATTTAATGCGCCTTTTAAAAAAAAAGCTAAAAGTGTCTTGCTGTTGCCTGTTCTTACAGCTCCACATTTGCCCGTAAAATGTAACATTTTGTGAGACTGGAGGGTAGAAAACAAAATGCAGAGGAAAACTACCTACTGCCCAGGCACTGGCAGCTTCCAGTCCCTTGGCAATGATGCATTCATAGAATCATAGAAGAACCAGGTTGGAAGAGACCCACCGGATCATCGAGTCCAACCACTCATTCGTAGCTATTGGCTGTGGGTTTCAAAATGTATTGGTTTGGTACAGTATAAAGCCATGGCGTTTTTCCTTCTTGGAGTCTCTGGTTCACTAGGAGGTTTTCAGATCTGGTCCAGTGTGTCTGCACTCTCTTAGCATCAAGTTTTTATGAATCTCAGTTCATATATGGCCATGACATTACTGAATTTGTAGGCAGTTCTGGGCAAGTTATAATATCAATTGCAGGAACAACTTGTAGTGACCATGTCAAGTATTTTTACATAAAACAATTTCTTTGCTGACAGAATAGGATCGTTTACTTTATTCTGAATTTGGTTTCATTTTTAGCCCAGTGGTTTTGGTTGTTTAATTTTGCATATGTATTTTCATATAATTTTGAGTTGAGTTCTCTGAGAATGTCCTGGCTCTTGTCTTTGCAGGAGTGACAGTGAGAAAGTTATCAAAATGGATCGGCATGATCAGTCATAGAATGGATCCATTCATTGCTTTCTAGATTAAGGAAGATTCATAGGAAAAAAACTCCAGAGCTGGTGGTTTTGCTAAGGAATTTTGGCAGAGTGCCTAATGATTTGAGCTGTATTTGATGTCCCTGGTCCATACAATGTTGATGTGAAGAACCAGGGCTCTCTGGTGGTATTTATGGTACTGGATTACCTTCCACCTTCCTTGCCAGGAGCCAAGGCCAGGGCCCATAGGGGCAGGCAGCCCAGTTTGGTTTGCAGGCCAGCAGTGGGCACAGGCATAAAAGGAGCTGTTGCCGGTGTTCACAGAGCAGTTCTGCTTAGATGTGGTGTGCAAAAATGTCCTGGTACTGAGCTCTTAAATACAGCGTTTGTGTAAGGGAAGGAAAGGAGCTGCATTCTTTACTGCACTGTGCCAAAGTTTACTCCGCTCAGGTTGCTACTTCCTCCAGCCCACCCCCTCCTGTTTTTGCTGCCCATGTGTCAGGTTACTTGCCTTGGGAAACATCTGATAGGCCATTGTATGACTCTGGTATTTGACATTTCCTTCCTCCTTCAGTTAAAAAAAAAATTGAAGTTGGGGGAAGAGAGAAGATTCCTTCATTTGTTTGCAGATTTGCTTATAATGTGGCTCTCTTGCTGGTGACATGTCTCTTGTCATTTTTTTTCTTTTTTTTTTTTTTATGTGTTGGACTGCTTTTCTGTAAGAGAGGATATTTTTAGTTTGGAAAATGGGCGGTTAGTTCTGATTCTGTATTTTTGAAAGGAACTCGCAAACCTCTGAGAATAAGGGAGAGATTCTTTGCTTAGCAAGTTGCACATTTATTTGCCTGCTTTGAGTATTACCTGAGGTGTGCAGCAGTGGTTTTCATTGTTATATGTTCTTAACGTTCCACTCAGAAGTTAAAATAGAATTGATTCTTTTTTGTAAAGAAACTGGCTTAGGTGTTATGGAACTCAGAGGTGCTTGTAGTGTGCTCCATGTCCCTAACCTGACCTGCAGGGCAGATCATTCCCTAAACCTCGCTTCTTAAAATGACAGGAACGTATTCAATTCCTTCTGCCTTTTGGCTTGGAGATGGCATTTCACTTCCAGGCATTATAGAGCCTACACTGGTATATGTTCAGTTCTGGCATGGGTAAAATTAATTCTGTGTTTTCCCCATAAAAATACGCAAACCAAATCATACCCCACCATGTTGTGTTTTTAAATGCTTCTGTCCCTTTGCTTTACTGGGTAGGTATGTTCTCTAAGCACGAGGCTTAGTCTTGGCCAGTAGCATCCTCTGAAGCCTAGATCCCTACCCATTTAGCGCCTGTTTTGTTGTTCCAATTGGCTTTGTGGGTGGTTGGTGAGACTCCAGCAGGACAGCTTCCTGTTTCTTGTCCCTGTATTGGTGCACAGACCAGCGTGTGTGGAAGCTTACACCTCTTGAGTGTAAGTCTGACCTGAGAAGGTGTTCTGCTGTCTTTCAGTTCCCTTGTGGTTTTGTATCCTGTGTATTTTTGACTCAAAAGCATCATTTCAAGTAATGGCTGATCTCAGTCCTTTGGCTTCCAGCTATGCTTATCCCGTTATCCTTCTCCAACTGTCTGATGGACTTGGTTGTAGCCCTGACAGTGGAAGAGAGCCAGTGTGCCAGGCACCAGTTCAGAACCATGTACTGGGATTTGTTAAAGGACTGGAGATTTGCTAATCAAAGCCGTGCACTGGAGTAGAAAGGTGATGATGTAGCCAAAAGGTCTTTTCTCAAAAATTCCTCTGTTTGCTTTTTGTTTTATAATGAGATGTTTTAAGAGTTCCTGGTGTTGCTCCTGAGTGACTGCTAGTGGTTTTTCGTTGGATTGATTCAAGGATGATGGGCCTGGGAGCTGTTGTGAGGTTGATGGCCAGTATGGTACCTGGCTAAATGACAGGGTATGGGAACAGGGATGTTGAACCAGAGTGCGAGTCCATCGAAGTGGCTGGTGCCAATGGTGGTTTGGCCTGCTGGATTTAATCAAGTGCTGTAGTGGTGCTTGCCTGTTAAACAGTCACTGTGTGGTCACTGACAGCGGCCTGTATGACATGGCATTTTTTTTTATTTGGGGGGTCACCTGGAGGCTCATTCCAGCCACTGCTGTGATTTGTCTGGGTGAAGAAAAGGGGATCCAAAAAGTCCGCTGCAAAAGTGCACTCCCTGCTATAAACATCAGCAGTGACCTGGGGAAGGGTAGCAGGCTGAGCCAAGGAGATGGTAATGCTGCCTTGGGGTGATCTCCTGGACTCTAGGTGTATTAGATTGGAAGGTTTCTTGAACCAGGTAGATGTTTACAGGCCAATTTTTAAACTGGTACTAAGTTTTTATCCTGACAGAGGAAGTTCAGCCACCTCATTTGGGTCTGAGTCTGCGTTCTGCTAACGTAATTTGATATGTGGAGGACACAGCCAGCAGCTTTTCTCTGGAGACCCTTTTGATTTCCATTTTTCAGACCAAACAGCTTTAATGCTGGAATGCTTTCTGTGGTATGGAATATACACTAGCTTTCTTGTAATTTTCCTCTTTTCTACAGACCTGAATCTTGATGGCATAACAATTCCTGTGTTACCTATTTCCTTCATAAGAATTTGTATCGTTCTGTTTTGTCAACCTACCTTGTTTTTGCAAGGGACTCCAGAAGATACTGTTTCAGTATGTCAATGTGTGCTTGTTTTCCTTCCTTCTGCTCTATTTTTAGTCTTGTCTTCTAGTATTTAACTCTGAAATTCTGTGATGGTTGGGATCAGCAATTTGGGCCTTCCTGTAAGATTACTCTTTCATGCATGCCACTCAGAACTTCTTTTTTGGTAGCTGCTGCACCTGCCAGAACTGCAGAAATCCGAGAATTGATATTGCAGTCCTTTTATATTTTCCACTGGGAAAGATGGGCCTTAGTTGCCACTTTGGATTCCTTTCAGAACTAGTCTGACTTTGTTTGTCTGAAACTATGTATTAATCTTCCTGGCTGCCTCCCCGCCCACATACGCAGAATCACACTAACTCCTAGGAGAGGGGGTTGTCTCATTTCTGTCAGCACTGTTTGCTTTTTAGGGAGAGCATCTCATGGTGTATCTCAGCAGCTGACTTTATTTCAGAAGTATCTTGGTTTTCTGGCTCCCACTATGGTGATGTAGTGTCTGCAGAGTCCCCAGGTGCAGAAGCCCATCAGGAAGATACCTGATAATAGGATTTTGGTACAGCTAAACCCTTTACTGAGACTGGGCAAAGATAAAGGTGACATACAAATGCCCTGATGCTGTTGTTGTTGCAAGCCGCTCTGGAGTAGCAGCATTGAGATAATCTGTTCCAGGGGGTCTGCAGGATGAGGTGGCTTGGCATGAAGGGATTTATCCAACAGAAAGTCACTCCCGGCACACATGCTGCGGGCAGTGGTGTTTGCAATTTCTGGCTGGTTTCAAGAGCAAATGACAACAACAAAAGTATTTTTTTCATCCTTTGATTTTAGAAGAGTGTTAGTGCCTGACCTTTTTCCTTTTTTCCCCAGCCACTTGACTGTGTACTTGTTCAGAGAAGGATTAAAGTCCGTAGTGTTGTTCTGCTAGAGATCAGTTGTGTACTAGGAAGAATGGTGCTCAGCTGGGCTGATTATCCAGCTCTCTGAAGCACTGAGCATGGCACTGTTTTCTGCTGGCCATGTGAGAGCCACTTCAGAAATAGATTTTTTTTTTTGTTGTTTAATATATTGTTTTTTTCATTCTTGAACTCAAAATATGAAAAACTGTGAAGAGCTCTATTTTTGCCATTATTGAGACGCAGCTTTGCCGGTCGCTTTGCCTGATGGAAATGTCATTTGGAAGCTTAGCTGGGGCTTGATGAGTGAAGCTGAGCCAGGGGTTGTTCAGTGCAGGATCAGGCCTTTTCGTGGTTTCCTCCCTTTTTAAGGGGCGGAGGGATAAGCCCTGAGGTAAGGGAACACTAACCATTCCCCTTGTTTTTAAATGGATAGGATAAAGCGGAATGTTAATGTACAGTTTAGTAAATGCTCTGATTTCAGGAAGCTACACAGGGCTGAGATGGGTGGTTTGTTGTGGTAATTTAAACTGAGGGAGTTACAGGCCCACAGTAAAGGATAAGCGAACTTCTGTGTGCAGGTGCTTGCCGCTCCGGGCTTCCCGTAGGAAGTTGTAGTCTCCAAGTGGGAGTCTTTCTCAGAGCACAGAAACAATAGATAGCTCGGACAAAAGCTGGTTTTGTGGTTAAGCAATCTCCTCTGCTCCTTGGTGTGTTCCTTGCCTGGTTTTAATTCACTTGACAGGGCTCAGGCTGATGTTACTGAATACCTCATTTTGGTGGGAGCAGGGGACAGGAGTTGTTGCCGGGGTCAGTGTTTGCCTCTCTCTGCACACACGCTGGTACAGAATGCTTTTCAGCCCTTCTTTGTCCTTCCTGCCCAGGGGTTGTATCAAGATGCCATACATTTTATCTGGTATTTCAAGAGCTGAAGTAGAGCGTGCAGTGGTATTTAGTTGCTGTGTGAGGATGATGTAGTGCAATGGAACACTGTAACCAAAACAGATGGTGCTAATCTTGGATCTGTCTGCAGGATCTTATAGCATTTAATTAAGATGGGGGTGTAATTCCCCTGACACCTGTAACTGCAGTTTAAATTCTTGGACTATGAACTAAGGGCTTTCTTATGCAGATTTTTACTCCTGTGAGTAGTCCTCAGTATGAGTCTCTAGTGGCTTCAGAATAGCTACTTACTTGAACGAAGCTATCTGAGATGAGACTCTTAATAAAACTGGCAAATATATATATGGCATTTACATTTCTTATGTTCCGATGTGAAGCATATATTGTAGACTAAAGATACTCAGCAGCTACCATATTTTATACAGAGACAAACAAAAATTTGGATTAGAGGAACTGTTTAAATGGCATCTAACTTCAGAGGCAGGGAAATGCAGCATTTTAAGGTACCTTGGGCAGCTTAACATATTCCCCTTGGTTAAAAGAGCATGCGATGAAAGCTTGGTCATTTTTATGTTCCCTTTGATTCACTGTGTTTGTGGTAGTACCTGACTTGATGAGGAGTGGTGTGGTTTGCTTTTTCATATTGCCTGCTTCTTTTCTTAAGAGAATTAGAGAAACTTCTTTATGGAGCACCATACAGGCCTGAGTTTGTCTGAGGAGCACCTTTTGGACAGGCATTGGGAGGCGTTTCTATACCTGAACTCTGGTTTATTTCAAATAAAAGAACTGAGAAAGAGAAAAATATCAGAACAGTGCCATGTTGAAAGCCTTTGGGAAAGTCAGGGTTGGAGCTGAGGGCATGTGATGGATATCTAGTGCTTTTGCACGTAAGACCTTTCGGGCCTTTCCTGTAGATCTTCATCTCCTTTTCAAGTATATCCTTCCCATTTTGGAAGTATTAAGTAGTGATTTTCTGTGCTCTGAGGCTCAAATCTGCCTTTGCTTTCCTCACCTTTCTGTACTGTATGAAGCAGGAAAAATAAAGTGATTATGTACTTTTAGCCATTGTTTTTAATGTAGAGAAGTACAGTAATACAGAAACATCTCTGCTTTGTTTGGTGTGGCCAAATACAAGAATGTCTTGAGCTTTTGATGCTCTGCCTTTTTGTGGTTGTGCTGTGTCTCTATTCTCATATAATCTTTCTGAGGGAGCTTTGTGTATTAAAATGGGTGGAATTGCTCATATTTCTAGAGAAGTTAATTTAGAATTGGTCTGTGTTTTTCCTGTACAACAAAAACAGTCCTAAAAACTTTTGTTGGAGATGAGGAAAAAAAAGAGGAGGTGGAAGATATGTTTTGTTTGTGTTCCATCTGTGAGGTCTGCAGAAGAGGAAGAGAGTCACAGTGGCTACACAGCATTAATTAAATCTTCAGGGCTGCTGGTAGTGTGCCAGAATAGAGTTGTGCAGTGTGAACCATTGCTGGGGAATTGTGATTTTAGCAGCCTAGACTGTGCCAGTCTGAATGGAGCGCTGCGAGATCAACAGAAGACCCTGCCTGCCTGTCTGTTACTCTGATTTAAGCCTGAGGGGGGGAAAAAAACAATCAGAGCTTAGGTTTTATCTTGGCTAGGAATTAACAGTGCTGGATGCTGTCCTGGAGTTAAGATGCCTACAGCCCTCAGCTGTTGCAGATAGATGCAGAGGGGTCTGTGTTTAGGGCAGCAGGCTAATGGTTGTAAGAGAAAGCGCTAATTTGGTTTCTCTGTCTCTCCGACTTGCATGTGTGCATAGGAGAAATTGGAGGTGTGAATTCTTAGTTGGTTTCAGGCCTTAGACAGTCACCCCGGGGGGAGGGAACCTGTGTTTACTCTCCTCAGAGGGCTCTCTGACATCTTACTGTGGCTGTGCTTCTGTATTTCTGTTAATGCTTGTTTCTCGGGTATGTTTTGGATACCTTTGGGTGCCTACATGGAATTGTGAGTTTGAATGCGCTCGTCTACTCTGATAGCTGCTGTTGGTTATGTCAGAAACAGAGCTTTTTGTGTCTTGGGAATTTCACTGTAAAATGTTGAATGTTAGTAAAGACTTTGGATAGTGCTGTTAGACACTGAGTCCTGAGTTCTCCGATTCCTTACAGGCTTGTTGCTGTGCATTTAGAACAGGCGTCTTACAAACACGTTATTCTGTATCTGACTGCAGTTAACTGAATTTAGAAAAAGAAAAATTTAAAAAGCCCCTCTTACCTGGGAAGTTGAATCCTTCACAGCACAGTCCTCCAAAACATATGTTCCTTTATAAACCACAGCAAAGATCTCTTGCATAATGCATGATTTACTCACAATGTTGGTTAATAGTAGGTATTTGTAAGTTCCTTTTTTTGTCAGGCTCTTTTAGTGTTAAGAACACTGTAGCAACCGTAACAAGCCAGGACCAGGCATATGGGAAAAGATGCAAGAAACACAGCAGATTACATCACCTGGCAAGGCTTCTGCTTTGTTCTGCATTAATTTCTAGCTAGTGGTGAGTAAAACAGCATGTTCGCAGTTCTGTCCTCGGGTTGGCAATCTTGATTTCCATCGCAGTGAGTGCTTCAGGCTGCATTAAACCCAGCAGCCTCACTGAACGGAGCAGCTCTGCCCTCCCTGACCTGCTTTGCTGTCCTCTCTCTGGCTGGTGCGAGCACCTCTGTGGCTATTTAATGAATCAGGGATACCGCTCTGAGTAGAGAAAGAAAATGTTTAGTATACTGCTTCTGATTTTCAGTCAGTTCACCTCGGTATGAATCTGTGCCAGCAGCAGCCCTGCCATGAAGCAGAAGCAGTGGTGAATTTGGGAGCAGATGAGTGATGCAGGGAAGGCGGGCCTGTCCAGGATTGCTTTTGGCACCAGCACTTGCTTCTGTTGGTTTAGGGTGTAGATTAACAGCAGCCTCTGTGTGCACTGTAATGTTGTGTTTATCTGATGGGAGCTGTCAGGGAAAGGGGAGATCCCGCTCTGCCTGGGCTCGCAGCTGCGTGCTCTCCCTCCTGCTCTGGTGGTTGTGTGGCTGCAGGGTGAGCTGTCAGAGCACGCGCCCGAGAAACGTCTGTCTGGCTTTTTGCTTTTCATCTTTAAATTGGTGAACTGATTCCATTCACCATTTTACTCGGTGACTGCATGATTACTAGATGGGGTGCGGGACCTGGAGATGGGAATGCGTGGCTGGGTGAGGAAGAAGCTGCCATTTCGGTAGCAGCCTGTGCTCACTGCTGGGTAAGCGTAAATGAAGCCACATTTAGTTCTTGAATACAGTCACCATTGGCTGTCTTGACTGTACGAACCCTGCTACAGATTGAGGACTTCTAAAACCGCTGTTGTTTATTTGTTTAAATAAATGAATTTCAAAAACTCTATTCTCCCTATAATATGTTAAATGCTTGACACAAACCATCTGTAGTGGCCTAGAGTACATAAGTGTTCCTTGTGTGATCTTTTGTGCATGACCTTTGGATTCAGATCTTTTGAAATGGGCTTTAATTAACGTGAGGATGAAATCCAGAAGTTCTGAGGGATTGATATGCCAGAGACACCTACATTCCCTCAGATTTTTCAGCATGTGGGGAAGAAAATCTTTCTCAAAAGTCTTTGTAGCCATTCTGTTCTTCATTCTTCCTTGATGGTTAATAAGAGACAACTGTCTGGTTGAGAGACAGGAAGTGCCATCTTCCCTTATTCTGTTTTTGTTTATTGGAGCTTAATAAAAATAAAGTGTATGTGGTAAACTTGTAACATCGCAATATGTCACTGTTTTCACTAAGTCACTTGTTTTCTTATGTCCTGTGGTACTTTCTGTTTGTGACTTGCAAGCAGTCACCTTCTGGGCTGACCCTGCACTCCCCTGGGGCCTAAGCAGTGTATGGGGAATGGGCCTCATTCCCTCTTTGCCTTGTGGTTTGTTGGTTTTCTTCCTTTGAATTTGTAAGATTGCAGTAAGATAATAAGGTTAGAAATGAATGAATCTGCTGGAGATGAGTCAAGTCATGGTATAAAACCGAAATGCGGGAGTGAGCCAAGTTTAGTCAGTACTGTTTCTAACTTTTTTTTTTTTTTTCCTTGAGGATCAGGAGAGGAAAATATGGAAATAGGAGGAGTGTTAACTTTGTCTGCTTAGAGCTTAATTCTGGGAGTTAATCAGTGGAAGTGAAACAGACCAATACTATGGCTATGTCACAGTTTTGAAATACAGTACTTTAATGGCATTTTCCCCCCCTTTTTTAGGCTGAACTCACAGGCATCAAATGGCGTAGATACAATTTTGAAGGTCATGGAGACTGTGGCCCGATCATCTCAGCCCCAGCCCAGGATGATCCCATTCTGCTCAGCTTCATCCGCTGCTTGCAGGCCAACTTGCTGTGTGTGTGGCGCCGGGACGTCAAACCGGACTGTAAGGAACTGTGGATATTCTGGTGGGGAGATGAACCAAATCTTGTCGATGTGATACATCGCGAATTGCACAGTAAGTTACAACTTCTGTTTCTTGATTTATGTTTTTCCAGTGAAAGAGGAACTTTCTCATGAAAGGCTTTAACTTGCTACTGTGTGTGATTTTGTCACAATTTGTGTTTTAAGATCTAAGGGGAAATAAAGGTTGTAAATCTGTTTTCTCTGCTGCAAGTGATTCACAGATACAGTGCAAAATGAAACTTGGAAAGAACTTAGACTTATATCCAGCATCGCTGCTTAGATTTTTATGACATCTTGGATGCACTGTGAAATTAGAGTAAATTCTAGTTCAAGGGGTAATAATAAAAAAATAAACTATGGCATAAGGTAGTAACAAATGGGATAAAACACATGTACTGTAGAGTCAGCTAAACTCCAAATCTGCCAGGTCAGAACTTGCCCTGTTGGTCATGCCACAGGATTTGAATGTGAATGGATACAAGTTACCAAGAGTGAATGTAATAGAGGGAAAGAAGGGGAAGTCAGGACAAAGGTGACAATGCAAGTTTTCTTTAACTTGGGTTGTCCTCGATGTCTTTGGAATGTGTCATCTTAAATGATAGAACGAAATGAACATTATCTGGTGTGATCCTTCTTGGTTTTGACTGTATCCATTATACATTAGTTTCTCTGCAGTGTTTATTGTTGCTGTGAGTAGGTCTGGTTTGCCTGAAAATGTTAACTTTTAAAAGGCTTTATTAGACTGCATGAATTTTACCTCTGTTGTACCTTGTGTGTCTTGAATGAAGACTATGAAGTTCACTAATCCTGGAGCAGTAATAGCAATCAAAAAAAAAAGCCACCAATAATAAGGATTGGTTCCTTGGTTTTTGCATTAAGTTTCCTTCCTGGTAACCTTTAGAACTTCTGGTTATTTGGTGATAAAGTCTGTATGCCAGTTCAAATGTACAGGATGTTGTATTTGGTGTGTTCAGCTCCTTTCCTCCCCGCTGGTTTAGCGCTGGGTTACACAATGTTCATTTTCTCCTGTTCTAACCATGTATCTTTAGACTGTTACAAACCTCATAGTTCCATGAATACCAGGTGTTTGTTTGGAAGTTTAGACCTGAAATCACAGATACGAGACACTGTGTGTCTTCAGGCGCATTTCGTGCAGGTAGCTGTGTGCTTATGTATAATTAAAGCGATGGCTCCGAAGTGCTGCACCAAGCCATTCCTCTGACATTAATTTTTTATGAGGCACCTGTTTTGAATGAAGGCATGGGTAATATTTCTTCTTACCCAGCAAAGCTTTAATAATATATGCTCTTCTTCTCTTTATAAAATATAGTTTATTTAATATTTCAAATGCAGTATATGGGGCTTAAGTGTCTTTTTATTTGAGGGGAGTTGCAGGTGATAGCTTTTGTTTCTGTTTGAATTGATGGAGCTTGTTTATATTCAACAACTCAGTTGCAACAATATAATGCTACTTCCAGTGATAACAATATGGTGAAGCATTTCCATGCAGGAATAGCTGAACCGGCTTGCAAATAGTGTGAGGCAGAGCATAGCAGATGAGAATAACATCACACTGACGCATCTCCTTGCCTAGTCCAAAATTTTACAAAGCATCTAGGCTGGAGCCTTCAGCACAATCATGCACCATCATTTTCAAGTGGAGTTAAATCTGAATACTGTGTGTAAAAGCACTGTTTGCAAGTGTCTAAGGGAGCAGTATGACACAGATAGAAACCAGTCTGACATAGTGTTTCCCAGTGGTGCTGCCAGCTGTCGTGAAAAGATGCCTCTGCCTTGGTTCAACAGCGCTGTCATTGAGGGATCCCTGTTCCCAGTGCTCCTTCAAATTCAAGTAGAGATGTCTGAAAGAAAAACGTTGTGCAGAGGGGTGCAAAGAGACGCAAAGTTGAGTTTGGAGGTGGGAACTGAGGATAATGCGGGAATGAAGTACCTGGTGACTGAAAGAAGGAGAAATATGCTTCTGATGACCGTCAGGACCCTACCAGAATTTGGGAAGTAATCTGCTTTGCTGCTCCCTTCCACAGCAGGTTTAGGAATTCTTTGTCCTGTGTGTGAATCCTACAATGATAGGTTTATTTTTTCTATATCAAAAGTGCATTGAAATGCTTGTAATGGCTTACTGGGTAATAGTGTAAAGTGAGGTGATTCTAGAAGTGTTGTAAATTATATTGCTGATGGAGCTGTCCTGCTTTCTTCTGTGCTTTTTCATAGTTCAAACATCAGTATTGACGGAATATTGAACATCAGATTCTGCCAGAATGAGGCATTTATGTACATTGATTCCTTGAAAGAGGACAAAGGCACTGTTTGTGGTTAATGCTTCATGCAGCAGCAAGGAAGAAGAAACATTTTCCATTGTATTGTGAAAGCAGAGCAGAGTACTGAAAGATTTGATAATTGAAATTAGTTTCCCCATGAAAATATAAAGGGCTTTGCATGTGGGCATACAAGCAGAAAAGAAGTGAGTTACTGGATGTAGTAGTGACCCTACCGGTCAGCTGCACCACAGCAGTGGCGGTTTGGTTTGAGGTAACCTACGTGGAATAAGCTGCACTGGCTGTAAGTCTTGGTTGTATGGGTTGGATGGTCACTGGTCAGAAAAACAATGGAAAACTTGAATTTTGGAAAAAAAACACCCCGCTTTTAAAATTCTGCTAATGTAGAAGAGAATGAAGGAGTGTAAAATCTCCTTTCGTTACTGTTTCAGTTTAAAATAGCCTATTTAAGGTTCTTCTGAGGCACTGTGGTTGATTTTACTGTAGCTGCAAGGAATTGGGAAATCTTTTCAGGAGAAAGGAAATATGTTCTTCGCTGGCGTGCGGTGAGATATGTTAATTATTGAATGAGAAGTGTTCCTGTCTGTCAAAACACATCTTAAGTGTGTGAAGCAATGTGCAGCATCACAAATAAGCTCTCCTTCCTGCTAAATGGGTGTACAAATTCAGAGCCTTGCTTTTAATGGAAGTACTCTTAAATCTTTCATTCTGTCAGGAGGATCTGAAAGTGGGAAAGGAGGGAGTGTTTGCTGCTGGAATTGCATCATGGCTAGCTTGGGAACTTTTCTGAAGCTACCCGGAGGTTATCTCCTTGTTCCCTGCATTGGTTAAGCTTCGTTGGAAGTGTGTGCAAGGGTGGCATGTGTCTCATACCAGTTTGTTTTATGTGCTCTGGGATACCTGAACTTGTTGTCATGCTTGGTATTGGTTAGAATGAGACCACCTAATACATAGAAAAGCAGTTTATGAACAAGAAATAAAAGGAGTCTCTCAGGAGCTGAAATGGAAGTGTATTTGGAGGCTTTTAATTTAAGGAGAAGCTACGAATATCAAGCAGCTGAGTACCACTTATTAATAATTTGAAGTTAAATCTGAAAATTGCCAGTTCTTGAGTTAAAAGTGGAATTAAAAGTAGGTTCATATGACAGAAGACTTTATTGGAATATTAAGTTACTGAAAAGTCTGCTTCTGGGTTGATTACTTTCAATAAGATAAGTCATTTGCATTTTCTTAATTGCCTCGCATAGATTATTTCCAAAGGCATGAAAACAGACTTAAACTTTTACGTCGCTTTGGAAGGAAGATGGGTTTTAGAAGTGAATTCATACTTTCTCAGAATTGCAGAATTGTTCTGTGACCCTTATATTTGACACTGTTAATTGGTGTCCAGTGATTGCCAGTTGAAGTTTAGCTTAGACAAAATAAACTTTTTCTTTTAAGGAGGCATATTAAATGAGGTTATTATGCCATCATTTGGGATTAAGGAATTGCTTCATGGGAAAATGCCAACTCCTTTTATACACATGCAGTTGACAAGAGCCTTATTGTGTCTGGGCAAGATGTCTTCATTTTATTTTGTTTTCTTTTTAAAATAAATATTCTTCTCACCACCCCAGGTTCTTCCCTCCTTTCATGTTAAATGTGGTTTATCATTATAGGCAGGGAGGGTAGGAGTTGTTAAAAAAAAATAAATGTAAATCTGAGTGTCTCATGTAGAAGTTTGGTTGTGCTTAACTTTTCCTTAGTTCATCTTCCCTTCAGTGTTTTTTCTCACAGTTACCAGTGAACTGCTGTGCTCAGAGTGCTACCAACAGAATACATGCGGCGTTGCTGAATTCATTATCAATCCCAGTCAACGATGCACCATTCCAACCTACTGCATGTTTTCTCTTTTTATAGTCTGCGATATTAGTCTAATGCAAAAATCAGAAGCCTACCTCAGGGGCAGATGTAAGGTAGCCCAGTGCTTTTCCCTTTTCTTTCCTCTCCCAACAGCTGACATTGTAAATCTCTTCGTCTTGGTGAATTTGGAGGTTTTACTGTTAACTGCAACAAATTACATTCTAAAAATAGTTTGAAGGGACGACACTGAGGGAAGGTAAAGCTGAGAAATTCTCTAGTGAGCACCCTAATTTTTCTTTTCAATCTGCCTGCTTTCAGAATATAAATGTTGAAATAGTTGAAATGTTGAGTAATTAGTCTTTAAGTTTTATTGGCCATACAATACTTGTTTGTTATGTTTAGGGGGGAAAAATGAATTGGCATGCATTGTGAAACATTAAAAGCTGCGTTCTGTACTGACGTTTAATGGTTCTTTTGCAGAACTATGTCAGTCAGACTAGACTGTATTTGAGAGTGGGATAGAATTGATGCCACAGATGTGGTTATGTGCAGAAAGTGCTGTATATCTGAAATGAGAATATAGAAGCTCAGAATACTCCTGAAGTAAAAGCTAGAGTGAGGTGTTACTATCAAATTGGAGAGAACTATTGTATAAAATGTGTTTAGAATTAACCAGGGTGGCGAGACCAAACTAAAGTCCAACTTTTGAATGTAAATAAAATAGATGTGTTACCACAGGCAACCCAGTGAACCACGTAATTAGGTTTTTTCCATGAAAAACGCGACATTCTACCGCAGCTGCAGCAGAGCGGTATGGAAAGAATTTATAGTCTAGTTATATGAAAATTAAACAATCATTAAAAGATTGTATTTTTAAAAGTGCTGCTTGAGGGGGGGAAATGAAAAAATCCAATCAGTAGAATTTATTTTTCAACAATGTGTTGGGCAATATCATCCACAGTGGTTGATGCTTTTTGCTTCAGGGAATCTTTTTTCCCTCTGAAATGAACTCGCTTAACTGTGTGAAGTAAATCTGAGTTAGCTTGAAGAGAAATCGGCATTAATAGAGCTCATTAGTGATGTTTGTATTTTCATGTACTGAGTAATCGGAAGAACACAGGATAAGCTCTAGTGATAAACTTAATCCTTAAAGATGGATGAAATGCCACCTTCAAAAAATTAAAATAAGAAATAGTAATAGAGTTTTGGTTTGATACTGTCATAGATAGAATAATTAATAAACTTTTGGTGATCTATGCGTGCTACTGCATTGAAAATAGAAAACATTGAAACATGGCTTTTACCAAGTTAATCTGTAGTTTCGCTTTGCAGAGGTATGTTTTCCACTGCATAAGTTACTTTCTTTATTTTAATGTTCCTATTAAAGGTTATAAATCTTGTTGGAAAATTTTTACACCCCAGTTTTGATATCAAGTTTCATTTTAGGTGGCTTGATTATACTTCTGCACTTAGTTACCCAGGGGTTTGACGATACCTCTCTGATGAGTACACTGGGTACCTACAAACACGTTTGTGTGGCAGTTCTAAGATTTGACACCTAGTTTGATATATCTGTGCTCTGCTGTGACACGGGAGAAGCGATGTGCGCTGAGAACGGAGCTTTTGAAACATGGAGTCTGTTTCCTAATGTTTATTTGAAACTGCAGCGCATGTTGCAGTTGTAATAAGTCACTGCCAAACCAGCATGCTGTCAATGTGCAAACAGAAAAACACTCTTGCGTAGAATTAAGAGGAGGAGCAAATGCAAACCAGCTGAGCTACAGTACAGAGAATGGCTTAGGAAGGAGGCTGAATTCATGCCCTGGCTCTGTGCCCGTGTGTCTTGTGGGCTTTAGCGGGAAACAAAGAGTGGAGTTTTGCTGTTAGTTCAATGTTATTTTTTTTGTGTAAGAAAACCCAACACCTGTGTGTTGAGTTCACTCATCTAATGACAACTGGAACTTGAACTTGTAGCGGGAGAATGTTAAATTGATGCTTTCAGTATTTAATGTTTCAGCAGTTTGCAGGAAAGGTGTGCACTGGAAGAAAGGCTCACTGCCAAGATGTTCTGGCATTCATGGTGATCTAAATCACATTTAATTTTTTTTTTCCCTTTCAGCTGAGTAGTGTGACCATAACTTGTAACAAAGCTGCCTGCACTCATGATATCAGAAACTTAAACTGAGTGTTCCATTTAGCGCCCTGGTTGGCTTTGTCCTGTCAGTTCAGGTACAGGCTGGTGTGGGACGAGGCATGGTTTCTGTTTCCGTTACAGCTAACAGCAGGGTTTGGAGCGTCACCGTTCTTGCCTGGTCTGCTTCTGCCTCTTACCAGTTATCATTCTGACCTGAGGAGCACGGCTGCCTCTGCGGTTTGGCACCCTGCAGCTCAGGTGTTGCCCGTAGTGAGGCAGCTGCGGCTGCAGTTTGATGTACCTGCCTGAAAATGCAGTTCCCTGAAAGTCACCACTCTTGCTGAAAGACCTTTACAGGCCTTAGTGCTGTTCACTGCTGGTACGGTGTTTGCCAGGTCTTTCCTGGCTTTTCACAAAACCTTGAGGCATTTTTTGCTTTGCAATAGTCAGTGGGACAAAGGGGTCAAATTGGAATTTTATGGATTTGTGTAAGGAATTGATGGGTGAGTGGTAGCAAGTAACCAGGCAGAGTTCGCTCCTAAGAGCTCTGGAGAAATGGAATGTGAAGTTTCGATATTAAGGGGTGTGTGTTGATAAACTCAGAAGGAAAACTGGAAGGTGGCAGGTAGGGCAGTTTGCAAGCAGGACTCCAGGAAATCTCTCTTTTTCAAGAAAGTATTTCTTTTCTATAATTCATCTTGTTCTGTGACATTCTGGTTGCTCTGTCTTTTGTGAAACGTAAATAGTGCCAAGGGAAAACTTCAAATCGCAGGTGGTGAAAGTATCATTATGCAGTGTCTTTTAGGAATTTAATCCATTTTCTTTAATTCTCTCTGAAGAGATGGGAAGTATGAAATTATTTTTGTCTACAGAGGGAATAGGAAGGCTTATAATCCGGTGTATTCTGGAGAGCTGGTTAACTTGGCCCCTTCTGAGTTAAATAAAATCTATTCTGTGCAATATTTTGCAACATATGTCAATGGAATTCCCTGGAATCTGTTCTCCAAGGGAAATGAGGGGGAAGTATGTGGGTTTTGTCTTCTCTGTAATTTTTTTTCTCCCCCCGTATTGAAATTATGCTAATTCTGATGATATCATGGTAATAAGTGTGGTTCTAAAGTGTGGCTTTGGTATTTGACTGGTATTCTCTGCTCTGGTTAAGTGTCGGATATGATGTTGGAGTGTGGTGGGCTGAGATAGAACGATGAAAGGCTGAACTGAAAATCTTGCTCTTTCCAGTGATATTCCTGCATGTGCTTGGGAATTCTGCCACTTTAAAAGTCTGCTTATTGGGGGATATGTTTCTGACAAAAGTTTTATGGGTTTGTTTTAAGTACAACGGGGTTATTGAAAGATAATGTTTTATTTTTGTTTTGTATTAGCATTATGTTTTAAATAACTTAAGAATAACTGAAGGACTCTGTTGCCATCCTTAGCTGCCCTCCATTGGGAGTCCTATTCTGATAGTCTTTAAAATGCAAAGCAAGGTTTTCACTGCTGCAATGTAATAAGAGCAGTTATGAAAACAAGATTTTCTTTTTCTTTGTTGCAAAAGAAATAGATGGAGCTAATTTGACACCTGGAAAGTAAAGCTGGTTCTTCTTTCCTTTCTTTTGATAATAAATGGAAAGAATATATATGCTGCAGCTTTTCAATTGCTAATATGGACAGATATCCCCTTTTCATGGTAAAAATCACTTCAGAACACATTAAAGAAATGGAAGAGACTGATGCAATTCTGCCTCCTGGGAAAATGTAGTGTAGTTCAGTTTGAAGCCTGACAAGCCATTTAAACCTCGGTGCCATTTTACCTTTTGTGCATTGACTGTCACCGTAAGCTTCACGCGGGGAACTGTATCTCTCTGTAGACTGCAGTATATTGAAGGATGGTGTCCTGTATGCAGGAACTCTGTGTTTGGGAGGTGAGTTGCTGTAATTAAGCAATGGGAAAAAGGATTCAGATAAGTGAAATGCCGGGCTATTTAATAGGAGTGAAGTGATGTCAGCATCGTTGCTTCCTCTTTTCTGCTGACTTGCTCGTGCTCCCAGCTTTAGGTCAGGTCCTCTGCTCATCTGTCTTAGACCACACAAAGTCAGAGCTGCTGTTTGTGTACAGAAGAGATTTATGGTCCCCATGGAGAAGTTCCCACTCGCCTGTTCCTGTTCTTTGGGAAATAGTTTCTTCAGGAGCCTATAAGCAAATGAGGTAAAACTGAGAGGAATGAACAGGGATTTTCAGAGACTTCCCTGCACAGACTCTGTCCACTGAAATGTATAGCTTCTGGAGGCGTTGCTGTCCCAGATGTATGTGGAATTATTGCTCAGTTCACCTCCTTGGCTTTTTTTCTTATACAAACTCAGAATTATTTATTTATTTTTCATGATTATTACTACTACTACTACAGTAATCCACAGCTGAGGCCTGGAAAATGGGAAGAAAAATGTTTTGCCTGCAGGACTGTTAGTGTTTAGTTTCAAAATAAATGTATAATGCTAGTCAAATTCCCTTTTTGAGAGATGCCTGGCCTTGTCCCGAGAGCATCGCCCTAAGCCCACCAGAGGCGGACATTGTATGTAAGCTCCCTTTGTTATGTATGTGCTGTCCTAGACAGCTCTCTAAACTTGTGCCACAAGGAGATGCTTCGCTCTTAGAGTAGGTGATCCTGTGTTTTACCAGCTTCTAAAATTTAAGTGCTCAGATTATTGTGCTAATAATCTAACCAAAAGATTATAATGCTTACAGATACATTAAATGTATGTGTAGAGAACCCGCTGCTGTCTGAGGCAGTAACTTTTGAATTGATTAGTAATCTGCATGAGTTCAGTTCTTGGTTCAGTCTGTGGTTTTACAGTTATTTTACATTTTAATTTATTTACTCCTCAGTAGTAAACTTACCAGCAAACTTGTGTTGTATATCCTCTAGGAAAGATCTTTGTTTGCTTTTTTCTTTCCCTCTCACTAGCTGAGTACAGTTTACATTTTGTCTGTTAGCATCATGCCCTGAATAGGAGTTAAAAACAAGTTTCTGAACTCAGAACTGGCAAAATAAAAAATCTGTGGGAGGGCTGTGGGAGACTTAGTAAAATAAAACAGGAAAAAAAACCCCAAAACAACCCAAAACAACAAACCCAACTCCCCACCAACTGAGACAAAAACCTCAAAACAAAACAAAAAACCACCAACCAAAAAAAAACCCTGGCAACCCCCCTCTGCTTATAACAAGTCAAGTTTAGAACATTACTGCTTGCTGTCTCTGTGGGCATTCTGCTTGTGTTCCCCACCCTCCTCAAATATCAGAAGAAGCAACTGACTTAGTATTCTCATCTGAATTTAATTGCTTGGTTTAATTGACATGTAATCACTTCACTTAAAAAGTAGAGACCTCAGATTACTCATACATTGCAAAATCTATAGGAGCTATTCATTATTAAAGATAGCATTTTCTGTAGCTGAATGGTGTGCACAAGGAACATGCTGCTGATGTAGCTGAAATAACAGAGGGCTCTGGAAGGAGCTGCACGCTGATAAGGCTGCGTGATTCATTATTATGTTGGTTCAGAATCTTTCATTGCTCAAACTGCTGAGCTCTGTACTTTTGTACTGTCATTTGTCTTTGTTTTAATGGGATTAAGTAATTATGTGTGCATTTTCTTTCAACTAACTAGCCCGATAAAAGCATGCAAAACTGAATAGCCTATAAATTGTCAGCTCTTCTGTTCTAGAAAAAGTGCTTTGATTGCACTGCAGTTTTTAAATCTTGGTGCGTATATTTAGATGACCTACTGAGGTGAGTAAGATTAGAGAAGTAGTTTGTGTAAGTAATGGGCTGAGAGTCTCCCCTTGGGAATGTGGCTGCGGGAGAGTAGATCTCAGCCTACAGCACAGGCATTTTAAGAGAAAAAAGCCACAGCATTTTAAAGCAGAAATACTGATCTGTGACCTAATGTGGTGTCGTGAGTGACTCTTCAGCTGCTCTCCCCAGTGGTGGAATGACTCTTCATTGGAGATAATTGTATTTGTTGATAACTACCAATATACCCACAGTATAAATATTGTTTCAGATTTTACTGCTGGCTTACAAAATTTCTGCCTCTGTCCTGCAACAGTTAGGACTTGCAATAGTTGTTTGTAGCTTGATATCTGTCTGGTTTTTCAAGTATTAATTACTGGTTGTGTATTGTGTTATGTGAAAAGGGGAGCATTTGTGTTTGAAGAAATTGTTGGTGTTTGGTACACGATGTCATCAACCCACTTGATTCTTTATATAGCTGTATAGTTTGTGTGGCGTGTTTATACATTCGATTTTATTGTTATTATTAATTCAAATGAAGTCTTGTTTTAAGAGTTTACATAATGGCTTTCATAAAGTGGTTGTTTGCTTCCTGCTTCTTGGTCTGGGAAGTAAAGGCTTTCATGTATTCAGAATGATGACGAGCAGTAACTATGCGATAGTCCTCTCTGATAATTTATTTCTAAGTGTTCTGCATGTAAGAAGATTTTTGTACTGTTACGCTGTCTTACAATTTCATGTTAGAACCAGCTTCCCTTAGTTGGTGTTGGAGCTAGTCCATAAGCATCAGAGCTACATGTTTTCATTCCTCTTCTGGCTGGAAAGAATGGTGTCAGTAGATCCATTTTTTCTGGCTTTTGCAGCTTACCTTGACAACACAATTTGAGTTTAGGGAACCATGATTACTTAATCCCATGTAGCCAATTAAATTACCCTGCTGTGTTGCATAATGAATAATGAAAAATCGGTGTTCTTGTTCCTGTATGATTTCTCAAAAGGCATTCTGTGACTGTCTGTATTGATTGAGCAGCCTTGGTGTAAGAGCAGTAACGTGGAAGACCCAGGCTAGAAGTGGACAGCTTTCCAGTCATCTGTTTTTTGGTGATCTATGGATGAAAATAATCCAGTTTGTTAGTTTGCCTGTATTGCAGGTGGAGTTAGTTTGTATCCTGGCTTCCAGATGGAATGGATAAGCTCTACTTGGATGTTGCATCTGCCATGTCTTTGTACAGATCTCACCTGACATACATATGCTTTTTCTGTAACCTATTCCATAGATTGGCTGGAACACCAGTGGTTCCTCCTGCTTGGAGTTCTTCAGCTGCTGACCTGATGATAAGCAGAAACCCTGAGGTACCTTAGCCGAGCAAAGGTGCCTGATTGTGTATTTAGCATTTTCCCCCAGCCACCCAGTCTTCCCTCTGCACTTCACTGTATGAGATTATCCATGATGTGAGGCTGGGGAGGGAGTGAATTCTGGTCCATTGTTGTTTTTGGGTGCTATGATAAACAAGTAAGAACTGCAACTGAGAAATGAAAGTTAAAGCTTGCTGGCTTGTAACTTCACTTTGTCTTTCTGTGCTCTGGTAGCAGGGGCAAATTGGGAAAAGGAGAGCTGTTGTGGAATTGGTTGAAAATAGCAGATATCCAGCATCCCTTGTTGTTGCTCACACTGCTCCCAGCTTCATGCTAATCCCCATGTGATTAAGAATGTTGGATGACGACACAAAGACCTCTACAAAGTGAAGCTTTAGGAAGATATCCCGCTGTGGGCTTTTGATGCTGCAGCTGGGGTGAGATTAGGAATTTAAAGTTGAAAAAAAAAAAAAAAGAACAAAAAAAAATGCAACCCTGAAATCTCATGAACTGTAAATTTTAAAAAGCCTTTGAATATGTAGAGCTTGAAGATAATGCAAGGAGTTAAGATACTTTGTATAAATACATTAGAAAACAATACTGAGTGCATTCAGAGTACCAAGACACATGTTTTATTTGCTGTGGTTGCTGTCAATTGAGAAGCAGTAAGAGTTGTTCAGTCTGTCACTATAAGATGCTGAGCGTTTGCAGCGTAAACCGTGATCACGTGTCAGAAATGCAAAACTTTGCAACTAAATAAACCCACACGAAAACACTGAATTCACCAAACTTTCTGCCATCTACTGTAACTTCTGCTGTAGCCTCTGTTCAGTGTTGGAGCTGGCAAGACTGTATAAAGGGAGTTTTCAGAAATGTGTGCTGTGACGTCACGATGTTTATGTGACGATGGTTGGTTTAGTGGGAGCTTTGCAAAGAATGACTGTCCCGGTAGTGTCCAGGTTAGGAGGGTGAGACATGGGCACTGCTGGGGCACCGTCATCTTGAGCAGAAATTACACCATCAGATTTCTGTGAGAGTGGATTAAGTTTTTCAGCGGTGATATCTGTGTTAGTAGTTAAGTGAAATAGAAGCAGTTCAGCAGATCAAAGCAGCTGGGGTGAAATTCCTGCACTCCACGCTATGGAATTCGGAGGTTTCTTTCAGCTGGACCTGAGGTCCTCGCTGTGCATGGCTCTGAATTAGTTTAAACAATGTACCTTTGGTTGAGACCCTTTTGGGGTTGGGATATATTGCAGAGTGTGTGGAACAGAGATCCAGGCTTTGTCGCTGCCAAAAGGCAGTTTTGCATATACCAGAACCGATCATCGGTGATCCCAGTTGCCCAGCATTTATGCTTCCTAAATCCCTCTCTGATACTTGGTTTGTTATTTGTCTGCGGTGGGCATGGTGAATGGGCGGCATCGGTCCCTGGGGAGTGTTCTCTCAAGAGGTTGTTGGGATGACATGGATTTGTCACATACCTTGGTGTGATTGTGTGAGAGGTTTGCTGCATCTTGGGCTTTGTGTGCAAGTGTAGGAAGTGCCTGTGGTCACCCTGGTGAGCCCAGGGTGGATTGAACCCACGGTGTATGGGTTACAGTTGTGGTGGTCAAATGGCTGGGAATCAAACATGTGTTGAAAGTTCTCATGTTTCAGGCACGGTTTCCAGGTATGAAGAAAGCAGGGAGGCGCTGAAGGTGTCAGTGGCTGTTGTGCGTGTATGTTCCCTTCATGATGCCACAAATGCTCTCTGCTCGGTTGTGAGGGAGTGCCTGTGTTCTCACCCTTTTGTTAACCGTAGGATCAGCTACCCTTTTCGTTTAGTGCTACTAAATATTTTAATGAATCATGAATACTTATTAAATACAAAACAAAGGGCACCAGTACTGAATTGAAATGTAAGGTGGTTTTTGGATGCTAACCAGTCAGTTGAAACAGAGCTGGGTAAAAACAAGAAGCTTTTACTCCTGACTCTTGAATTTCTCTTGGATCAGTCTTGTAAGTAATGTGGTAATGGTTGGCTTCACGCTGTGCTGGATTAAAACTAAAACATCAGATTACGTGATTTGTATAGTTTAAATTCTCTTGCTATAATATTTACATCAGTCTTCACTTGTATTTTCCTTAAGCAAAATTTTTTGTTAAATATTTGTAAAGAGAACTTCCAAATACTGTTATTAGTTCTTCTCTTTTGAAAGAAATAGTTAACAAATAGGAAAATGCTTTTGGAGTGCTGAGTTTCTGGCAAGTACCATGGGTACAGAGTGTACTGAGCTGTAAATGTTGCAGAGTTAGCACAAACGGGCTGATAGAAAAAGCACGTTTTTGTTGTAAACACTGGCTGGTGAACAGAGCTGTGGGTCTCACAGCACAGGGCTGCACAGTTGCTGTTGCTTTTGAGTAATATTCAATATTTGTCTTTTTGTGTGTGTTGTCTTAGGGAGAATCACTGTTGATAACAAATAAACCAGTCCTATTATTATGCAATATAAGTGCATTTGGAGGCCCTTGTTTTTATCTAAATTGTTACGGTCGAGTTTGCGAGTTTGGGACCTTGTTTTTCACTTGAAAAAGTATGTGGGTTTTTTTGTTTGTTTGTTTTGTATTTTTCAAATAAGAGTATTTGTACAGGTGTCTCCTGGTTTCAGAATTAGCTATGTTCTTTCTGAGCTCTGTCTTGTTTGCTTTCAGGCTTTGTACTGTGGCTTTAGTGGCTCTGATCTTGTAGTGACAGGAGTCGCAACAGCAATGGAAAGTAGCAACTCCCGTAAGCACTGTTAGGGAGCATAAAGCATCGTGAGTGTGTAAACCTTTCCGAGCTTAAACTCTGTCAAAACGTTCTCTAGAGTGCTCCCCTGGAAATGGTGCTCGCTTGAATATGGACTGCTGGGAGCATGTGGCACGCGAAGCATCTCTAGATGCCGTGCTTAGTGAATGGTCTGGGCTGTATGAACTGATAACCAGGGTCACCTGGCCTTGTTACGCTACAGTGTGATTTGTATGTTTAGAATTCTAGGCCTTGTCGCTTTTCCAGGTGCTGTAGTGTGTATCTTTCTTTACTCCAGCGGTCTCTGTGAACTCTGGGTGGAGGAGACGAAGCAGCCCTTTTGTTTAATTACTTGTGTGTTGTGAGGCTGTGCACTGAATGGCATTTTAAATGCTTGGAATTTTAAATGCTTGCCTGTTCAGAAGTCCCACCTTGAGACTTTGTGATTGAATAAATAGAACAGGGCTCTGATGAGGAGCAAAAAGCCTCATTGTCCTTTATCTGATGAGCATTTTCCTCTTTATATTCTAGCAGCTGTATTTAACGTTTTAAGAAGATGAATTTTCATACAATTATGCATAATTCTTTACGAGGTTGGAGGGGACCTGTAGTGCACCCCTGCTCAAAGCAGAATCTAGTAGAGGAGGTGGCCCAGAATGATGTCCAGTCAGGTTGTTGGTATCTCTGAGCGCAGAAACCCCACAGCAGCCTGGGGACCTGTGTGCAGTCAGCCTGCCAGGGCAAAAGTTTGCTCTTAGTTTTCCATTTGTGTCCATTTACCACTTGTCCATCACTAGATCATACAGAGAAGTCTGGCTCTATCTTCTTTACTCCTCCGCATCAGGTCCTTATCAGGGAAGTTGCCCTGAGCTCCCTTTTCTCAGGGTTAAAGAGCCCCAGCTCTCCCAGCCTCTCCTGTGTGACAGGTACACCGATTGCTTTATCGTCATTGTGGCCCTTTGCTGGGCTTGATCCTGTTTACCCATGTATGTCAAGTACTGGGGAGCCCAGAACTGGATGCAGTACTCCCTCTGTGGTCTCCCTAGCATTGAATAAAGGAGAATTTTGAGGGAATTGGGTAATAAACTGCTGTTCCTTGCAACAGCTGGGAAAACTTCTAGAAGACATTTAGGTCACACATGCCCAGAGGGCATCCACCATACACTGTTCTCATATGATGAGTTTCAGAGTGCTCCTAACAGTGTATCATACTGTATAAATCAAAAGATCCCAACCTGCAACATCTGTAATGTTACAATAATCAGGTGAGAGAGTTCAAGAACAACACTGTCATCTTAGTTTTTTGCAATCGAGGAGAATTTCCTAGATGAAATGAGCTCAGATGATCCTAGGAAAGGAGTGTTCAAGCACTGTAGGATGCCAAAGTAATGTATAATTTTTCCTTTTTAGGTACTATTTGTGTGTTTACATAAACGTACTTCCTTAACTTGGTTTCTTTTTTTGTAGTAGCCTTTCTGTTCTGTGTTAACCAGAATCCCCTGTTGATTTGGCCACTCTGGGGTAAATAAGGAAGGGCACTGGCATGATGGGATGTTGAACTGATGGCTACGTGACTGTAGCAGTCACTTTGTGACATACATGATAGTTGGCTCCTCTAGTCTTGGAGAAGTGGATGAGAGGTGCGGGAGGTGGTTGTTCCTGCTGCTCTTGGCATACCAGTTCCTTAGATTTTATTCTTGCTATTCTTTGTCTGCCATGAAATTTAGGTCTGTGGTGTAATTCACTAGGAATGGGTCATGTATGTACCACCTCCTGCCTTTTGTTTTGCAATGTTTATCTTAATCCAAGCTTGGGAGCTCTTGGAGGGCAGCAGGTGCCTCTAGCCCTTGTCTGGTCTTTAAGGATGAACCTGATGCCAGTCGAAGCTGTGTAGGGGTGAGTGATGGAGACAGGCTCTTCAGTCAGCAGATGAGGAGGAGCTGCGTGTGTCCATAGCATCCTGCAGCATGAAAGGTTGTAACTAGGAATCAGTTTTCAGTATCAGCCATCTCCTGGTGGTCACTCAGAAGAAATGTGGTGGTGGGTAAAAGCGGGAGGAGGGTGCATTTGGGTTTAGATCATGAATGAGCAACCTGTTTATCCCCTTTTTAACAAGGAAAATCTAATTACTTAATGCTCAACAAACGAGGCAAAGCAAAACCTAATCCAGTCTGTTTCTTTTTAACAAATTAGGTGTGCCTGTCATTATTTAAGTATCTAATGAGATTCTGGAAAATTTGATTAAACCTACTAAGAAAATGTGAAATGCAGCAGAGATGAAGTAAGAATTATATGGCAATTGAGCGTAAATAATGATTTTTAGCAATCTGATGGTGTCTTTAGCTGTACTCACTAACGGTGTATGTGATTGGGTTTTTTCTTTTCTCTGTTCTTTGTTTGCTTGTTTTGTTGTTGTGGTGGCGTTTCTTCTGTAATCGTCAGCCTCCTGCTGGCTGTCCTGGGAATTCTGCTGTGGTTCCGTGCTGTGCAGCCAAAAACTTGTAGAACAGGGAAAGAAGGGATTTCTTTCTTGCTGATAATCTCCCCAGACAGCAAGGGAGGAAAGTATCAAAAGGAAACTTTTTTTGAGCTGAACGAATTTTGGTTGGAAATGCAAGATTTGGGAATACAAGGCCAGTTTGAAAGGAAGCTGGAAACTTAACAACCTTCCTTGACAGTCTTCTTTTTCTCTTGGCATGCTGGATTTTGTGAGCCTATGAATCTTGCTTGTTTTTCCATGCATGCTTATCTTGCACGGATTCGTACGTGTATGAAACAACAGAACTTGCTTAGTCACTGGGTAAATCATTAGCGAGGGGAGAATGTTAAACAAGAAATACTTTGGAATGTTAATAGTAAATCGAATGACTTCCTTTGAAAATGAACCTGAAGCAAAATTCTAGTGACTGCTGTTGGGAGGGAAGAAGTGTGGGAGTATAAACTAGCTGAAGCATGCAGTAATTTAAAGGCAATTTGGGCATAAAGGGGACTTTCCACTGCTATTTCTAACACATTTTGGGGATGTTCTACAGCTTAGAATGGAACAGCTACGTGGGATTAGGTTTTGAAACCGATGCATTTCTCAAATAGTTTTGATTTCAAGGTTTGAAGTTTGGATAAAAATATTTATTAGGAGAGTGGAGGAAAATCCAATTTTGGATTGCTGAGACTTACTAAGAGAATGTGTTGGCAGCAGTAGCTCATGTAAGTCAGTGGTTCTGTAGGTGTTGTGACCTCTTACGGCAGCTAGTTAAGACAAAACAAAATGCAAAAAGCCCACAAAACCAACAGTACCCACCCACCCACCTGGCTTGAAGTTTTCAGCTCCTATGTCTTTTTTTTTTTTTACTTTAACTACCTTCAACTTTAAGGCTGCCATCCTACATTTTCAGTGGTAACCATAATTCTCTGTGTGACTGTAGGAAATGACTCCCAAAATAACCCAGGGAAACAAAGTAAATAATGAAAGGGAAAGATAAAAATTGAAAGCAGTGCTCTGTGAAGAAGCAAAACTTTGGGTATTTTTACTACAAATTCTATTGTTTTGCTACTAATAATTGAGCGTCTCCTTTGTTTTCTGGAGTATGTGAGAAATTCTACAAGGACTTTGCAGAACAGATGTGCAGTTCTGCCAAAAGATAAACAATTTGTATGCCTGTGCCTGCAAAGTTGGGAAGGGAGGATTGTTCTTCTTCCTATTTAAAGTAGGACATAATTCGAGCATCTACTGAATTCTACTTTGTCTCTGGATTTCTGTGTGTGGTAGTGAAGGTGCACGGTGAGAGCACTGGTGATAACTAAGATGAACAAAGGCTGTCTGAATTCGGTTAGAAACGGCTCCCACCTCCTTCTGCTGTTTGAAACATAAAAAGAACAAAGTAGAAGATCTTTCCATTCCTTCTGCCCCAGCAAACCACAAGAAGAGAAGTTGTTTCAAGTAGATGACATATTTGGTAGTTGTCTTGCCAAAAAACCTTCTTCCTTTACAACTTTAAATGGCTGTTAGTTCTGAATTACTGATCTTTGTATCTGCATTGCATTTTTCTCTACAGCTAGGCCTTTCTTCATAAAAGTTTATTTTTTTAAGAGTTTTCCAGATTTAGGAGCTGCATTTGATGACTCAGTATTTTCTCCCTTCACTTTATGCCAGGTAGGAGCAGCTGTGCACTCGATAATGAGCTGACTCTGCCTTTGCTCAAACCCCGTGTTCATTGCAGTGTGTTCTGGCTGCGGGGGGAAAACACTGCATTTTTCACTCCTATTTGCTTTTTGTGTTCAGCCCACAAAAGCCAATTTCACTGGAGCAGCCAGAATATTTAAATAGAGCATCGAAGTAGAAAGAGAACTATGGAACTGCTGTAAATAATCCTTTCTTTCCCATGTTCACTTTCTCTGAACGTCGTAATTCTGATGTAAACGTACAGAGGCCTCAGAAAGCAGATGGTTGCTGTAGTTCCTGTGAATGAGGGCACGGTTTTACTTGGCTGGAGGTATTTTCTAATTTCTGTCATCTTGCCTAGCATCCAAGAAAGGCTTTTATAAACACATTGAAGTATCCACTGTTTTAATGTATCACTTGATCTCCCTTACCTATAAAAGCAGAAGTACTATCTCTGATGTTTAAGTACGCCCTTATGCTAACGGTTTTATTGCTGCTGTGGTTTACGTATAACTGCCCTGGCTTCGTTTGAGTTGCAGAGCTGGTTTCTGTACCAAGTGGCAGTCAGTCCTCTGCAAGTCAGGGCCTCCCCTGCTGGGTAATGGGCAGCTGTGTCTTCAGGCAGAATTACATTCACCTGAACGTCAGCAGACAAAGCAGCAGCCGTAGCTTCTACAGACACAGTTGGGGTTGGGCTGTGGGAAATCATAATCATTAGAGCTGTGATTAGGTGACATTTTTATGGACCTGCAGTATCTGTCTGTAGGTCTGCAGGCATCTCGGAGATGACGTGATGTTCTGTGTGAACCTCTCCTCTGATAAAATAGACACTTCAAAATATGAAAGGGATTGCTTTTGCTGTTGTTTTATTAAACAAGCCTTCGCCCCGTGGAAAGCCTTTTTATTGTAAAGCTGATGTTACAGTGGTTGAATCAGTTTTCTTTGTAAATGACGTTAACCAAACCTGTCTCCTTGTACACATGTGGATGATTCTGCTGTGAGAGCTTCATGTCTTTTGTGCAAAACTTGTTGTGCTCCCCTGTGTCAGGGTTGAGACAGCTGATTCAGTGGCTAAGTGAGCTAAGTGTTAGCTGTGATCCCAAGCAGAAGTCCTGTCACTTAATGAGTTCAGGAGGAACAAGTATTCAGCAATATACCATTTACAAACTTCTGCCAAACAGAAATTGCCATATATATACAGGCTTTGCAATACCAAGAACACATTTTTTGCTTGATATTTTACATTGGGGATTTGAATTAGGTAGAAAAACACTCTTTGGAGGAGAACTAAAGGGTTAACAGAGGCATTCCCCAGGTGTGATTGTTCTGTGCAGGTGGACGGGCTTCCTGCTAATTGTTTCTGGGGGCATTGAGCAGGGTTTGGTGGAGCCTGCATGCACATTTACTGGTGTGGAGGAAGGCTGTTAAAATTTTAGCTTCCCCTGTAGTGATAGATCTTTGATACAAATTCAATGGAAGATTTGTGAAACGTGCATGACTTCTTGAATACAAAGTGCAAGAGAAGTGGTGTGGTTTGTTACATTTTCCTTCTCCAAATTAGACTTTTTTTGATGCTGCATAAGCATCTTTTGTGCTTTAGATGCCATCAGCAGATCGACATCTTCAGAAAGATACACAAGACTGTTCGCATTAAGTGAGTATTTAATTTTATTAACAATCCCAACTATTTTAAACTACAGTTAGCATTTGCTTTTTAAGATTGGATGAAATTCAGCTTAAACTTCCTTTGTACCAGCATTGGAACAGAAAGTAAGCAAAGAATTACCATTTAAAAACACATGCCTGTGAAGAATCTACAGGTGAATTATTTTCATCAATTGATACCACCTGGACCTGATGGGGTTTTAAATTAAATTTATCCCTTATTTTAAGGAATACAATTTTCCTTGATAGGCATTGTTGTGACTGTAGTAGTGATTTTGCTTTGGAGAACAATTGGTTTTGTTGGCTTTCATGCACTCAGTAAAATGCCCACAGAATTTAGTGTTAAGAGAAGATTAAGCAACTACAAGAGCAATAGATGTAGGAAAGGCTGCTGCCTTGCCTGAGACACTGAAGGCATTATTGGAGAGATGGAAAGAGTTGTTGAAGTTGCAGCTATGAAAGCCAATAGAGAACAATTCTTTTTTTTGGATGTAGCAAATCAATGTTCAAGTCCAAAGCCTGGAGTGGGAAGATTTGGGGAGAACATGGTGTTTCTGAATTAAGGGAAGAAGATCCTGGTGCATCGTAGGTAAAAAACAGTGCAGATTTAGGTTATTGTCTTGAATTTTCCACCCACTCCTTCCCCTATCTCTCCAAATTGGGTTTTAATAAATACATTTTATAGCTTTGGCTGGAAGTCAGGTGGACGCTTCTAAGAGAAACTAGTGCCAGGGCAGGCAGGTCTCCCTAAGGATTGCTGTTTCTAGTTAAAAGGTTGGTTCAACTTCAACACTGAGAAGGCTTTATGCAGTCTCTTGTGGGGAAAATGAACGATTCACAGTGTTTCCATTGAAGAAAGTTATTAACTGTTCCTGGCCTTGTCCCTTCATCTTCAAGGGGCAGCTGTTCAAATCAGAACAGGCAAAACTGCAGCAGTTTATCTGAACCAGGTGGCATAGGAGTAACTTCCATCTGTAGAAAATAAGTTTTGTCTCTTGACAAACAGATTGTTGCTGGCTTTATCTGTGGCTGTGTTTCTGTAGGCACTGGTATCGGAAGGGTTCATGCATTTTGATAACTATCAAAGAAAGCTGGAACAGAGTCAAGCAGCTTGTTAATAGCACAAAATAACAACATAATACGTTACCCCAGATGAAAACTGATGATATGGCTCTTGAATAATACACCTCGGTAGTTTTACTCTGACAGAGCCCTTTGTTTTAAAGGAACCCCAAGTTGTTGATACTCAGAATTTATTCTGTTGCTTCAGCGATGTTCAGACTTTGTTCTTGGCAGGGTGCAGCAGGGAAGACTAACGGGGCTGCGGCTTTGTGATGCTGCGTGGGAACTGGTACTGAACCTCGTCAGCCCAGTTTAGCTCCGTGTGCTCTGTCTTAATGCACAAAAATGAATCAAATGTGTTTAGTTTGCTGGGGCAACTGTTGTTCCTAAGGTCACATAAAAATTCCACAGATCTAGCTGTTCAACCACTAATTGGACATTGCTCTTTGGATTTCCACTGTTAGCTTTTCTGTGAAGCATTGCTGTGTTAGAAAAAGAGAGAGAGAGAAAAGGAAATTACAAAATTACAAGCTGTTAACACTCTTTTGTTTGATATTCTGATATCCCTGATAGGCTGAAAGAAAAAGATTGTTAAGGAGAAGTCCAAAATCTGCAGGAGCTTCAGCTTTTTTCCTACATAGTCATGCAGTGCGTATGTCCAAACTCCAAACAGCTTAATCTCTTCAAGTGACACAGAGTTTTTCCTGTTGCTAAAGCCTCGAGGACTTTGATATTTATGTAAGTAATAAAAACATAGATGGACCATGATAGGAAAATATCTTGCTGCAGGAGAAATTCCCCAGGATACCTGATTATTCCCAATATCTGCTACTGTAATTTATTGAGGGAGATTGTACAACAAGTAATGTCTGATCTTAATGTTGTGCTCTCTTCCTGAGCCTACTCTTTAAAGATCTGTGATTGAAGAAATTTGATAATTTAAAAAGCTATTTCGCTTAGCGTTTCAAAGACAGTTTAAAATGGATGTGGGATTGGGGTGATTAGGAGGCTGTCGGTACCTATAACTCTTGAGAGTGTAAAAAAAACCCCAACATTTTATGATAGTATCTCTTGTATATATACGTTTTATGCAGATTTGTTTTAACAAATGAATAATACTAGATGTACGTTTTTGATTACTTTTCATATTCATCTAATAAATAGTAGAAAATCACTTCAGTATCAGAATATAAATTAAAGCAAAATTACTGTTGATCTTTTCTCCTGTTTACTCTATGGCTGAAATTTTGAAGTGTGACTTCTTGACTATTTATTACAAAAATAAAAAGGTTAGTTTTTGTGTTTTAGCTAACAGTTTTCAAAAGTTCAGGTTTTAGTGTTTTTTGGTAAAATCCTTTTCATAGAATAGTCTTGTTTGAGGTACGCTTCTGGATCTACCTTGGGTGTTGTATTTCTGCTTTAAAATATCCCAGAAGGACTTATTTCTCCTCAGTGGTTGAGCCTCGTCTGTAAGAGGCAGAGGGGGATTTCAGATAAGCAGCTCCCCTTACTGTGTTTCTGAGCCCTGGCTTTACCAAAGTAGTGCCTCCTGTGCTTTACATCAAATTTAATGTAGGCTACCATTTGTAGTAATAATAATAATTTGTTTGCTTTGGCTTTCTTTTTAAGTCTGTTTTGTCAGGCTGTTGTTCCCTATTTGCTGCTTTTATGAGGACAGTGTGCTCTACAGCTTTATCTTCACAGCCCTGGCTCTGCTGTTGGACTGGGCTTCTTCTCCTCCTGAAGGAGCAAAGTTATGGAGTTGGAAATGGCCCCAGTGGCTTTTTTGTTTTGCTTATTAACCAGTGTTTACAGGTTTTCCCATCAGTGGGAAGAGGAGATATGCTCCAAAGCTAAATGTGTATTTATTATTTCAGGAATTTGAGCATATGATGTCTAAATGCCGATCGCTTTTCTATGTTTGTTGATGTCAGTTCAGTCTACTCTGTGGTGTCTCTTGGTGCTACTTAATTCAAGGAACAGTTGATGCTCTTTTCTGTTGATGTTTTTTTTTTTAACCTGCCTGCTTATTTGTTTTCACTGTTCAGCTTTCTTGTTGAGTGAGGGAAGAACTGTCAGCTGTGAAAATATTTGGTTTTTCTTTGAGAATAACTTTTTTTGTTTAAACTAAGAAATACTGTCACTACTAAAAAAAAACTGAGTGGAGAATGATGAGCATGGATGATAGGTTGTAGTGGTCAGTCATATTAGGGGGCTGTATTTGTTTAGGTGTGACCAGAATTATTTAGCTTATCAAGTTTGTAGATCCTGTTTATAAGATCCTGCTTTATTTCAGTGCTTTGATGTGGAAGCACATTAGCTGGTTAGTGCTGATAATGAATGTATTTAACTGCCTTGTCTGAATGGGGGAAGTTACAGGATAAAATTTCCTGCAAGGCGGCTGGGTTTGTTTCTTCGTTTTGAACAAGAAAATTCTGTGCTTTTTCTTGGGGTCCTGTCTTCTCTATGAAATTGCTTGATTTTTATTTGGAATCCCCTGGCTACAGCGCTGTGCTAGCAGCAATGGGACTTAGACTTGTGATGTGATAGGGTGTGGAGAGGAGGTGTCAAGGTGTGAGGCTGGCTGTGTGCATGCATGTGTTGACGTGCTTCTATATTTGCAGGTAAAAGCTCTGGACTGGGGGGCGTTGGGGACTTTTGGAGTGCGTAACTGGTCTTTGTTTAATCCAGACTCACAGAACTGCTGCTCTTCTTGACTGCAGCATGGATTCTGTGTGACAGATGGAGATACTACAGCTTCTGTAGTGACTTCCAGGGAGAACTGGGCTCTCCGCTTGAAGTGAGCCCCAGTTGAAATGGTGCCTTACTATTTGCATTTTCAGGAACTTGTAGTAATTTCTGCATTATGTAGCTGCTGAAATCCTGAAGTGCCCTCAGCTTTCAGTATTTATCTATGATGTGGCAACTTCAGGCAAGTAATTAAACCCCTCAATCTGTTGGGTGTTAGGGATTCCTAACTCGCTTATCTCCATTTTCTTTCCCACTGTGAAGGGTAGGATAACCGATTCTATACTTAATTGGAGTCTTTATAGGTTTCCTGCTGCTGTTGGCACTTGCTTGTCTCTAAGGACTCCCAGATTTCTCCTGTGAGTTTTCCTGCTAGTGTTGTCTGTACTGTATGTACAGTATGTAGCTGTCAGCATGTAGCTCTCCTTCATTGCATGATGGAGACTGAGCTGCCTGGGTGAGATGTCCAATAGGCTTTAAGTGCCAGTTTAAAAAAAAAAAAGAGAGAAAAAAGAATAAGCCCATTAGATGCTCAGAGTAGAAGTTCTTAAATCATAGTCACTGTTTGAGGTTACTGCTTGTTACACCTCACATGTATAAACTACACATATTCTGTAAGGGAGAACCATGCAAGAACTTGCTATGTAAAATGGGGAAGAGTATGTTGTTACAGATACTCAAATAACACTTGGGATTTCCACTCCTGAAATAGAGCCTTGTAGATGATGTAAGGCACTCTACTAAAAAAGAATGAAACCGGTCTTTCTACTGGATAATAGTTGCATTAAAGAGTTATTTTTGTTATCTACGTAATCCTTGTATTAAATCTACCAATTCTTTTTAATTGTGAAGGATTAGTGGAAGTGATTGAAAGGGATTCACTCCATGTACCTGATAGCAGTGGTAGTAGGGAGCCCGTGATTGTGATTTGCTGGCATCGTCACCCCTGGCAGAGATGGATGACTGCATTTAGGACATGTGAGGAAGGAGGGGGAAAGGGGGATGAATACTTTCAAGCCCCTTCTGTTTTCATTGGGTTTTTTTGTTTCATTTGTTGCATAAAAATACAGCTCAGAGCTTTATTAACTTACCTGCCTTGCAGTGTAGCCTCTCAGTTGGCCGCTGTGACAGCGGAGCAGCCCTGGAAGGCAGTAGAGAGCAGCTCTGTGCTGGCCCTTCTGGGTGACTTACAATCGCACACTTGGAGTTGTCTCTTTCCCATCTAGGAAAACACAGATTTGTGGGTCACGGATACTGTAAGCTGCAAGTTCTGAAACGTATTTCATCTGAAAAGCACTGCTATGGAAAAACCAAGGCAAGGCCACTAAAGTGCACAGCTGTTCCTCGATGTGAACATGCTTGTTGGAAATTCAGTTCAGAGGATGCCCTGGATGTAAAGCAGGTTACAGAATTGGTCAGGGAGGGATTATGTCACTCTTTGATGCTGTTTTTATTGAACAAATATTTATTGCTTGCTTTTCACAAGGTATCCTGAGTGTTGCTGTGTTCAAACGGTTATAAAAATAAAATGCAGAAAAGGCCATGGCTTTAAGTGTCTCTGAGACATCCCTTCGTTTGCTCAGACCAAGTAATGTCATCTCACGTGGGATGACTTTGGCACATAACTGTAAATGAAATTACTGGAATTTGGAGGGTTTCATCCAAGGGTGATGAAGGTAAAAGCAAGATGTGATCACCACACCTGCTCGAGGACTTCTCTTGCAGACAGTCGGGGACTGTTTGGTTTAATGGCCCTGCGAGAGGTATGTGTAGCTACGGTTACTGAGATCCCTGTCATAACTCCTTGAAACTCAGAAGTTCTGCTGCCATTATTTATCTGCAAAACAAACCCCTGGAGATAAAGCCGAGTGCAGTGTTACTTTCACTGTAGGCTTTCAGGAGAGGCCGTGTACTGAAGTGTTGTTTTATTTCTGTTTTATGTTGTTCGGAACTTGTGAAACAAGGGCAGAAGTGGTAGTGTCACTGCTGGGTGTGACCCTCTCTTTAGCATCTGTAAATGGAACGCTTCGTGGCTCCAAAGCAAAATCCATAATCCCTCAATAGATTCTGCTTATAGAAGTTATTCTGGCAGGTAATGTTTGTATAAAATAATGGTTGAAAATAAAGCACGTGGACATGTTTGAGGTTGTATAATTCAGGTCAGTGTCCAACAGGCACCCTGATGGCGTTGGGTGTTCTAGGTCAGTCGGTCAGAAGCAGCTCTGAGTGAGAGGGGTTGTTGGTTGGCCTTGGCACAGCTGGGTGGTGCAAGGCTAGCACTAGGACAGGGATGGCACTCAAATAGTTGCTAATCCTGCTGGCAGTTGCTGGACTAAAAGTTTGGAGGTAGGAGCCTAAGTCTGTTCTGGATTGGGTAACTGGTGGAAAAGCACAGAGGTGAAGATTGGTTAGTTCTCTCATAGCTGGGTGTTTAGGTGGAGAATGTTGGACAAAAGTGTAAAATCTAATATGTAATAGAAGAGCACATGAAGAGTAGGATATCTGCTGTGCTTCAAACAGTTGAAATTCATTTGTAATGCTGACTTAATTGTTTTACCCTCTGTTGGGACATCGCAGATCTAAACTTGTGTGGGCTCAGGGGTGACGAGAGGAAAGTGTCTGTAGAAACATCATTTGTCTGAAAAGTGTCTATTCCTTCTAGAGCTGTTGATTGAATGATGACTGTGGAAAAAATTGGAGTGGGTAACCTGTGATAAATAGTGATATAATTTACTAGGAATTTAAGTGTTGCTCAGCGTTAAAATTGAAAAGATGAGTTTGATCAGGCATGGGCTTGATTAAAACAGTTGGCTCATCTTTCAGAGTTAGCAGATATTGGTCATGTGTAGGTGGACTCTTTAAAGTGTAAATCAGGATAAAATGAGCTGTTAGAAGCATACTGTGAGTAGGCTTTGTTGGATTTGTTTGTGATCAAATAATGCAGGCAGGGGTTTGTGAAACATAAGAAGCAAAAATTCCTTCTTCATGGATGGTTTCTGATAAGCCAAGAGAAGTGATATCTACTCACTCCCAAACCTCCCCCTCCTGCAGCTTTTAATGCTGTATACCCTTAGCCAGTCACAGCTGTGATGCAGCACAGGTATCCCTATGGATAGCACAGCTTTTTTTAGAGGCTGAGAGGGAACAAAACCATTTTTCCAGTCCTTTTATCCTTTTGAAAAGTCAAGTGTTTTGCTTGATGATCCTGCAGTTAAGAAAATGAACTGCAGCCAGATGGGGCTTGTGTTTTATAGTGAAGCTGTTTAATTATCTGACGTTTTTCTGCCTTTGCAGGCTCCAAGTGTGAGAGTTTTAAGGCATTAAGTGTTTTATTAGAGAGACTGTCATTATCGATGGCATTACGTGTCAGCTGGTGCTTGTAATTCAGATTTGCAGGTTCCACAGTAGCCGTGCTTAGTGCTTCAGGAGAGAGGAGTGGGGTGAAACTTGGGATAAAACCTACTGCTTTTAGTAGTCTTAGAAACTGTATCGCTGGCTGGGTGAGAAATGGTGAAGTTTAGTAAGGTTGACTTTCAAGTACTCTTGAAAATCTTGTGTTGTGCTGAGCAATAAACCAGGTATATTTGCTGTACTATTAACAGATAGAAGGAAACTGGAGTGTTCCTGAGAGTGGTGTGTGTGTCTGTTATTGGACAGATGAGGGGACTGGACTGCTTTATTCTGACTTGAAACCCCAATGCTTTCAGTGCTTTGTCTTAGAAGAAGTATACTAGATTCCAAAGCTTTTACTTGAGTGGCTGAGAATGGATTTTAATTGTGTCGTTTTATGGATTCTATTTTTTCATGGAAAACGTGAATGTCAGAAGTTAGTGGTTATCCCTGTTGCTGTTTCTATTTATGAGCCTTCGTTTTGTTCTTTTAAAATACATTTTATTAGAATAGTTACAGCATTTCCAAGATTCCCTTGCCAAAGTTGGATCAGTCTCCTGCGCCGCTGTATAGTGTTAGTTGTGTTAATTTAAATGTCCTTGGCTGCTTCTGTTGCAAGTTAGCTTATCAACATTTATATCTTCCACAGTGTATTTGGAAATACTGGTATGTGTTGAACAAACCCTATAATTACATTGTATAGCAAGGTCTTGACAGAACTCCGCGTGCAACAATTGAGGAATAAGTTCAAGTTGGAATATTAATAGTGTCCAAAGTAAGCAGATGCCTGTGAATTGTAATTTAATGGAAACGGCATCTGAATTCCATGAACTGTTTTGAGAAATTAACCTAAAAATCTCTTCAAGCCTATAATAGTAATACTGTAATAGTGTTAAAGTACAGTGTAATTATTGTATTTTTAATTTAAATGCTGTATTGCAGGTGTTGCTCAGTGCACAAGATTAATTGCTTCATAGTAGCAATTTTCTTTAACTTTGGTGCTTGCCTGAAAAAGAGCCTTTTCATGGGTGTGTCGCTCAAACCCTTTGCTCTCCATTATCTTTGCTCTGGGGCTGGCTGCAGTTGCTTTGTGTTGTGGTTTCAGCGACCGCCCTAGCTGTGTTTCCACAGGGACACCTCTTCTTTGGAGGCTTTCACTCGTGCTGTAGCTCATAATTCCGTGGTTCACAGTTTCATAACTGTTGTTGTCTCCCTGACAGAATAATCAACTAAGACAGGAATATTTTCATTTTCTGTTTCGAAAACATGAACCATAATCAGGTAGGGGAGTATTAAACGCCTCTTCTTTTTGCAAGGAAGACTGTGCAAGTGTTTGAAACCTTGCGTTTCCTGCCGGGGTGGTTTGCGTACAACTTCTGTCCATGGTGTCAGAAACAGAAGATAAAGTAGTTCATGAATTGTACAGAATGCTGTCATTCATCTGGCTTGGTGCTTCTGTGCATAAAATGTATCCTTTTCACACGTCTGCAGCAGTGCCTTTTGAGGAGTAAGAGCCAGGTCAGCTTTCCTGTCTGCTGCTCCCTCTTCTGGGATCCAGCATCTGAACTCATGGCAAAAGCAACTTGTGTTCCCTTATTGAGATGTGAGCTTCCCAGTGCTCGATCATCAGGGTTCATCTACCTCCTGTAGACAGCAGCTGACAGTCTTGAGGAATATGTATTTGGATCAGTCAATGTTGAGTTCCTTCTCAAGTGAGCCCCAGAATTAAAGCCATTTTTCTCAAGCAGCAAAAATGTGTACTGCATAGCATCCTTTGCAGTCCTTGTTCTGTGTGTAGTTAATGGTTTAAATATTTCTTCCTTGAAAGCTTCAAACTCCATATTAAGTTACACAGCATCTGTGAAATTCAGCCGGTTAATAGCATGCTGCTATTGAAACCTTTGAAGCTGTAGCTTTCCAGTTCCGCAATGTCCTTTGTCAATTCTGTTGACTGCTATGGATTCTGAGCTGAACTGCTGAGGTTTTATTATGTACATCAAACTAATTTGCCTCAACTGTCATGTAGGACTGATGAAAATGATTCCTAACATTTTAGCCATCAAACTGTGCTGTTCTTCAAGGTGAAGCTGCAGCAGGCAGTTTGTCAGTATAAGCATGATCCCTTCCGGTAAGCTGGTCTCCTGTAGCCTCACTTCCACCTTTTTTGATTGTGTCCCTATAGAGAATGACAAAAGAGATGCTTGGAGGGCCATTAAAACACCCTGAGACCCTGAAGGCATTCATTTATTCATTCATGATTTACGGGCTTGGAAACAAAGGTTTTATCTTTCTTCAGAAGTAAGAGAAAACAAATTGAACAGAAGTGCCAGAAAATAAACAGTAGCATATTTCTGGTTTAAAACCAGGTTACAGATCAAGAAAACAGAACATTTGATGCGAATCTATTTCTAGATTACCCTGGAGGTTTTCAAGGCCAGGTTGGATGAGACTTGGAGCAGCCTAGTCCTGTGGGAGGTGTCCCTGCCCTTGGCAGGGGGTGGAACTGGATAGGCTTTAAGAACGCTTCCAATCCAAAGCATTCTGTGATTCTCTAACCTAGGTTGCATCTGCTCTTTTGTAACCCTTTCCTGCCAGGTCATCTTGATCCATCAGCTCTTTCTTCCCCAGGGGAGTTAAGGAATTAAGGTGAGTGAGAATTATTGCCAGAATGACAGGTAAGGTGCAGTGAATGAATTACTCTGTATTGGTTTGTAAGCAGCACTGCCACCCTCATGCAAACTGAAGCTTCAGCCACAAAGTGGGTAATGACCTCATTCCCAGGAAGACGAGGCAAATTGTGCTTTCCCGTTTCCATTGGCTCCAGTGATTCAGGAGGCTGGTTGCAGTGCTAGGTGCAATTCCCTTCAGGTGTTGAATTTGTAGTATTTGTACGTACAATTTAAGTATTAAAGTTATTGTAGGCCTTGGTAATCCAGTGCGGTGGCTGCAGATCATGTACGTGGGAGCTGCACCGCAGGGCAGCACCGGTCTTCGTTTTCATGCTTGGAACGGTGCAAAGCAGCTGAAAGCAGTGACCGTGGCACAAGGGCATGGACCTGTAACCACTGTAAGAGGGAGAAGAATGAGGGGTTGTTTGAAAGCAGCTGGAATAGAAAAATAACTTTCATATGAAGTTATCTTATTACAGAACCTGGACAATTTTCAGATTGCTTTGCCCAGCTGTGTTACTTACAGCACTGAACATCACTTTCATCCTTATGTTTTTTATCTAATGCTTCTACCAGAGTTTTCACTCTTCGAAGTCAGACTTGCCTGTCTTCTGCAGTAATATGTTTGTAATATCACAAAGAATAAAGTTAAACGCTTTGTCAGAGCTATAGCCTATTGCAAATATCCTAAGAAATTTTCTGCTATTCTGCAAGAAAAGGTTTATTTCACTTTATAGAACAATTCCTCTGCAAATTTCATTTAATCAGATCCTGACAGCCCAATCCGACAGTCGTGGTATGCAGTCAGTTTTCTGTTTGAGGCATTTTTATTGGCCATTCTTTCAGAAATTGGGCAATAGTTATTACTCATTATGGGAGTTTTTTTCCATAACGTACAAAAAATCATGGTATTCGCTTTTAGTGCAGTTTAGAGAAAATAAATCTCTCGCCAGACTTTTCTTATGCATCAATTCAGATTACTAGGCTGTGCTAGGAGTTGTTCTTCCCGTGATTTCTAACAGGGCCGTATATTGAACCGTAACATCTATAAAAGGTGGGTGTAGCCTTCTGAGACAGTGTAGTGCTGCAAGGTGTGCGCTGTGAGAAAGGTAAACCAGCTGGAGAGAGCCTTGCACGGCGAGGCCGGGCGTCAGAAAAGCCCCATAATACATGGGATGAATGAGGAGTGGGGAACTGGTGTTGGTGCTCTCCTGTTTGGCAGAGCTGTGTGCAGGCAGAGGGTAGACTCTTGTCCTGCTGTTTCCAAAAGGCTGTTTGCTGAGTTTTGTCAGAGAAAAGCCTCCCTCTCTCCTCTTGTTTTTAAGCCGAGCTCCCCAGGTTCTGTGGATTATGGGGATCTGTGGGCACGGTTGCTCTTTCTTTGGGGAACAGGCTGTCAGAAGGAGTGAGAGAGTTCTTAGGAGTCTCTTTGCTTTTGATTAAGTGGAACAGTTGGATTGGTAGCAGGTTCCAGGTTTTGTGGTGGTTACTCATTTCTGTGCAACCTGTGCAGTTAGAACAGAATCTGTGAAATGTGTGTGTGGAGCTACATGCACACGTGTGTGCCCTCCTCATAGGCATCGTGTGATACACCCACAATCACAAAATGGGAGGTACTTGAGATTATCAGATTATTGCATTTTTGAGCACCAACTGTTAAAAATGTAAAGGAGGTGGAATTCATACTGGCATTTATCTTACTAAGTAGAATCAACAGTGATAGGATAAATAATATCACTTGCAGCATAGCATAATTTGTATTTGCCACCTATTAATAATGTTTAGTAAAAATTCCTTAGAATTCTGAAGTGCTGGTTTTGAAAATAGTCTTAGAAAGAATCAAACCAGAGTTTTGCTTCTTTTGAGAAGCAGGACAACTGGCCGTGTGTAATATTTCTTGGTACAGAGCGACTGTTTTCTTTCCTCTTCTCCACAGATAAGAGATTTCTCCTTCCCAGGTCTGGCTTGTCCATCAGTTCTGGACAATTGGATGTACTCAGTTGTGTTTTATGTTGAGCCTGTTTGCAGTGCAGTGTGCTGTGGTACATTCTTGTCTGTGAAGCTAATGAATATGTATTTCGGTGCAAGCTTTACTTGATGTATGTTTTGAAGTTTACCTCTTCTCGAAGCAGGTTTTCAGCTCTGAGGATTAACTCACGGAGCTGTTAGCATATATTAGCATACATAACTTTATGGTGGAGAGAGGTTTGTTTGTTGCAATAGCATCACGTGAAATATGTTTGCATCCTTATAAAAGGAATATTTTGTTGTTAATGGACAATTCTGGCCTGGGCCAGTTTAAAAAGCTGGAAAGAGTAAGCCATCTATAGTGGCAATTGGATTTAGAGAACTTGGATATTTCTGATTTCAGTGCCATTTTCTGGGCTATACTTGGACAGATGTTTACATGGTATTTGAATATCTTTGATCTCTGCAGTGCAGCACTGGCTGAGCTGCTAGGTTCCCAGGGAAGTGTTTAGCAGTTCTAAGTCCAGTTGGCATTCTAGGGTAGCAACACTGTTTTCTCAGTACTTGACACCAGATTTGATGCCAACTGTTGCTCCTTAGATGGAACCGTGTGTCATGCACCCACAGTTAGTTGCAGCCTGGGGCTGAGAAGAGCTCTGTGGCAACTGATTGGGGGTCCTGCTGAGCAAAAACTTGAATATGAATCGGTAGTATTGCCCTTTTGGGTATCTTCCTACTGTTCAGGGAATTGATTATCCCTTCAGATGAGGCGCTGGTGAGGCTGCATCTGAAGTACTGGGTTCAGTTTTGACCTTCTCAAAGATGAGAAGGAGGTGAGCCCAGCCAAAAGTGACCAGTGCCCATGTTGGTACAGGAGGCAGAGGGGCCCTGGAGAAGACAAGGTGGAAGGAGGAGCTAGTTGCTGACTGCTCGTTGGCTCTATGGAAGGAGGGAGCAGGCTCTGTCTCCGTGTGCCCAAGAAAAATGGAAAACAAGGAGCAAATTACCACAAACGTTGAGGAATCAGAGTATTTTTTTTTTCCAATCAAGGATGATCAAATACTGCAACAGGTTGTCCAAATGGGTGGATAGTGGAATCTTCATCGCTGGAGATGCCCCAAACTTGTCCAGGAGCAGTGTCACTCAGCTTTAGGTTTGGGCCTGTTATGACCAGAGGATTACAGTGGTTGGCCTCGAGGTTTTCAGTCTAAATTGTTCTGTGGTTCCTTTGCTTAACTTGGTTTTGGATGTAGTGTGTCACTTGAGGACTTCCCTGTCCCAGAACAGATGTAGGTGCAGGCCACGTCCACAGGAGGAGGCTGCCTGTTTTCTATTTTAATGTAGAGTTTATGTTTAAAGGTGAGACATAATGACAGTATCAGTATTAAAAGCCTGATTTCTCTACTTAGTGCTCACTGTGCCATGCATCTTCTACTTTGTGAAGATTCCCCCTTTTATTTCAGCTTCTTTTCTGAGAGAGAAAGGTTTTCCTATAGTATTTCAGTCTTGCAGAAATAAGTTCTCTGAACTGCAACACCCAGTTTGCTATTTAGAGCAGTCTGAACATTCATCAGTGGTGATACATTGTGCTCTGACCCCTTTTTACATCCTGAAAAGCCTTTAGCTATCATTTTGTAATACAGCTTTGGAAGAAGAATACAGCACTTTCCATACTGTCTGTCCTTTCACACTTATGTTCCTCTTGCCTGTTATGGGCCAGAGGTGCTTTCTGTTTGAGTTTAGAATTACAATTTCCTGATATATAGCAGTCAAGATTCAAGGTGATGGAAATTGAATAAAAAGGGTATTTTATGCCAGCTTGTACAAAATACGTGAAAACTAACACTCGAGTCATGGACAAATATGCGTAACTGAATGCAGGAGCTAGTTCTGGGCAGCCTTATAGGTTTTATTTGGTCACCACCCTGATGGGGATCTGTGTGCTTTGTTAGATTTTCCTATTCTGTGGGAGAATTTGTGTTATAGCTGCTCTTAACTACTTGCTGCCTTCCTCTTCTGTACGGTAATCTGAATATTAGAATGGTCCAACTTTATATCAGGAATATCTTTTGAGGTGACCTGGTTCCTAATGAAGGTCGTGCTGGTTTAGGGGTGGTGAGAGGTTGGCTGCATGAGCGTCTTGGTGCCTGTCGAGTAATCCATTCTCCACCTTCAAGTTATACTTTAGAAAATTAGCAGAAGCTGGTAAGAGGAGCGAATAATTTGTTGAAGTATAATCAGGCTATGTTTTTAGCATGTTATCTGCTTCCTCTTTTAGGAAAATATTTCCTCTATGCTATCATCGTTTAAAGGTCCGTTGTGTGATTTTTGTACTCTGAAGCCAAAGCCTGCCATGGGGAAGTTGCTAATTAGGTAGAAATGGGATCTAACGTGTCTTATCATTAAAGGCCAGTTCATCCTGTCCTATCTACCTTGGGTCAGGAAAGCACAAGCATGGTGTCCTTGTAATACGTGAAGCTAAGTCTTGGCTTTGTTGTTTTGAACACCATTTTCACCAATTTCTGTGGACCAGAACTTGTTGTTCCTGGTTTCCAGACAGGTCATTGACCTGCTGTGTGATTGCTGACATGCGTCTCTGTGTGAGAAAGTTACTGAGCTTGGTGAGGAGCAGGGCTGAGATTCTGTTATTGCAACCCCAGAGTTTAAGTGAAAGTAAGTTTAAATAAGCCTGTATTTATGTACTAATAAAACTGGCTCTGCAGCTACCCAATCCATAGAGATTTTGGAAAGGCTGAGCAAAAGCTGCACCAGGCAAGGCGAAAGGTTTCCTGTGAAGTAACACTGCAAACACAAGAGCAAATGTGCTGATCAGTGAGCTCTGTGCTGATTTTAGAGACACTCTCGGAGCTGGGTCAGGAAACTGGGAACCATGATCAGAATAAGCTTTGGAATGGAGCTGTAAGAAAAGCTCAAACTGTTTGGATCATTTGTTGTGCAGAAGGAAACTGGAGCTGTGAGCAGAAGTGGTATTTCTTGCTGTTTGATTTTAGCTCTGTTTGAGAAACTGGAAAGAATCTAAGGATGTAGCCTTAATCTCTTCTTCCGTGATTAAAGTCTTCTGAATCTTCCTTCTTGCCTAGGATTGAAGAATCAGGCAGTGTGCTTTCTAGGAGCAAATGTGCAAGGAAAGCTGGGTTCAAGGTTGGATCTATATTGCTGTGATAAATAGATAAAACAGCTTAGGAAAGCCTTTGTTAAAATCTGTAGTTCCTTGTACAGCCTTCTGTGCCTTGGGGGAATTCAGGACGGTTTGTTGGGTAAAGCACTAGGTTTAGAACTAGAGAGATGTTGGATTTCATTGTTAGCCAGCTTCCAGTAGGAGCTGTGGCATGTCTGGTCTTCGTTTGGATTATGTTGCTCCTCACAATCAAAAAGGAGAGCTGTGTTTCAAATCTTTCCTGTCCTTTTAAAGATATTTGAAGGGCTGTGCATTTGAAAATATTATTGCTAACAACATGTATATGAACTTTTTTTTTTAAGTGAAATCTGTGTGCTTAACATAGGTAGAAGGCATTTGCTTTCAAATTAGATTACTTTAGAATTAGATAAGGGTAACAAAATTAAAGAAAAAATGTTTTACCTTGATGTGACCCACAGAACGACTTCAAACAATTCTGAAACCTCCAGAATTGTTACGTGCTGGTCTAAAAAGAAAGCAAAAGTCCCTTTCCTTTCATTACTGTGTTGACTTCCAGAAAGCACTGACCGTTGGTATTGGCAATAGTGTTTAAGGGGAGTTTCCATTCTGAAAGCCCAGCATGCAGTAGGCATAGACAGTATTTGTATGTGGGCTTTGACCACTCTTCTTTCTCCCCCTGTTTCAGCTTTCTTTATTAATTTTGTTCCCTGGAATCAGTTTTTCATTACAGCTGCAATGTAACAGTTTGCATCTCCACTGAAATACAGTGAAGCCAGAGGTGGTGTGGTTTTTGTAGCCTAAAGCATAGCCGAAAACTGCAGCTTGGGTAAGAATGCCTCTGGGTCTCACACTGGGAAGGACTTTGGACGTACAGAGCAGCATGAGGTGGTGGTGGTGCTGACTTACTGTTTGCCTGTTTATCTCTTTGCTGTGATTGAGCTATGGATGAGATCTATAGGGGATATTTGTTTTATCTATAGAGACATTGGTTGCCCTTTGCTTTATGAGCCATGGACAGTGTCTGCAGCCTGTCCTCTTGATTATGAAAAGGCTGCGAAGAGTTTTGCAAGTTAAGATAAGGAGTAGAAGACACAGAGTAAATACAGTGGCAAAAACCTTAAAATAATACATGCTGAACCTATTCAAATTACTTTGAATTGATGGACATGCCTACACAAATGAAAGGTTTGAATTGCAGCGCTAGTTGAAAGGATGAAGATGCAAACGCTTGAGCCATTACTTTCTTGCTCTGCTTTAACCTGAAATTCACCTGGAACTGTGGTGAATGGCAACAGGTTGTTAGCTGCCTGCAAGACTTAACAGACTTGGTGTGTGATGGTTGATGTAATTGTTGTGTTTGCCCAACAACCACCAAAATTAATTTAGTAACGGAACGTATTGTGCAGATGGCAGGATAGGACACTTCTAAGTCATTGTGAAGTTCTAGAGTTAAGCTTATTTGGAATTTATGAATAGCTTCTGAGCTGATAGGTGTTCCGCTTTTAGTGGTGCAGATATAGATTAAATGACAACTTCAGTCCTCTTTCTGATCATGCCAGCAATGCAATTATTCCTATAGCAACATGCAAGGAAGCCACTGTGAAATAAAAAAATGGGCTTTTTGTTCTCCAGGAAAAAGCGTGTCCCAGCTGATGGCTGCCAGTGCTTCTGAGCCTCTGGGTGTGTGGGGTGGTTCTGAATGGTCTTCAATATCACAATCAGGTCAGCTGTTGCAGAAGAGGAATAAATAATTAGGAATTATGTTTTGTTTCTCAGCAAATAAGGCATGCATAAGGAAAAAGACAAGGGCTAACCTAATAAAACATTTATGATCTTATTTCATCTAACGGGGAAAACATTTCAACAGCTGCAAAAACCAAGCACTACCTCCCGAGCTGATAGTGCGTGCAGTTAAAAAATGAAAAAGGCAAAGCTGTGATTTTCATCAATTGTCGTCTTTGCGTGCACGCTGGAAGAGGCACGCTGTGCTCCTTCGTTTTCAGCACTTAGTATTCTCTTCAGGTTCAGACAACAAAAAGCGTAAGAGGTGAAACAAAGATGTAGTTACATTTTAAAACTCACTGGCAGTAGCAGGGATGCTCTCAAGTGGAATGAGAATTACAGAGACTGCAATGTCGTGTTGTTATCAAGTCAGCTTTTGATTTGCAGACAGTTGGGCAGTGATATCGCTGTTGCTGTCTGCCTTCTGTCTGTGTTTCTCCATTTTCATATTTTTAGTAGGGATAGAAACTTGATTTTATCAGTGTTGTCTTTCTTTAAACAACAAATTAGTGTAAATTAATCGCAGTTAGTGGCTGCTTCTGAAGGAAGCACTGCTAGGATGGATGGCTTTTGTGTGTGTTTAATATGTTGGTACTTCTTGTCAAATAGACTTTCTTGTACGGAGTGTTCCCTGAGTAATAGAAGATGAAAGGCTGAGGGAATTAAATCTCCATTATTCAGTGGCTTATTGTTTCTCTATTTCATCCCTGAAAGCCTCTGAAAGATTAATTAATGGATGAAAAACATCTCTGCTTCAGATATCAATCTGAAATACCTGATGTATCTTACAGTCATAATAAAACTAATATTACATTATCAGTAAAAACATATGAAGTGATGCAAAAATGACAGAAACCCTAAAACCTCCAGCCTAACATGAGTAGAGGGACAAAGAGTTGTACCAAAGCGGTGAAGTTCCCTTACCAATCTAGAGGTTTTAGCTCTTAATCACTGTCAGCAGGGCAAGCCGTGCACAGCGCGCCGGGTTCCTAGGGGAAGGCAGAGGGAATGAGCAGGGGGAGAATGAATTGTTGGCTGTGATTTGTCCTCCTTGTATTGGTAGAGATGTGAAGTTCGTTCTTGCAGAGCACTGCAAAATGTTAACACAGAATGTCCTCTTTATGCTGCTGTTATTTAGGCATTGCAGCTTTTTGCTGCCAAAACAGGATTACGATATCTTGGATGTTCGTGCAGTTGTTTGTAAGCCCTTCAGGCTGTACAGAAAGACAGGGTTGTATTTGTAATTACTGTGTGTTACATGGGTAGTTTGTTTAGGTGTTTTAGACAGGGACGTGTTATTTACTGCACGTGGACCCTGAGTATGGTAATGTGTATTGCAGAAATTTCGTTTAAAGAATTATGCCATTTATTTTCTATTTCTAGAAGATTATTCCCACTTAAGTCTACATTCAGAGCAGTACTGGCAATCAAATGCTCGTGCATCTAGGAGATGCTTCCAACCATGCTTTCAGGGTGGTCTTAATGTGAGTCTGATCCGCTTCCCGAAGACACGGCCAGTTCCTCTCCCCTGGCCTCAGTCCTGCAGTTCTGCCCCCAGCTCTGTCACTGGTAGGGACTGCAAGTCACAAAGTCTGTGTGCCTGTGAATTCTGGTCAAAGCTGATTAAGAGGCTGAGGAAAAGGTGATGGTGACAGAATGAAAGGGAAATAGGAGGAGGATAAATTGATAGTGAGGGGTCTGGCTGCAGCAGCCGGGGACAGAATGTCTGTGGCAGTGGGAGCAGGGGCACTCAACCTGGGTTGTGGCTTGGGTGTCCAGCTGTGAATTCTGGGACCTGGAAACACCCTGAGGGCCTTCAGCAGAGCAGCTTCCAGACTGAGAAGGATAGTGACTCAAGTGCTTGGACAAAGTTCACACAAAACCTCTTCCCTGTGGTTTCCCTAACAGTGTGTCCAGAATGTGTTTCAGGAGCTTTACTGCTATTGAACCCAAGTGTTCTGTGCTCTCTGAGGAAAACTGTCTTAGGTGTGAGTTGTTTAAAATGTATAGTGTGAAATTCTGGAATTCTGAAAAAGGATGCGTGGGTGTTGGTCTCTGTAGGGTCTGAGCCGGGATCCGTGACTCTGGATACAGCCCTGTGTGCGGTGGCTGTGCCAGGCAGAGCAGTGATCCTGGCCGGGAGGGCTCCTGTGCTCCTGCTGAGTGAGCAGACCTTGCTCCTGTGTCCCTGTGCGCAGACCTCGTGCACGTCTGAGACTTTCAGTCATAATTTGACCAACCCTGCATGCAGATTAAATCAAGGGTGAGCTGTAGCCCACAGCTCTGAGCAGGTATTATCCCATCTGTGCTTCGTGAGCTGTGTGGCAGCATTACCAGATCATGCACACACGTAAAGACAAAGGTGTCCTCTGCTCCTTAAGAATTCTTTGTTGCTCCTGATCCAGAAGCGATCTGTAGTGGCTTTTGTTACTGCCTCTGGAATAAAGCCAGAAGAGGGATGGCAGACACAGGAGCTTGTGCCATCCTTTTGGACTTTGGCTGTCTGTCCTGTTTGTCAGATAGGAAAGCTAGTGCACAGGTCTGAAATTTAGGTAGGAAATTCAATACAGTGATTGTAAACCACTTTGCCTGAAGGTAGGACATGTTTTAGACATTTTCATAAAAGAGCAACTGTTTTCCTTTCTCTGACATGAGCAGTTAAAAAAAAAAAAAAAAGGAAAATAAATGGCAGGAGACCTTCTGATCTTCTTCTGATTTTTTTTCTTAGGTTCATTTTGATTTTCCTTTCATCCTAAGTCTGAAATAGTTAGAATCATGGAGTAGTTCGGGTCGAAAGGGACCTTGGAGATCATCTAGTTCCAGCCCTCCTGTGATGGGCAGGAACAGGATCAGGCTGCCCAAGTTTTGTTATGTGCAGGAAGGTAGCTTACTGTAGATCACTCGAATTGCTCAGAACTGAATTCTCAGTCACCTTTGTGTCTCTCTGCATGAGGACTGGTTTTTCCTTAACAGCCCCTTGCTCTGCTCTGGCAGTAACTCTGAGTGTATACACGGGATCGGATTGTCTGAGACTGGTTGCTGCAGTCGGAAACGTATGGTTTGAGAGCATACCCAACACCCAAAGAACCCCCCCAAAAACCAAGCCTTCACAAAAAAACCTCCCACAAAGGCAAGGTGAAGTGAAGCCAGACTGGCTTTGGTTTGAAGCATTGGTTTCTCTTTCCTCATGGTCCTGCTGTAAAGGCACAGACAGATCAGGGTTGTCAGCTGACAGAATAAAATCTCCCGGTACATCCTGTGGAACTGTACTTTCTCTTAATAAATATTACAATAAAATTTAAAAAGTATTTTTATTTACTTCATTCCCTCTTTTCAGATGTGGGTATTTTGCTGTGTAGCGAATGCAGGCATGTATAGCAAAGAAAAAGTGGGTTTGAATCCTAAAAAGTTAAGGCTTCATGTTTTTAAAACCCAAACCATTCCTGATCAGTTTTAACCTAGATATTTCAAATGTGATTTGGTTGGAGAGAAACAGTTCTGTGAATGCTAACTAGAAAATACATCATCTCTCTGGGCAGATGCCATTAAATAAACATGTGCTCACTACTACATAGGAATATTATTTTTTCTAATGTGGCATATGTATGACAAGCACAGAAGGCTCAACTGTCAAACTTGAAAAAATATCTGTGTAGCTAATTCTGTGCTTGCTCTCAAACTGGCTTTTGCATATGCTGGGAGTGTTGTTTTTCTGCATAAAATTCTTTACTTTTGCTTTTAAATATCCATTATAATCCTGGGAGAATAACAAAACATGGGGTAATGGAACACCCCTGAACCCCTTTCAGGGAAAGGATTTAAAGGAGAATATATGCTGAGTTGAACTGGATGGTATTAAACCACCTGTATGTTTCAATATAATTTGAGATAAATTTTATTTTATTGACTGTTTCTGGAGAACTCTCTCCTTTAGACAAGCTGAATAGGCTGCACAGAGTGAAAGGAACAACAGGCCATCCCACCCACTTCTCTGAAAATGAGAGCAGTTGAACTGCATTTTGAAACGGGTGAATTCTGTTCTGAGACCCTTCTTTAAAGGAAAGTTCTGCAGATATTGAGCACAAAATCCAGCTACTGTGTGTCATACTCATTAAATTCCTTACAGTAAAAATGTCTTAAAATGAAACCTTCAGATTTCTGGCTGTGATAGATCTTCTGGCCTGAATAAACAAGGCAGAAGTGATGCAAGGTTTGCTGGATATAGACATCATGTTCTAATACCGAATAAAAACATCTTGAACTCTAAGCCTAAGATTTTTCATTACTCTCTATTAATATTATCAACAGCCTGCCAGAGTGAGAACAGCACAGAACTGCTGCATGGCTAAATCATTAGATTCTCTTGCTTTCACTCCTCAAAATGGGCAGTTCCTGAATCAGAGGTGCTGGATTAGGGATGATGTGGTGTCCATGCTGATGAATGTACGGGGTCCTCTGCTGGGATGTTACCGTGTTCATTTTTTCACAAGTCTTGTAATTGACATCAAATTAGTGAGATCCAGAAAAACATTTATATCAGCTGCTGTTATGTGAGCAATTGTAGATGGTGTTTTGCTTCTGGTAGGTCTTGTTCTGTTCTGGAGTTTTCCTCAGCTGTGAAAATGAGAGTTTTTTCCCGTTCTACTCCTGCCTGAGTTGGAATGAGGGTTCCTGTAGGATGTGAGAGGGCTCAAGCACAGCGCCTGTGGGACAGTGGGGAAGCTGGAGTGTGTCTGATGGGGAAGAAGGGAGGGGATGGAGGGGATGGATTTTGAAGCTCTGCATTTCTCTAAGCCCACGACAAGTGATGTGCTTCAACAAATGCAGCATTGCACCTCTGCTGAGTTATTGAGTCCTACTTGTCGCATCGCTTGTCATATCTTTGAATAACTTTGTGAAAAGTCAAGGCTTTCTGACATCATAGATATGGTTGATTACTTTTTAAGGTTTAAAAATACCCCGAACCTCCAATAGCCATAATACCAAGAATTCTCCGAGAACCTGTATGGTGTGGATTTTTCAAAGTAGCAATCGCTACTTAGCCAACGCCATATGGCCAAAAGCCCATAATCAGCCTGTAAGTGGGACAGAGAGTGTCATTGTGGTAATGAAATATGCAGCAATCATCAGGTCTGTGTTATATTATTTCACACTGCTGCTTTGAAACAAAAGAGCAGGATGTGGCACATCTAATGCTTTCCCCTGGAGAATCAGTTGGACTGAAGTTCAATTTTTAATTCAGAAGGCAAGGGAAGCTGCTATGGAATAGAAGATGTGGTATGGAATAGAAGATGTGGATGCTGCCCAGATAAGCTATAAATAACTGATCCGTGAACGGCAAATCACTTGAATACTCACAAAAAGGTAACTACACACCCCTCAAACTGCATTCTCATCCTGAACCTTTTTCTCAGGTTTGGTGTGGTTATTTTTCTTTGTGCTGACTAATTTGTCTATAAAAACTGGTAACCAGTTAAACTGAATTAATTTGGGAGATGTAAATAAGAATTGCACCCTGAACGTACAATTTCAAGTGCCTTTTGTTTCATTGTTAGATGAATGTCTCCTCACTGTGCGTTGTGCTGTTCACTGTCTGTGATCTTGTGGCACACAACATTCAGTGCTGATGCCTGCAGGGTGTGTGTACAGCCTGGGCTGCTCACTCTTCTGAGGCCCCAGGGGTGGAGCCGCAGCAGCCTTGGTTCTTTTGGCTCCCATCACTATTTTTTTTTATTCACTGTCTCTCTCCAAATTACTCTTTAGTTTCAGGTGCTGAATTTGTTTAACTGAGGGTTTCGTTAGGTTTTAAGATGTGCTAAGGAGGTGGTGTGGTTTTTTTCTGTTTCTAGCTGACTAGCCTACCAAACTTGCACATACTGAGGCTTCACAAATTGGTGTGAAAACTTACTCCGCTTGTTTCAGGAATCAAAAAATCTGAATCGGTTGAGCTAGCAAGTAGGATGGTATTCTGTGATGGCAAATCTTGAGTCGGGTGCCAAGGCCAGAAGAAGACTATTCAGTGTCTTTTTGACTGGCAATCTTTGCCAACAGCATCATGGAAGGATGCTTCTTTTCAGTAAGCTGTAGTGGGACAATTCTGATACGTCTGTGGTTCCTGCAGCTGCTGGGTCCCTACATTACCTCGTCTTTCTAGCTGCTGCAGAGGTGGCTACAGGTAGCTGGGCTTCTACAGGGCCTTCTCAGTTAAAAATAATGTAGTAAATAGTAGCAGTTACTGTAGGATAACTATTCTTTTTGTGCAGAACTCCCAAAGTGAAAATGCTGTTGTATTGAGGTAATGTTTGAATTTTGATAGATTTGAAGTTGCTTTGGAGCTTCCTCCTTCCCATTCTGCTGTTTGGATTAAAATGTATTCTGGGATCCACTGGGCAGCCAGCCAATACTAAATGAACAGCTTCGACTGCAAAGCCTTTCTGTATTCCTGGGCTTTAGTGTGCACTTGTTTGACATGGATATCGCAGAGTTTGGAAAGTATCATTCCTAAGCATTATGAGTACATAATACATGAGGGACTCTTTAAATTTTGGGTTTAAAACTGCCTGTGGGTCTTTCTGTAGTATTTTATTGAGTAATGAAGTTAGTTGAAAAGTGACTTGATGTTTTTAAAGGGTGGTGAAGAGTATCGGATAGTTTATATTTTATCTGTATGTATATATACACAAACATCTTGCTCTTAGAGGTAAGAGTTTATTACACCCACAGGGCGATGCCTGATTCCATTTATTTTTTAAACTGTAGTTTAAAAATGAGCCAAAGGAAAAGCTATTTTTTTTCCTCCCCTTAGTTAAGCCTGTGTGTGTTTAATTCTGTAACTTATACCAAGACTAGCTCATTTACAAACACTTGTTTACACACCATAGCATCTCCTGTATTTCCGTAACTTCTATTTGCGAAATGTGCATCCAGCACAGTGTGTCAGGAATCCTGTTCTGTGGTGTCACTTGTGTGTACTTCAATCCTTTTCTCATTTACTGTAGAATTTCATAATGGTTTGTGAGGAATGCAGTCATCTCAAAAATTCTCCCCTTGCCCTGGTGGACACTGCCTGGTGCAGGAAGGAGTCACCGCTGTATTGAAGTCATTCTTGTAAATAAGAGTTGCTGAGAGTTAAGTAAGCATGAGTTCAAAGAAACTTCCATTCACCTTGTCAGTGTTTCAGTTTTGTCCTCACAGGTATTTACCTGGTTTGGTGTTAGGAGCAGCATCTCCTGCAAACAGACCCGGTGGCCCTGTGTATGGTTCAAATGTCACCTCAGCCATAAAGTCTGGACCTGGCCTCCTGACACAGAGACCAGCAGGTGTGGGTCTGTCTGTCTTTGCAGGCCAAACAGGGATTTAATCTATTCATGATTCATGAACGTCTGCCTCTACTAGAGTCTTTTTGATAGTATTGCTCACATACTGTACGACTTTGTTTCCTAAACATCTCTGATTTCAGTGAATCCCTGCACATTAATGGTGCTGGAGCCACGCGTCCCTGCTTGAGGGTGCAGGGCAAGGAGAGGAGGGTAGGAGCTCCGATAGCCCCATGCTGCTGCCGTGGCTGGGGGAAGGAGAAGCTGTCAGTTAACACTGTAATTAGGATCTTAGCATTTCCTACGTAATAAAGTCTCGGGATGAGGACAGCCCACAATGTACCTGTCTAAGTGCTAAATGCTGTCCTTGCCCTTGGCTCGGTGCGGCTGCGGCAGGACCGTGTCTGACAGTCGGCACGTGCTAATGCTGGCAGGGCACAGCGAGCCAGAGGAAAGGGGGCAGTGACTTCTAAACCTTTTGGACTAACGTGCATCTGGTGTCATGCTAAAAGGCATTTTAAAGTATATAGAGGCCGAGCAGAAGCTGAGCGGGGTGGGTTGATTTGAAATGCAGAATAAATATAGCAATGTGATGGTGACATCTTGTCGAAAGAACAGGCATTCAAACCAGTTCCTGTGAAATGAAGAGAGTGATGGTGGTGAGACAAGTGAGCGTATATTGCCTACAGATTGCTGGCAATCCATTGGGAATGTGTCGGGAATGAGAAGGATTTTAGATATAAAACACTGCTTTATCAAGCTTGTTTTCCCACTGGGGTGGGAATCTCCTGCTTTCTACTGAGATATGTCCTGGTGAAAGTGAGCTACTTGTTAAGCAGTGTGTCTGGCTGTTGTGCTTCCGTCTGGAAAGAGATTGTCACTGGAGGTGAAATTATTTCTCTTTTAAAGGTGGGGGCTATGCCTTTGTTAACCAAGATTCTGGCAGTGTTTCATAACTGGGTTGATAAAATCTTGCATGAACAAAAAATATCAATAATTTTCTGGAATTAACCCCACAGACCTGCCTCTTATTCCTTTCTGAAGTCACAGGTAATGCCCACCACTGTTACGGCTGAAAGCAAGTTCTGGAGATACAGGTTAAATGTGAGCAATAGAGACGTTTATCTCTTATTTTTGATGCAAACAGAGGTGGTAAACTTAATTTATCAATTAAGTCCTCCCTAATAATTGTTATTAGTAAGAAGCTGCATATTGACGGTTTGAATGTGCTAATGCTTCAGTCCCATGAAGTGTTCTCTCATGAAGGGACCTTAACGAGTCATCTAGTCCAACCCTCCTGTGGTGAGAAGGGACATCGTCAGTCAGATCAGGTTGCTCAGGCAATACTAGGGCAATTTTCTTCTGTCTGTAGAATTCAGTCTGTGGGAATAAGCACTGCCCTGATGATGTGGAAAGCTCATTCAGGGAGGTGCAGGGTCAGCGTGGTACTGGGGACGGTGGAGTGAGTGGTCAAGCACAGTTGGGTCAGGAGATACAGCTGTAGAGAAAGCTGTTGTCAGAAGGTAGGGAGCCTACTAGGGATGATTTTTATGTAAGACAGCTTAAGATGGTAGCTTAGAGCAATTACATCTAGAGTTATTAAACTGGGATTATCCCCATTTACTACCCTCTTCAGACAACCTAGATATGTTTGGGAGAAATGTAAATGTTTCTGGATTTTTATGCCAGCAAAATAATGTCTGGAGTAATTGTAATGTTTTGTGCTTAAAGGCAAAGGCCTCTCAAGGCTGTGTGGGTATTGAGGAAGGGAGGAGGAAAGAATAAATGAAAATAAACGGAATTGTCAGTAGTGTCAGTCATTGATGTGTTGGTGCTGTTTGGTAATTGGTTTTTATCAGGATAAAGAATAGATAATTTAGTTAATTTCCAACAGGATATGTTTCCAGTTGCTTTATATTCTATTATACATGGGGGGGGGGGCAAGCAAGCAAACACAGACTTCTAGTAATTTGCAGTTGGGAGCCTGGTTTGCTGTCAGATTATGTTTAAATGTTACAAGCTAGTGCCGTTCTTTGGCCAAGAGAGCTCAAGCTGAGCGGGGCTGCCAACTCGATGTGATGTTTCAGATGGGGATTTTTCATTGTTAATTTGCAGCTCAAACTGGAGCACTGAGATTTTTATTTAGCATTGTAGGAGCATGTATGTGCTTTGCAGTAGTTAAGAGTTGCTTTTTCCATCTCTAGCATGACAGTCAGTGAAGTGCGGCTTCTCCGCTTCTGTTGTGAGTAGGTGAGAATTTGTGTATGGTTGTGGGTGTTCTGCAGTGAGGGATTTATCATATATGTAAAATAAGCTTATTTTTGCTCACATGAAGGACAGCCTCAGCTCTCACAGGCATCTTTTTGGGTACATAGCTATATGTGTACTATTTTTTGACTCTAAAATTGTTGACAGAAAGGAAAAATTACAATGTCCATTACAGCATCATGTAAAACAGACTGATGAGAGATTTCTTCTTCATTCCCCTTGCCCCCACCCCAGTATTTGATCGTGGTCCCCCAGATTCTCTGTCATATCCAGTCAGTACCTACATTTGCTCGTTAAATTCCCAGAGTGTCCAGTGGAGTTGGTTTGATGTGTGGGAGAGGAGGCTGTGGCCTAAGGCAAGCACAAAAGGACGCAAGCTTCACTGCGGTGCCAGTGGCGGCTGAAGCTAATGTGCGGTGACGTGGGCTGCATGGTCAGCCGGAGCAGAGCTGCGGCTTAGGGCATGTAGGGATTGCTGGGATCACAGTGTCAGCTCCGATTTCAATTAAGTCTCTGCAAAGAGCTCTATGCGTAGGTCCTTCTGCTTGACAGCGAAGGTCTTCTCGGACGCAGAAATATGTGGTTGTTATTTACTCAAATGCTAGGAAAAAATGAAGTAGGCAGAATTAAAATCCTTATGGCTGTGGCTTTAAATGGGATTACATTCTTTAAATACAATAAAAACTCAGTTTTAAAATCTATTCTTTTCTTCTTTAGCAATAGCATTTTGTGTTCTTAGGCCCAGCAAAGCCCTGGGCAAGAGGCACAGGAACATTTGGAGTCTAGGAGGGAGCTACGTGGCTCTGAATAGCATTGTCCTTGAGTGCATTCGTATAAATTGCTGCTGGATGCCAGTTCCCGAGTGTGTGGGGCTGCACTTCATACTGCCTCCTGCAGGTACTCCCCAAACGCTTCTGCTGCTCTCGCTTGTGTTTGAGCCTGTTTGATGGTTTTGATAGTTCAGTATGTGCTATAGTGAATGGTTGGACTCGATGATCCAGTGGGTCTCTTCCAACCTGGTGATTCTATGATTCTATAGTGTGTTCTTCTAGTGTGTTGGAGGCTGTCTAGTAAGCTTGTAGACTTTTATTGCCCTTTGAACCTGGACTTCAGTGTAATGGGAGGCATGGCTGTATCCTTCAAGGAAAGAAAATCTCAGTTCAATGCCTCATGCAGTAGCTGTTGCTTAATGGTTCAGAGAGTGTCTCTACAGCTGAGTTCCTGCAGCTCACCTGTGCTGACAGCCCCCAGCCCCTCAGTGGAGACATGTGGCTTCTAGAGAAGGCATCTACAGGGCCTGGAAGTTGAGGGAAACAGTCCCAAGCAAGAAGTGTTTTGAAAATGAGCAGTTAATGGGGTTCTGCAACCTTGGTTTCTCTAAATGGGAATGGGTAACAAGTATGCAATTCAGGTAAGTTAGAAAAGAGGAAGAATGCTTCGCACAGTGCTGTGAGCAGGGGAGTTGCTCATCATCGTCTTCGTAGACTTGGATCAAGTGCCACAAGACCTTGGAAACATAGGCCAGCACCGAGGCTTTTTTCCTGTTTGAGCTGACAAATTAAATACTTGGAACTTGAGAAATTGTGACGCGCTTTCCGAGCAGATTGGAGAGCATCGCAGTAGTAGAGCTGGTTCAACATGGTAAGAATTCTTATTATAGAAGTGCTGCCTCCCCCTTTGGGTGGATCTTTGGTGCCTTGATGGCTGTGATGGCAGGAAAGGGGCAGCTGTTATTCCTGTGCCATGTGAATGGTCTCATTCCGTGTAGGCATTTGTTTGGCCGATCGGCAGCTCTGAGCGGGCAGAAATGCCCATTCAGCCCCAGTTGCTGTGTATCTTTTGACTTAAATCCACTTTCAGAAAAGATAAACTGTTTGGGAAAAGGATTATACAAGACAATTTGGCTAATTGGAAGTGAGAGAAATCCTGGATTCTCCTCACTCTCAAAGATGTAAATTGACTGAACATTGCCTCTGCTTTATACTGTGTTATTCTTCTCTTTAAACTAAACTGTTCTTTCCTTCTCTCTTTGTGTATATTTGCAACGAAAGTAGGTTATTGTATCATAATCTTAGCTGCTGGTTTAATAAAGCAAAAGCAGACTTCGTTACTGTTTATTCCTGGAGACCTTGGGGAGCAAGGCTGTAGAAGTTTGTGTAGATCATGATTTTTAAGGACAATTCACTACAGAGATTTTTCAGAAATTAAGATGTTGCAATTGCTGTGGTTCTGACGCAGCCCATATACAGTAAGTGTAATGGGTTAGTCAAAGTAGCTGGAACAAAAGGAAAAGGAGGAGAGAGTCCTGTAGGTATTGCTGGAATAGTTGGCCACTACGTGATATTTTTGGTGAGAGTTCAGAAACAACGAAGATGTTTTCAGCCATGGTGAAAAGACAAATTACGGAAGTGTGGTTGTATTTGTTGCTAAGGAGATCCTGCTGTGCAGGTGAGAGTCTGATAAAATTAGAGTAAAATTAAAAAGGTAGTTTGCGATCTTTTATGTAGTTATGTAGAGAAACATTTAACAATACTAAAAATACAAATTTATGTCTTTTTTTCCGATTTGTACAACATTTGCTCATTCCTGAATATGCTTTCTAAGATGAGTTCCTATTCTTCCCCCTGTTTCCAAGCCCTTTAATTTTGTTTCTGCAATGAAGATGTAACAATTTATGACATCACATTAATATCCATGGCAACAGCCTGGGAAGTGCACAACACGTTACATTTGCATTGCAGAATCAGCAGCCAGGGAGATGGCTCCCGTGGAAACACGGATGTGGGGAAACAGCTCTAGCAGTGGAGATGGGAGATTGCTGTGAAGGGGATTTTATTTGTCGATGCATGTTCTCAAATTTTATGAACCCGATCTTTCAAAGGAGGTCCAAGTACAACAGACTCAGAAGTTGCATCACTGTTTTGATTGGCTAGAAAGTCATCCTTGCTTCCCAGGCCGTTCCCCTGCTTGTCGGGGGAATCTTTCTCAGCCCTGTCTGTCATGTGCAGTCGCTCTGGTAGAAGAGATCTTTACAGAAGACATCTTTATAGAGCAGGACTGATGTTAAATTAATAATTGCTGTAGAAAATCAGCCTTAATGATTAGGATAAAAAGTGCACATTTGATGGTCTCGGGTAATCTGCAGAATCTTGAGGCATAGTTTGCTATTGTGCACAATTCTAAGGTTTTTCTTATGTCCAAAATGGCTCTCCAGTCCGCAGTAATGTTTTTTTCCGTCTCCAATGCTGTATATCGTATTGTAACATCTCTGTTATCATTTTCTCTGTAATATCTTCTGTTTATAAATAAGAATAAATAACTATATTCTTATCAACAAGAATATGCTGGTTAAGAAATTGTTTCTGCCCCCAGCAGAAGGAGTTTCTGTAGTATTCCCTTCTTGGCCAGGCAGAGTGGAACGCACCGGGCTAGGGAAGGGGAGAGGTGGTTTTCCTTCTGGTGTGCTGGGCTGGCTGGCAGTAGGAGGTCTCTGATAAGGGGAGTCAGCACCTGAGCAGATCTACATGGGTTAACTTTGTACTGAGAGCTCCCTGTATTGGAAGGTGCTGGGAACGTAGCTGTTGGAGTGATATGTCATGTTGGGGAAGCTCAGCATGGCAACAGAGCTCCCTCGGTGTCGCACGGCCCCGGCACAACCTGTGGATGTGGGAACCTAACAACTTGCATAGCCTGAAACTTTCCAGGAAATGCCAAATATGTGAAACAATACGATGAAAAATGAAAGATTCCTGAAAATACCTAGCATCTGTGCAACCGAAGGAAGTAACAGAGAGATTTTCAAACTGCTTATTTAGCCGTTCTCAAGGGATCGCACACAGACGCAATACTGGGCACTTTGCCTGGATTATTGTTCAAGGAAGTTATTCTGCTTTTAAAGCTGTTTCATACTGTGGGTTTTATGTTAGAAGTAGCGATTGCACTATTTCTGCTCGAAGCTGGTCCACCTCTCTTATGCTTGTTATTGAATATGGTTTGTTTTTTTTTTTTCTCCAGCAGTGTTATTTTTAGCATACACACGATCTCGTCTCCTCTGCTCAATCTGAGAAGCAGATTGGAGGGGCAGCGGCCAGGAGCTGGCTCCAGGCAGCTCCCTCTGCCGGCGCGCGCTCAGGAGGTGCCAAAACTGCACTCACAACGCTGCCTGACGCCCTGCTGCTGCTGAGCATCCGACCCCTTCGTGGGGAGAGTTCGTATGTGGCGGTGGCGTGCAAAAGCTGTTCTTTAACTTTTACCTCAATTTAAATAGTGGCAAACAGCAGTAAACATTTGCTCAGAGTGGAGTATTTTTGTATGCTTCTTGTGGAGCACTAAAGCCCCATGAGGAACAAACAAGCTGACAGAATATGGTTATCTTGGCTCTGCAGCCTTTTCTCCTGTGCCTGTGGCTTTGAAAGTCTACTGTTCTGTCCAAAAAAAAGGGGTTTATGTGAGAGAAATGGTTTGTGCTGTCACTTTTCTAAAGAGAGGCATTATCTCAACAACTTCTGCTGTCCTGAATACGAAACTTCAGGTGTGTTTTCTAGATTTTTTTCCAGAAAATGATAGGTAAACGAGTGTTTGGAAATCAAGCTTTTCTTTGGAAATACAGCACTTCCTTTACAAGCACCAAGTCTGACCCAGAGGAGGTTTGCAGTGAGGTTGGGTCACTGCTGAAGCTGGACCCTCTGCTTCTGAAGTGTGTGTAAACATTAGAAGTAGAAACATATTTAACTCTATTACTGATAAAATCTACCAGCGCCATTAAATTTGGATTTGCCTGTTGCCAGCTATTGCTTTCTCCTCCTTTGTGTCCATTTTGGGATTGGTGGGTGGGGTGTGGGTGTTTGAAATTGCTTCAGCAAGGTTTTAAGTAAACAATTTGTGAAGTTGGTTCTGTAGTTCACTCCTGTGAAAAATATTATTAGGGATTCCAGTAACGAGGTAAGAAAACAAGTAGTAAAATGAGGTTTAAAACATTGTTTTCAAGTGAGATATACACTAGAAGCAAAGGTGTTTGCATTTGCTAGTTTTCAAAAAGTAATATGAAGCTGCCTTATCTGTGTTCCATATATAATGAAATTAGTGTTGTGTTTCACGCTTAGAACCTGTAGCTGTTATGCGTTTGTGGAACAGGATGTATGTTTAAAAGGAAAGGCTGACATGAAAACATTTCCTATATTCCTTAGTTAAATCAAAGTCTTGTTTTCTCAGAAGGCAGCGTTACAAGTAAGCCAGGGGAAAGAAGGCTTTTTAATGAAAGTTGTTGTTTCTATAACTATTAGATTGAAACAAAGTAAATAAAGAGAAAAAAGTAGTCTGGGGCTGTAGGTCATGATGTGGTACCAAAAGTGAGTGGGAACTGAGGAGCATGGGCACAATTCTTTATCTTTACGCAGAAGAGTAAACTTGAATTTTAGCTAATGGAAAATAAATGCGTTTGGTTAAATTGGCATATAACTGGGATGTATATGTTCTAGCTCTGTTCTACAACATATAGCCTGCTGAGTGGAAGGAAGATTGCTATGACAGTGGAGAGATGGAGCAACGGTACAGTTCAAATTGCTCTATACACGTGCCTTTGGATGCATTTGATATGTCTGTCTTACACTGGTAATACCAATTAAAGACTGTGGCAGCCTGCAAGCATATTGTAAGGCAGCAAATAATGATAAAAAAAAGCTTGCTTCCTTGCAGAAGGGGATGTTTTTTCCTGTCTGTAAATGTATCTGTGGTGTCACGCGAGTGCATTTGCCTCCACACAGAGTGAGAAATGAAAGCAGCAGGAGGGGTTCCATGATGATCGTTCCGGGCATGTCTAGTGAATCGCATTCCCATCTTGTCCTGGTCACTTCGCAGAGCGCTCTCAGCCAGGGCGACACCTCCTGCAAAATGCTTCTGTGGATGCTTGTGGGCAGCGTGGGGCAGGGATCCCTGCAGGGATTGCCCACCAGGGCTGGCGTGGAGGCACAGCAGATGGGGCTCAGTGAGGACTTGGCTCCTCAGAGCTGCACTGCAAAATGGCTTCATCTGTTTTGAGCTCTGCAATTGTTTTTAAGGTAAACCTGTGTTCAAGAAGAAGGAAGAAAGCATCCTGGTACCGCTTTCCAAAGCGATCTATCTGTATGTCAAGAATGACATCTTGAATATGTTGAGGGAGAAAAGACTTCTGGTTCCCTTTACTTTCCAGGTACAGGTAATAGGAACTGTGGTTTTTTTTTTTGAAGAACAAGCCCTGTGTTCCTCTGGTGATGGCTGAGCTTGCTCTGATTTCTCCGTAAAGAGACTCGCTGCTCTCATATGCTCTGCTACCTCCAACCCAGCTCCCCAGCTGCAGGGGATGGGCAAATAACTCAACTTGCTTTCTGCAAAGAACTTTTATATTTAGAGAAGGACAATAAAAGTCCACACTCTAATTGCATTATCAGCGCAGAGAGGAAGGCCTGACTGATGCAGACGTAAGCCGGTAGTTTTGTTTTCTTTGAACCTGGAAAGATCAAAAGGCTGAAGCGTGGGGTTTGCAGGTGATGTGGAGTGAGGCTTGTGCTGGCTGTGAGTCTGGGAAATGAGGAAAAGCTGGAGACTTGGAAGGGGGAAGAATACAGGAAATCAACTTTGGAGAGCAGAGATTGTTTCCAGGGATCGAGAAAGTATAGTCATGCTTTAGGAAAAAAAATCGTTTCCTTTGAATTTTTTTAGTTACTTTTATGTTCTTCTGAGAAACATTTTTTTTTAATTCCCTTGTTCCAAAGAATTAAAGAGGAAAACAAGATGTAACAGCAAGGTCAAAGTTCAGGAATGTGGGAGGAAACACTAGAAAATCCCAGGAGTAGCCTCTTAAGAAAGTGCTTCTATCAGACTGGCATTCGTACCCCTGGACTCTGCCGAGGATGTGGTGAGGATCTCTCCAAGAAACTCTCAGTCCACTTTCAGTGTGGTCAGGTTGATTTTTTGGCTTTTCATCTTTAGGAAATACCTCTGCAAAGAATATAAAGTAGCTTGAAAATAAAACAGCTCATCACAAACACGTGGTGGGACAAAGGAAGTAGTGTAAATCAGGGAATCGGGGCTTTTCTGGTGTGCGAGAGCAGGCGTTGCTCTGAAAACAACTTGCTGCTTTCCTGTAGGAAGCAGTGTAAACCGCATAAAAACTGTGCTATATTTAAGTTCATTTTACTCTTCCTTGGGACAGAGCTGGTGATTGTAAAAGGCATTCAAAACAAAAACCACACGGCAAACTCAACTGGTTCATTTGGGATCTCTCATCACTGAAGTGAGCTGCTCGGCTCTGGCACAGCGCCTTACACATTCCTACATTGAAAGCAGATTTGTATTTACATAGCAATGTTTATACTGGTTTCGTAGCTAATAATTTTGGTTTGGGAGAAGTTAGATATTACCCCTGGATTTTTGGAATATTTTGATGTGAACTTGTAAAGACCTAGGACTGATTCCATATTTTGTGAGACCCATTGGTTCCTAGTGCCCTTTGAAATCATAGAGTGGTTTGAGTTGAAAGGACCTCAAAGCCCATCCAGTTCCAATCCCCTGCCACAGGCAGGGACACCTCCCACTGGATCAGGGGCTCCGAGCTCCATCCAGTCTAGCCTTGAACCCCTTCAGAGATGGGGCAGCCACCACTTCTTGGGGCAGCCCGGTCCAGGGCCTCCCCACCCTCACAGGAAAACATTTCTTCCTAAGGTGTCATCTCAGTCTCCCCTTTTTCAGCTTCAAACCATTCCCCCTCATCCCATTACTGCCCTCCCTGATCAAAAGCCCCTCACCAGCTTTCCTGGAGCCCCTTTCAGTACTGGAAGCTGCTCTGAGGTCTACCCAGAGCCTTCTCCAGGCTGAACAACTCCCAACTCTCAGCCTGTCCTTATACAGGAGGTGCTTCAGCCCTTGGATCATCTCAGTGGTCTCCTCTGGACTCGCTCCAACAACTCCATGTCCTTCCTGTGCTGAGGACTCCAGAACTGGACACAGGGCTCCAAGTGAGGTCTCAGCAGAGCGGAGCAGTGGGGCAGAACCCCCTCCCTCGCCCTGCTGGCCCCACTGCTGGGGGTGCAGACCAGGACACGGTTGTGTAGGTGACTGTGATACTGAGCCAGTGCGACTGGGAAGATTGGGTTGTGGTGGCGTACGAGGGAAAGGCCACGGAGATCGTGTGGAAGCAGAGGGGTGTGGGAGTGTGGAGCAGGAAGAGGGAGGGAATGTAACATTCAAAGTATATTTTATAAAAACAATTCTGTACCTACTGGGAGTTAGGAAGCGCTAAAAGCAATGCTTTAAGTGGTGCTAACAGAATCTAAGTGCAGATAGTTACCTACCATCTGTTTTTCAATAAATAGCTATTATGCTAATTTCTGTTTCAATGCGCAACAATTAAAGCATCGCAGTATTCCTGTGATATTCAACAGCTGCTGCCTTTGAAGGGTTTATTTCTCTTTCTGAAGTGCAACAATTTTAGTTTCGCAGTCAACTCTGCTCAAAAGTGTTAGGTTTTATGTAGGAAATTGTGGACCATTGACATGCAAACTTGGGGTTTGTCTGAACAGCAATGATCCTCAGCCAGTGTCTTTAATGTTCTGCTTTCCCTGGAAGGATGGGTGCAGAACTCGTGCTGTTAAGGATACCTTGGTAGGACGTGGGTTGTGGATGCTTTGTGCTTGTACGGTGTGTGTTCTCAGAGCTTGGCAGCAGCTCTGTTTCCATTAACCCAAATGGGTCCTTGTGGTGAGTGTTTCTCCTGTGCTGTGGCTCACCTGGCTGGGGAGTTGGCCTGGGCTACGAGCGCCACGATGAACTCTCAGTGCTTGTAAGAGTAACGAGTGCGATTTCCCTATGATCATAACCAGTGCAAGGAAATTAGATCTCTAAGTGGGTTGAATCTGATTTAGTAAGAAGTCAATTTAGTCACTAATGACTTCAAACACAGATTTTACAAGGTGATCGATGGCAGCGTAACAATGATCAATCAATAGCATTGCGTTTAATTGGATTTTTATGGCTATAATATATTTTTTCAGAATTAATGTACCATTGCGTTGCTTTGTTACTCTTTTACTTCAATTTTTTAGAAGAAATGATGCTTCAAATTGTTTGGCCTTTGAAATAACATTTTAAGGGTACATTAATAAAAACTAAAATGAAAAATTAAATGCTTGCTTTTAGTAATTCAGTTTCTGATTTTGTTTGAGTTATTTGGTCATGTGTTTTCAAAAACCATATCTACGCCGGGATGAAACCCTCACATTCTTCAAAATATGAAAGCGTAAGAAGGAGCTGGACTACTGTGAGCGTGAACTCGGAGCAGCTGAGCAGCTCCCTGTCCCCAGCGTTGTGACACAGTAATCCTCCCTCGAAGTAATCACCTTGTCCCGTGCGTCCTGCTTTAATCTCGCTGCATTTCTGCAGCGTGTAGCAAGAAATTGATTTTCGGTAATTTTAACGGCTGAATGCCTGGTGCTGTCCCAGAGTTGTTTCACGTTTGCAGCGGCCGAGGTGGTAACTGCAGCCAGTGTTCTGGATAATGGGTTTCATTAGTTTGGATGCCTGAGGTAAAGAAGCAGTAGGTGGGAATAAAGACTGGGTTTGATGTCTAGACGTTCATTTTGGCTGTTGCTGCAATATGATACATTAAAGGGAAATGTGTAACATAGCTGTGAGGAAATATGTATTCTTTGAAACTAATTCTACTTTTAAACGGCATAAGGCGGTGTGACCTGAATTATTAAAATGGGGGTGGCTGCACTTCTTAAAGGTATAACTATCTCTGCAATGCCGGCACAGCCTCGCGCGCTCCCTTGCCTTCCTTCCCAGATTTCTTTTAAGTAAAATATGTCAGTTTGGTCACTGAAGCAGAACAGAGATCTTATTATCTTTCCACTATCTCTGCTGGGAGACCTAAAATTATTGAAGTATTTTCTTTGATATTTTGCCGTGACTTCTCTCCTTGAAATTTTTATAATGGTTCCTTTTTATTTTGAGAATATGGCTGGCTTCATAAAAATTGTTGGACACTTTGAAGACCTTAATATCTCTGACTTGAAAATAAAAAGACCCCAAGCCAACTAAGCTGCTCATTAGCATGTTTAAATTATAAATTTCCAGTGTAAGTCTAAATAATTGTAGTTGCCTTTAATTCTTTTAACATCCGATCGGCAAAGATAAACTTAAAAATCAGCACAAGTGTTCTGTTCGTTTTTTAAAACACAATGATAACAAACATAAAACCACTTTGGATGTGGATGCTGTCTATTAATTCCCATTCTGTGTGGAGACAGCAGTGAGATTCAGCACCTCAGTCATAATCCATTATGATACCTGTCAGATGCACCCTTTTTCTTTTTGCATTTTCTGGTAATAATAGTTTTGGCGATGAGAAAATAGTGATTTTTTTTTTTTTCTGTGGAAGATTTATTTGCGGTTGAAAAATACTGCATTGAATTCTTTTTTCAGGTGTTGTTTCTGAAAGGCTTTTTCCCTTATTCCCATGCTCGTTGCACATTGGATAATGTTACCAGGCAAGCCCTCGGCTTTATTTACTACACAGAGCCCTGGCAGCTTACTTGGAATTGTGTCGGTTAAAACAGTGCTTCGGAGTTTTATTAGCTTGCTGTGAAAGTTTTAATGACTGTTTATGTTTTCACCTTAACTCTTCTAGAATGAAACAATGATGCCCCTTCAGATAAATGAGTAGAATATTCTGGTACAGAACTGGCTGTCTCAAGTCAGTTGGGTGGTGGGTTTCTTTCTGAAAACATGTGAAGATTCTGAAGTTGGGGTGCTGTTTTAAGGATACTGAGGCTGTGTGCAGTCCTGTCTCGTGAACAGCTATGGCACATTATGTGCTCCTTGTCCCTAAGATTTTCAGGCATTAAAGAGTCCTCTAATGGTTTTACAGGAAAGATATTTGGCTTGTGCTTGTGCCCAAAAGCTCGTCTGCCATTTCTTCTGAGAAAGCAACTGTGCTATTCCGTAAGTGATTTAGGTACTAAAGCCGTGGCTTTTTCACTTTTAAAAAGAAGAGAGACTGTTACCAATATTAGCATATCACAGCATTACATGTTCAAGAAATGTGCCTCTTCTTGTTTGAGGTTATATGGCTTAGGGCTGCTGGGAGCAGCAGAGTAACGAACAATGCTGGGGTTTGAGGCTTTGAAGCTGCAGTTGAAGACTGCTGGTGATACTAGGATTTTTCATACAGTAGAAACTCTTTAGAAGCTTTACTTTAAACATGAGTGTAGAGTAAATGGTACTTAGATAGTAATCTCTGCATGACAGACATGCTGTTGGAAGATTTCATCCCTTAAATTGGCCGAGGAGGGGTGTTAAGTATTCTTGTTCTTCACATGCTGTAGAATTTGATGTTTGCATTTCTAAAGATCCGCACAGTGTTCTTGTTAAATTGAAATGACTGAATTTAGGTAATTAACAAATTCTTACTCCTTGAGAAAGTTATTTAATCATCTGCTCTTACTCTGCAGCTGAGATTAAATCTTACTCAGCCAGAAGATGCAGAAGTACAGGCATCCCAAAACTCGGTTCGCTCTTGGTTATGTTAGCAATGGAATAAGGAGTGCAGAGATGTTTGAGGTGTGTGTACCCTTCCGATGCTCTATCCGGTGGCCAATTCCAGCTGCACTCCACTGAGAGAGATGAATAGATTATTATTTTTTACTTCCTAAAATCTCTGCAGTTTGGTACAGAATTTACAGAAAAACTGCTGTGTGTTTCATGTATTTGCTGTATATTGCTTAAACTACTGTGGTTTAAATTGGAGTCTTGGAGGAATTTCTCTTGAGTTCAACAGCGAGAGGCTCAGAATGGTTGTTTAATGTTTAAGTTATGTAAACTGATTTTACACCTTTAATGATTCACTTTGTTTCTTGATTGTCTGCATCTGCGGTTAAGTTTTAAAGGATCTCTCTGCAGTTATGGCAAAGAATGATTGCTAATTCCTCACCCCTTGTTTTAATATTGGAAACTAGGAACAAATGTTTGTGTTTATGCTTTTGTGGTTGATCTTGGTTTTTTTTAATTCAAATTGATGTCTTCAGCAACTACAGATAAAAGCTACTCTGGCAACTTAGGTAACAGTTCTAACAGTTGTGAAACATGCTGCTGTTGAAAACTTAAGCTGTTGGGGTTATGTTTTGTGTAAATGTTTGCTTTTCCCTATTCTGATCGCATTGACTTTTTGTTTTTCCAGTGGTAGAAGAAGGATTGTGGGAGAATGGACTTTCCTACGAGTGCAGGACCCTGCTCTTCAAAGCAATTCATAATCTTCTGGAAAGGTAAGAAAAACTATTGCATTCAAATAGTTCATTTTCATATTTAAAATAATGCGGGATGCCTACAGACTACTTAAGCTGTTATTGGTATTAAACCAATAATTTTTCTAGAAGTAGGGTACCAAACCATCGGGCTTTTTGGTGTGACTCCTGAGGGATATTTTTATTCCTCAGGCTTTTTTAAGCTTGTGGAGTAAAGTTTTAATTATTTTTTTAAATAATAATTTATCTGAAAATTTTTGGGAGGTTTCTGGAATGGTTCTGTTCAGCTACGATGGTCAGTTCTTCAGAGCTGCCTTGCTTGCTGTGATTATCTTTGAAATACTATCGGCCAGCACACATAGGTGGGTGCTGGAAGCCTCATTTCGTGCTGCCATAGGCTGATCTGGCAGCTGGCCTGGCCTCTTGCCCCCAGAGATGGGAGTCGGAGTGTCCTACCACACCCTTGCTGTGTGCCAGCTGCAGCTCTGTGCCCGATGGGCTGTGCCAGCCTGTTCCTTGGTGGGTTGAGGAAGTGTTCTTAGCAAGTTCATTGTTCCAGCTCGTTGTTAACAACCGGACACCACTGAGGGCTTACACAGCAAAAATAATGCCTTACTGCCGTTAATTGTTCACTCAGCCAAATCTCTGAGATCCATGCTTCTGCAATCAGCTTTCCCATTTCATAAGTTATTATCCCTTAAATAACCTGTGATTTAGTTTAGCATGTGAGGGCTGGTTGGTTTTTAAGGCCAAGTCTACGCATGAAAGCCTTCTTTCTGGGGCAGCAGCATTAGTCCAAGGCATTTAAGGCTGCTGCTGTGGGACACGGTGATGGGACATTGAAGTGTATGTTGTGGGGGAGAGGTTAGTGTAGTTTTTGCTAGCACAGATTATTTTTTTTTAGGGATCTGACATAAACTTCACTGACTTCCTTTTGTTTGTATAAAGTGCGCTGGTGCTGAAGGACTTTCTCCAATAGCAACTATTTCCTAGGGAAATAGTTGTTGAAGCATCTTTTTTTTCTCCACCAACACAAGAGCAGTGCCTTTAGGTCTCTGCTGGTTCATCTTCCATATTCAGTTTAAGGTGTTGCTGTGTTCAGCTGAGCCGGATTCTTTTACTTTAGTTGAGAAAGTGCTGCTAGAACTTAGTTCAGCCTAGCTTTAACTTTGGAAAACCCTGCCAAATTCATACAGAAGAATTGGGAGCATACGAGTATCTATGTGGTTTGTTGTCCATTTCGTATTGGTATCTTCTAGATATACTTTTGAACTGTAGATCCCACACTTTTCCTAATCCCTGCAGAGTATATTTCCCCCAAAGGTTTCCCCTGATGTCTAATTTTCTTCTTCTGTTTTGGCTAATCTCTAGCAACTGCTACAGAAATAAACCATTGGAAAACTGTGAGGAATGGAGAGGTGTAGTTCTTCCATCCTAAAAAAACACTGATTAGATGTGGACTGTATAGGGCAAGCTCATGTATTGCTCCTCATTGTAAATAAACCACCGACAACAAAAAAAACCCCACACTTGTTCAGAATTTTTGAAACGTATTTACCTTACTAAAAAATCTTCCTTCATAACAAATCCCTGTGAACCCTTGGGCAGTATTTTCAGCTGCGCGTTTGATGTATGAAGCATACTGCAGTGGTGTCAGTAAATTGCTGGTGTGATTGAGCTGTGCAGGGGGACTCAGAAAGGCATCAAGTACTCTTTAACCTGTCACCTTGAATTGGTTACTGAGCGTTTGGCATCCTCTTTTTTTTTTAAAGCCACGGAATATACAGGTTCCATAAAGAAATTGTGCACTTCTAAAGGGGCCACAGAGAATAGACAACTTGTTACTTTAAATTCAGTGGTGTGGGAGTGTGTTGGTTGGAGTGAGGTTTTCTGAGAGAGGAAATGGGAATTATATGAGTTTCAGCACCTGAAATCACGCTGTGGATCATGTGAAGGAAGCGTGGTCCATTGTTAACATATGGTTAACACAATTTCCTGTCATTCATATACTACACTCTACCATTTACACACTACAAATGCATGAGCGCGTATTCTTTATTGTGAAGTCTGAGAGAAACTCTGTATAGAAAAGAATCGACGCTTTGCATTGTCTTTGTTCAAGAAGAGGAGTTTGAAAAATAGGATGATGGATTATTCGGAGGAGAGATTAGCATGAAGCAGAAAAGATTGTCAGAGATGAGGGGAGAATGCACGTGTGAGGATCGGCATCGGTGACAGCATCATGAGACTGGGCAGTGATTCCCTGTGACTGGTGTGGGAAAATAGGCAGTGGCAAAGGACCATGGAACACAATAGCTACAAAGCCGATTTCAATATGTTGGAAATTCAGCTGCTTAATCCCTTCGATTTACTGTCTTCAAAGACTGCTTTTAATTATACCTCAAGATGCAACTAGTAATTGTTGCCTTAATTATTTTCTAGGTGCTTGATGGATAAAAACTTTGTAAGAATCGGCAAGTGGTTCGTAAGACCCTACGACAAGGATGAGAAGCCTGTCAATAAAAGGTAGTGTGAACTATACATCAAGTACTGCTCCTGTCAGTGTTATGTATTACATGATGTTAATTTGATGCTGCTTTTGATGGTTATTTTTCCACTCCTTCTACCGTGTAACAGGTAGAACCACAGACACTATTTGTTCGTGTCAGTAATACATAGAAAGTAATTAAGTAAATTTTCAGGTCTTGTTATGATAACGTAAGATAAGAAGGCGAGGTTGGTATTTATCCCTTAACTCTACAGAAATACCACATTTTTTGTGTGTATTGAATAGCATCTGCCTGTTTCTTCCATTACACAGCAGAATTCCAGGCAGTTATAACAAATGGTTTGAATTTCTGGACACTTAATTCCAGCGTGACATTTTAAGCAGTAAAGTAAATAGCATATAGGTTTATATGTTTGTTTTCTTCAAAGATGCCAGCCTTGATATGCAGCTGTCACTGATTAGGCAGGCTGACAAATCAGACCTGTTTGATTCACGTGCTTCTCTTGCAGCAGGATAATCAGGGAAAAGGGCTGGCTGTCTCTGCTCACTGCGATTCCTCTCCTAGCTCTAAAGATTGCAGTGTTCTCAGATCTTCTGGTACTTGCATTTATAGTCATCCGCTAAACAAGTTCTGTCAAAAATAATCTGAGTTAAGCTGAAACACTGAATTTTTTTTTTTATTTTTTTTTTTACGGGAATCATTTTGACAGAACTGGGTTAGGAAGGGACTAAACATGCGGTTATGCTTTAAGATTTGAAGGTAATGAGCAAGTGGAGATGAAGTGAGGTGGCAACTTCTTCATCCAGCGTAGCTGCAGTCACAACAGTGTGTCTGATGGCAGCTGTATGTGCAGGTGGAAACCATTCCGTAGATCATATACACCTTGTTCCTCTAATTCCTTCCTTGCTGTGTTGTACAACAGGAATGTCTGACCTCTGTCACGGTGTAGAGCTGCAAACGGTTGGCTTCATTCTGTTACAGACTGTGTTAACTAGGCACTTGCAAGCAGCGGCTGTTTTTAAGATATAATGCAGTAATTAAACATGGATTTGTCTCTTTTCTAAAACCAGGCGGCATTAACTTAGCTTTCTGTTTTGTTATTTACTCTTTGTAGCAGTAGACTTATGTTATATATGTGTGTGTGTAACCTTTTGGTTTCACATTGATTTAATGGCAAGAAGCCATTAAAAGGTCCGTTTTTCCCCTGTACCTTTCTGTCTCCTAGCTGGACATCACCATCTTCCTCCCTTGTGTTTTTTTCTGCTGCCTTTCTCATCACACCAAGATCTAGTTTAATTTTCTGGAAGATTAATTCCCTAAAGTGACATAAGAAGTGATTTCTTTTCCACCTTCTGGGAAAGGGACACAACTCCTCTCAGCAAAAGCCATTTTTTTAATCAACTTTACTGCAGCTTTAGTCTTCAGATTAAATATATTTGCAAGTCTCGCGTTTGTTCCTGGTGGGTATCAATTTAAGAACTGATGCAGTACACAGTTTCTGTCAAAACCAGCAGCAGCACTGGAGTGGAAGGTGCTGTTACTTTACAGTTCTGGCAGATTAGTGGATCTGGTGTCTTGTTTACACGTGTGTGACAGAGTCACTTGTGCCATGAGGTGATCTGAGGGAATAATTACATGTGTAAATGTATGTACAGTATGCACATAAATATATCTGGTTTGGAATGCGTTACAAAAAAATGAATTCATGTTGAACTTTAATGTATTTGAAGTATTTCTCTATATAAACCTGACATTTTTATAGAGAATGAAGGGCAGGCTCTTGATTTGAAGAAGATAATGTTTGGGTTTGATTTGTTGGGGTTTTTATTAAGTTCTTGTCAGTATAGATCCTACGGATAGACATAATTTTAAAAGATTTTATTCAGCAATAAGAAATGTGGCCTGCTTAAAGATGGGATTTGTGTTGTTTCAGGTTATTAGTTTTCCTGCTATAAATATGTCGTGGGAGTTAACTAATCTTGCTGAAAGATGGTTGTAAAGACTGTGGAAGCTGACTTGTCGGCTGTGGACAGCAGCAGGAGGCTTCGGAAACTCATCTGTCCAGACACTTTTTATTTAGTCCTTTAAGCTTTGTTTCTCAGTATAGCACAAAAAGCTACCTTTACACAAATTAAATGATTCGTGTTAATTCCATGTGAAGAGGGAAGGAGTTAAAACTTGCGCGGCTGGCTCTCGGGGAGTCCATTCAGTCGGGGCCTGTGATTTTCTGAATGGCGTTGCAGGGAAGCCCAGGAGTTTAGAATGGAGTCAAAGATGAAGTGGAGCATGGCAGTGGCCGTGACCCAGTTAGTGCAGGGACAATAGGCGACCTTCTGAGGCAGTGACGGGAGCGCTGGGCAGGGGCAGCTTGCCTGCCCTTTCCAGGAGTGCGGGAGTCACAGACGGATCCCTAGGCCAGTTTGTTTTGTTTACCAGGTGCTTTTGGCAGGAAGTTTAGAGCAGAACTTGTGTGTTTGCTTTCCCAAGTATCTTTTTTTGTATCTAAAATCATGCATTACTCACTGAATAATTCTTCATGTTTTATGGTCTGTTCTACAGCAGCGCGTGTCTAAAACACGTTTCCACGCTGCTGCTGGGGAATGGCAGACTTGCTCATTTATCTGCACAGCTTTCTCAAGATCTGTGTGTGTATAGTTATGGAATTTGTGTGATACAAGGCCTTGATAGGGCCCTCTGCTGTGGTGAAAATTCATCCTCACGCTCTATTCGGAATCACTTCCCAGGTTTTGTATGTGGTTTTGGGGTTTGGAAACACCATCAATGTTAAAGGTCTTTCTGCCAAAAAAAATTGACTGTCTTACACAAGAATCTTTGCCGACTGTGTTAGTGATTGGTTTCTTGGGGTGTAGTAGGAAACAGGGGAGAAAAAATCAGTTTCTTTTGAACTATATCAGCAATTTAAGTTGTTAAGCTGGTTTTGTGTTTTGCTGTAATGTAAAGAACACATAGAAAAGAATTGCTGCATTTTGTAACTTAACTCACTGATGGGTCACATCAGGAATGGTTGGACTCGATGATCCAGTGGGTCTCTTCCAACCTGGTTATTCTATGATTCTATGAAAAGTCTGTTTTTCAGCCTTAAAACCAAAAAGCACTATCAGTGAAATATTCAGAAATAGAGTTGGTTTCGTTTTTGTTCTTAAGTGTGAAGCCTGAAATATAGGAAGGGAGTCTAGAAAGCTCAAGAAAATTAGTTGCATGTTTCTGTTGTCTGCTTTCTTGCTTCTTGTGCCTTTTTTTTATTTATGCAGTTTAGAAATGTTAGTATGGAGTGGATTTGTGTGCGCTTGAGTCAGACACTTGTACTTCAATACTTGTATATGAAGCCTGGCTTAATCAGGACTTGGTGACCAATTAGCGAGGTCCCACTAATGTTTAAACCCCTTTTCTCATTATTCCCTCACTATTGGCACTGTATATAAAGGATAAACTAAGTGCCCCTGATGTGCTGTTAATTAGATTTGTCAGGACTCCCAGTTGCACTGTCTGCCAAACACAAGTGTTGTCACTTACTGTATCAGTAATGAATTGACTTAAAGGCTTTTGTAGATATTTAGAGGGCCTTAGCTCTGAATATTTAAATCTGTTGTGACTATAATTGTAGTTACAGCTCTGCTTGCTGTACTGCAGGAACCTCCTCAAGCAAGAGGTATCTGCTTCCCAGAATTTCTGAAAATCAAGCTGGATTTTGTACATAAATGTCTTTAAAATCCTTATAAGCAGCGTGTAGTCTTCTGAGTTTTACAAAAAAAAGTGGCACTACAGGGCTTGTTTTCAGTCCAGCTCAGAAGTAAATACACTTCGTTTTATTTCCAAATAAAATTGGTGCCTAAATCCAAAAAATTCTTCAATCTCTCTCCAAAAATTGGAAGGAAAGCTTTGGATGAAAACAATTCCATTGAATTATTTCAGTCAACAATACTACCTTTTTAGTTTCTTTTTCTGACATTTTTTTTACCTCTTAAAAAAAACTTAATCTTGAAATGCAACTGTTTCACGACAGAGTTGTCTACGTTAGTTATTCTTAAAGGCCGTTTTCTGAAGCTTATGTTCACTTAAAAATTTGTTGTTAGCCCTTATTTTCTGGACACTTGGAACTAAAATGGGATCGTACTGCAGTGTGTTTGATTGGGTTTTTTCCTTTTGTGCCAATATGGAATCCTTTCATTCTTGCTTCATCTTCCTGATACCACGCTTTCAAGCATTAATACCATTTTTGCCATTTGGTTCATTTTAATGGGCTGAAATCACTATTTCAGACCCTGTTCTCCCTTCCTTCCCCTGCATCTTTCTTTCCGAGCACTTGTCTTCCTCTAGTCTGGTTTGAATGTGAACTGTAGCAGGTAGGATGCCAGCCCAGGGTTCTGAGCGTCTTGGAAGTCTGGAGAGCAAGTATTGTAAAATATTGCAAAATGTTGTCATCCTTGTGCAACAGGCATTGTGCAATCAGGGTACTTGTTTAAACCATTAGATGTGATTTAAACTGACTATGACATATCAATAAAGTTACAGAAATGCTTATTTTTAAAAGATAATTGGCTGGAATTATTTGTGAAGTTGAAGAGAAACAGGAATTAGTCTTTTGGAGGCTTCTACTGTTTTGGCTTATTAAATTTTCAGATTTGGGATAATACATTTTAAAGTAGCTTGTCTTTTGGTATTAATTTACTGCTAGTTTAGAAGGCAGGGAACTTGAATGAACATGGTATGTTTATATAATCTAAACAAGGCTGTATAAACCAGCTCTGCTGTGTAGGATTGGTAATGCAATTAAAACTATATTCTTCCTTCCAATTATGAACTGGTGAGCTGTAGGCCATCCTTTTCATGACTAAAATTAGCATTGCAGGGGACCAGTCTGCTGATGTACGATAATTATTAAAATACATAATCATTCATGAAATCTGTTAGCTTCAGTTTACTTGGAGACTAAGTAAAACAAATTAAGTTCTAAAACGTGGTTCCAGCCGATTGCTAGAGGTACAGAAGTAAGTGATGCTGGCTGGGGTTTTAGAGTTGTTAACTTCAGGTGAGAGATATCCACTTGCATGGCTCTCTTGCTGCTGGCTTATAACATGGGCAGTCTTCTCTTCACATGATCAGTGACAGCAGATGTGATATTTCTCTTAAGTTTTCTTTCTCAGAAATCAATAAACATAAAAAATACCTGTAAGAAGTCAGACTGTGCTTATTCTCTCTAGAATTTACCCTGACAATAAATCTGGGACTGGCTAATTACTCAGGAGTAGAACTCTTTTTCCAGGTGCCCAGCAAAGGAGTATTGCCAGACCAATCCCCTTTACCAATAATGTGCCTCATGCTGCCATCTGCTGACATCACGATTTGTCCTTGCTGCCAGGGATCAGGTCACGCTTGCCTTTGTGCTAAAATGTCTGGTCCGCGCTGCTTTATTATAACGATACCTCTGAAGGTTTGCCAGGGTGATGCTTGGATGTGGATACTGTTGTTCAGGATATAAAGCCCTACTTTGGGACTAGTTCGTGTCTATTACAAAGATTTTACTGAGGAAAAAGGCTCTGTAATCCATGTTTATGTAGAATTACTTCGATCAGGGTTTAGGTCGGGGTTTTGGGGTTCATCTTTCCAGGGAGGTGCAGGCGAAGCATAACGCTGATTGCAAATCACTCGTCTACCAATGCCTTTTGATCCTTGGTGATCTGTAAGATAAAACGCAATCATTCCTCATGCATCACCAGATTTACCAGTGTCAATCTGAACCTCTTCTCTGCCTGATTTTCAAGACATTTTCTTCATACATGAGTAGAACCGTTTTGCTCTCCTTTTTCTTTTTCTCTTGCCATGCAAGTTCTCTGTATTTCTTATAACCAGTTCAAATTTGGACTGAAAAGCAGTCTTCATAAGGCATATTCTGTAACGACTGGAGCCTTTAAGGTCAGTAGTGCATTACTAGATACCAGAATGCTTGGGAAAATTAAAACTTCATGGAGAACTGCCCTCCCTTGATTTTGTTTTTATCAGTTTCAATATCACGGTGACAATTTTTCTTTTAGAATTTCCCCCTGGAGGGGAGACATTCCACGAGAAGTGGGAGCCACCACCTTGTAGGTGTGAGTCTTCGATGACTTCCAAAATACAGTCTCGTGATTGATGACGTGACATGACATGGGAGAGTAAGAGACTTAATCCTGCTGGGCACTGGGACTGCAGCCATAGCAGAAGAGTAAGCTTAGGAGAACAAGATGGTAAAGCAGGGATAGATTCACTTTCCCACCAGAGAAGGGAATTTTCTGTCCTCTTTGAGGAAAGCGAGCTGCAAACATTTCTTTGGGGGATCTCATCTCTTTTTAATCTCTTCGTGTTACCAGCTGTAAAAGACATGGGGAACTGTGAGGTTTTCTTGGATGATGATATTAGTACGTTTAATTATATAATTTCCATCTGTTGACAGGAAAGCTGATGGAGAAGATCTAAAGGAAGAACACTAAAATATCATTTTTTTCCCTTGTTGAGGGATCCAACAGTCTTAATTTAAGGAACTGGATGTCTAATGTACAAATTATCTTTCACTAGTCTTCAGATTCTGTAGAAACATGTCTGTGTGCACACAGAGAGTTGCTTAAACCACATTTATGATCTAGTGTTTTGAAGAAGAGTTCCCTAGCACAGGAACGTACAGTGCAATTATTTACTGTGCCGCACAATTCCTAGAAAGATATTTAATTGAGGAAGGAGCAGAAATGTTGCCTGAAGAGTTTCAGATCCTGTCTGCTTTGGTCACAGCCATGAGACAGATGCGGCATTTAACCAAGGAAGACAAAGAGCAGTGGGTATAGTCACTCTGCATGCTGCATTACAAACTGTCTGCTATTATATGCATCTTGTTTCTTAAAGGAAATATACCCAGATACTCTTCTGAAATACCCCTTAAAGGAAAAATTATCTCCAGCAGCGGTCAAAAGTGGAGCAGCTTAGGGAAAACTGTAAGGTCATGCCAGGAATACAGTGGTTTTTCTGTACACTTGGTCAGCATCCTGCTGGTTTTGGCAACACAGCTTGACGTATTTTTGCATTTAACAACTGTTGATGAATTTTTCTTTTGTGAGTTTAATTGAGTTTGAACCCACACAGAATTTCAGCACGCACAAATACTTGTTAGTAATTAATACCGTCGCTCATCTAGGCAATGGGTGGAAAAAAGTCTAGGGGGGTTATTTTACTGCTTTCATTCATTGCTGTAGTGTTAGGCCTTCTACTTCCCCTATGAAAAGGAGAATGTAACTATCAGTATCCTTTTTTGTCTCAATCCTTTTTATTTTAGTACACATCTCCTCTCTCTGTGTTCCCTTAATGTCCTTTACAGTGAGAACTCCTTGTGTACCTAACTTGTCTTTCTCTGGAAACCATTTGATGTTCCTTACCTTTCTTGTTTCCTCCTTGTGTGCATCTCTTGTTTCTACTACCATTCCTTCGGATTGAGGAGATTGAAAATGGCACATTTATATGAATGCTTCATGATTTTCTGGGCTGTGGCAATAATATCTTTTGTTCTGTGTCCCTTTCCAAATTCTGACCATTGCTGTGGGTTAGTTTGGGATGTTATTATTTCTCTGTAGAAATGTTCACTACAGATTCAAGAACTGCTTTCCTGGCTGGTAATACCTTACTCAAAGCCAGAATCCTGAAGAAGGTGTCTCCCCCCTCCTCCACCTTTCTGTGTGTTTATCTGTATTGAATTTTGTTTGTTGTTTTTTGTCCTCATCTAGTCACTGACTCTTGAGAAGCTTTACTGTAGTTCTTTCCCTGGAGTTCTGGGGGTTTCAATTTTTTTTTTCAATATTGTACCGGTAGCAGACTTTGTTACCATGCTTTTCTTCCTCTTCCAATTCTCATTATTTAGCCTTAATTATTTTGTGACATTTCTTTTAAATGCAAAGTTAAGTCTAAGACTTTGCTACGGAGAAATCAGAGGCAGCTAAGTGATCTCAGGAGAGGTACTTAAGTAGCTGTAGCGTTTGTATTCATGAGAGAACTAAAAGAACTCATTTATGTTTGCTTGGGCAATGTAGAAACTACCAGGCAGACTTGGTTCATCGCTTAATCCAAACCTACAGGATCTCTGTTGTATTAATCATAAAAATCAATAGAGAAATAAATACCTTGCTGATGGAAGTTACCATAGGAAGAGCTCGACTGAAAGAAGGAATTAAATATTGTCAAACAGTTGATTGAGAAATCCCACCAGCCAGTGTGGTTTAATGATCCATTCCCCCACCCTGTGCATTGCACTGTGATTTTTTTTTTTTCAAGAGAACGTTAATACTGTTAGTGGGACTAAATCTCTATTGTAGTGAGTGTTGTCTTAATACGTAATAAAGTTTGCGGTACAGCAGGATTTTCTGTTGTGTATCATGTTCTTAAGGCCAATATTCTTGCAAAAAGGTGAATGCTTACAGTCACGTCACACATAAAAAGGTATTTTCAGTTCCAGTCTCATCTTTCATGTAGCATTTGAAGATTCATTTTGGGTGTAAATGATTAGTTCAAGAGTATAAAATGAAAAATCTACTTGATCTTCCAAAGTTGAATGACTGGTGTAAGTGGATGTGATTTACTATGGGTTGGAAACTAAACCAGTCAATCTTTTTGCAATACAGTGTTATAACAGAGATCTGGGAATTAGAGCAGTAGTTCAGTGATTTTCATAGAATCATGGAATGGTTTGGGTTGGAAGGGATCTTAAAGCCCATCCAGTTCCACCCCTCCTGCCAGGGGCTGAGACACCTTCTAATGGATCAGGTTGCTCAAAGCCTCATTTTTTCTTAAAGCTTCTTTTGATTATGTATTTATTTTTAAGAACAGCTTCATATACGGCAGCTTTGCCATTTATGTGGTATTACAGAAAAATCTGACTCTCCTGGAGAACAGATGGACCAATAAACTCTTCACCAAACCCCCGTGCCTACTTTACAATCTATTTCTGGTACAGTGCAATCAACAGAAAATTAAAAATAGCCTTGCTTTATTTGATACTGGCGGAATGCCTTTCTGCTTTCTGACAGTGTGCTTTATATTGCGTATGTGCTCGTTTGACCTGTCTGCCACTTGGAGTTGTGCTTTTTTCCCTGCTCCCTGTTTTGCTCTGGACTGCTTTAATAAAGCTGAGCATACAATTTCCTTGATGCACAGCTCAAAAGATTAAAGAGAAAATACTTGGCTTCCACTGCCTTTGGAACCAGGGGGGCATTGTTCCTCTATCCCTTTGTTGTGTTACAGAAGGCTTTGAGGTACAGTTGTTTCATGCTTTAAATATTTTATAGGATTGTGGAATGGTTTGGGTTTGAATGGACCTTAAAGCCCATCCAGTTACAACCCTTTTCCATGGGCAGGGACACCTCCCACTGGGTCAGGTTGCTCCAAACCCCATCCAACCTGGCCTTGAACCCCTCCAGGGATGGGGCAGCCACAGCTTCTCTGGGCAACCTGGGCCAGGGCCTCCCCACCTCACAGGAAAGTGTTTATTCCCAAGATCTCTTCTCAGTGTCTCCTCTTTCAGCTGAAAACCATTCCCCTTCATCCTCTCCCTGCCCTTCCTGACCAAGAGCCTCTCTCCAGCTTTCCTGGAGCCCCTTTCAGTGCTGGAAGCTGCTCTAAGCTCTCCCCCAGCCTTCTCTTCTCCAGGCTGAACTCTCAGCCTGTCCTTCTGTGGGAGGTGCTCCAGCCCTTGGATCATCTCTGTGGCCTCCTCTGGACTCGCTCTAACAGATCCATATTGTTCCTGTGCTGAAGACTCCAGAAATGAACATTCGGAGTTCTTCTAAGAAGACTAAGCATTACTCTTTAAGTGACAAAGTCTATAATTTGAAGAAATAATCTGGACCAAATTCTATTTAAAATAAGTGTTTTCTATAAATATTACTAAACAGTTAAACTCACAAATGAAATCAAATGCTTCTGCAGTTGGCTGTGTTACAGTAATTTCACCTGTCTTTACGCTTTGCAGATGTACGCTTTACTGGAATTTTGTTTTGAAGAGTACTCAGCTGACTTTATTGATGTGATTTTACTGTTAAGCTTTATATATTACTTTTTACAAAGGTCTCTATAAAAGGTAGACAAATGAATTTTTATATAGGATTAAGCCAAATAGATTAACACACTTTATAGCAGAAAGTTGGCTGGAAATATAAACATCTATAAAGCAAGACAAAGATGTGGTTGGTTACACACAAACCAAGGAGAAGGTCAAAGCGAGTCAGCATCAGTTATTGACCAGTCAGAAGGCACTGCAAAATACAGCCAGTGTTTTTATGCCTGTAGCAAGCACGTTGCCAACTGAACTGTGTAAGACTCGTCTCACATCTGCTGTTCCTGACACTGTAAGGTGATTTTTCACTGTAGTTGAAAATCCTGAGAAACTTGTTTTGGGGGCAGTTAATAGCATCCTTGTGATTCAATGTGCAGGTAGCTGCTTGCAGGGCTTTCAGGCGTGTTTAGGCATCAACTGCATCTTTATTTCAGCTGGAGCTGGGAATTATTTGTTTCTCTAAGATCCTGCTTGGTGCCTTTTCTGTTTTGCAGCAACCAATTGCTTTTAAAATGCAGCTCCGCAGTGAGTTGGTGACCCAAGTCCTGTTTTCAGAAGTGAGTAATGAGTATTAAATCCAACTGAGTGTTTGGGAGATCGAGTGTTTTAAATGCCTTAGTGTTTTCTGAAAAAGCATGTAAACTTTTTTGGAGAGTTTTTGGTGGAAGCTTTGATTTTGTCCCTTGATCCTGTTAGCTTTCTTTCACAGTCAGGCAGTTCCAGCTCCACGAGAAAGGCTTTTCCAACTGCTTTTGAGAACGGCAATAGAAACGCATATTTGTTCAAATTTTTAGTTACAAACAATTATTTCACTTCGCATTCCTATGGTTGTGTGTGCGCATATGTGCCTATAATCTCTAAAGGTAATGTTTATCACGTAGTTTCTGTCAGCGTGCTAGTGCCTGCAGTCCATGAGCGAACCCCTGTGCGGACACACCACGTTTCCCGGCTGGCTTTGTTTTGGAACAATTCTGGAGCATCTGTCATTGTTTCACACGATTTCCTGTAAAGCTGCCTGGGGCAGTTGTGCTCATTCTTTATTACCCAAGGGCTTTGCTAGCTGCGAAATAATGCATCTGACTACCTAATAGTGTAGTATTCAGCCTTCCCTGGAGAACGGGGAGCGGAGAGCCGGTTTTACTTTCTTTTTTTGCTGACCATGCAAAGCTGACCCTGCCCGAGCAGCTTTTATCTGTGTTGGCAATGGAGTAGAAGGGATTTCCTAAGATAATGGCTTTTCTAGCTACTAGACGTCCCATCCGTGTACCAGAGAACGGCACTGAGCAGATCGCATTGAAGTTCTGCCTTAATACAGATGACACAGCTGGATGTGATTATCTTTTTAACAACCTCTGGGTTTTTTTGCTTTGTTTATTAGTTTAGAAGCCCCTTATACTGAAATGAACTGTAAAAATGGTACAAAAGTAGGATGTCTACAGTTGCTTGGACTCTGCTAGTAGGACCGTTAGAGCATATGCGCATGCATTACCTCCTGTACGTGTCTATAGATAATGTGTTGCTGCTGTTCTTTATAACTAGGTTTTTATAACTTTGAGGTATTTTTAGCGAAAAACTGAAATGCATATGTAGAGCTGCTCTTCTATTTAGTAGCTGACTAAATGAATTGAGGTTTTTTCCTATAGAAATTTTTCTGTGAAAACCTAAGTAACAGCAGTTAGAATTAATTTAAATTTCCTAAGCCAAATGGTATTGCTTAATAATCAAGACGTGACAAACACTTCGCTGTTGGTTAATTTTGTGTGCAAACAGTTCCACTGGGATTGCTTATAAAACCTAATATAGGTATGTTTGAGGAATTAAATTACGCTTATGTGTGTTGGTGGACCTACTGCACTAGCATACTGTATACAATGTTATTAAAACAAACGAAACCCAAACACCAAGACAAAAAAAAACCCAAACTGTCCTAAAAAAAAATAAATCGTGGAGAACAGGAATGCTTAACCACTGTTTAGGCATTTTTCTGTCAACTGAGTTACTTCCAAATAAAACGTTAGTATAGGTTTGACTTCTCACGAGTAATGAAAAGTGAAATAAAGTAATGAGGGTAATGGTCCAGAAACATGGGCTTGAGAGTGAATTTCTTGCTACACATCTGTATTGTAGAAGGCAAAAATGCAGTATTTTCTGAATGAGGGTGAACACAGGGATGAGAAATGCATTTTGAATGTTACAGCTACAAGATGGTATAATAAGTGTTGTGTATGGTGCATGCTGGCTTTAATAGCACCCCGACTCCTTCATCTCCAGCTTGATTACTTCAAGTTCTTCTTGAAAAAGCACTTGAGCAGCACATAATTCCAGAATATTGCATTCCACTGAAGCTATTGTAACCACATGGTTGTTTAAAGTTATGTCCGTACTTCCTTGTCTGGCTGAATTAGGATACAGTCTTCATTTGTACATTCCAAACTCATGAGCAGCTTCAAAGGGATTCTTTTCCCAGCCGAGCCGCCTGCCAGCGATGGTGCAGCTTTCTGAGCCGAGTGTGGAACCGAAATCTCCATTTTGAATTGAGCAACTTGTTTTGGAGTGATTCCTGCAGTAGGTGTTGGCTGTCTTTGGAATATGGTTGTGCAATACATTCTAAAGGCTTAACTAGCACATAAGCTGCCTAATTCACTTTTGAGCCTCCCGCTTGGAAAGCAGCTCAGCAATCCTGGGTGTGAATTAATAAAACCCCTTTCTATCTACCAACAGATAGGAAAACAGGAATTGTGTGTACACATTCCATATTCATGTTGTGCTAGAGAGTCATTATTCACATGTTGTTGTAATAAGTTCATTTATTGTGTACCAGTTACGTACCTATACAATCATAAAACTTTTCCAATATGACTTTAGGCTCCGGAGTACACCCTGTTTGCTCTACTTAGGTGCAGGGTGAAAGGAGTTGGCTTCATCCTCCCTCCTCCTTATGTCACTGTAGATTTTGTACAGGGTGTTATTTGTACTGGTAATCTATGGGTGCATATGTACCTCTGTGCATGTACACATACAGTATTGTCTCCTCATTGCTGTTTTAATCAAAATTTGGTTTTGGGGACTGTGATGCTGGCAGAACGCACACGCTGTAGCTTGCATTTCAGGAAGCACTTCAAAAATGTAGGCAGATTTTTAGGAGCTGAGTTTTACATGTGAATTTTGTGGCCAGGAAACCTTATAATTTAAGCCAATATTCAGATTTTACTAGTTTGCCACTTGCTCTGACCTAGACTTTCACAGTAGACAGTAGCATTTTAAGAATCTGAACAGAATCTTTTTGATTAAAATTTTGTCTTTCAGCAGTAGCATTATGAAAACATTTGCAAACGGTTGAAAACTATTAGCTGAGTGATTCCACCCTGGTCACTTGAATATTGGGGGAGTGTTGTTCAAAGTAAGGAAGGAATGCAGGTAGTCTGATTCTTTTCCAAGGAAATAAGTTACTCTGCTCCAGAGTTCGTGTTTTATATCCGTGTCTTCAAAAGCAGGTGCTCTATGATATTATTTTATCATTCGTCCAAATCCCGCTGTGCCAGCCTCCTCAGTTAAAACACAGCAACCACTTTTTCATGGAAGTCTGAAGTGACATAGGAAGAAACAGCTGAAGCAGCGCAAGAATTAAATGGTGATATAGGATTGACCTCCCCAACAGCCGGCAATTCGGCCACCTCTGACAGCAGCTGAATGCTTGTGAGGATCATTGGTGTAATAATTTGCGTGTGGTTTTCAAGCTGCGAACTGAAAGACTAATACAGACTTTCTTCTCTCCCTTTCCACTACGCTCCCCAGCCTGTACTAGATCACTCTTAAGAGGTTTAATAGCTTGCCCTGTGTAGAAGCCAGCGCTGTGAAATAACCACCATACTCGGCAGCTGGAGCTGGTTGGTTCAATTAGAGATGGAATCTGGCTAGTATTGTTGCTAGATTTTTTTTATCCATCTGTCAAGAGGAGCTTGCTGCAGAAAACTCACCTGACAGAGAAGAGCAGTTCCAATTCTGTCTGGCTGCAGGGAACTGAACCCTGGGAGTCGTGGGCTCTGCAGCCTCGTAGCGGGATGTCTCACAGGAAGCTCCAGCACAGCCCTTTCGGATTGTGAGAATTCTGGAAGTTTACATTCTCTTGTCAAGTGTTGTCAGTGAAGGCAGCCAAATCCCAGGAAGTGGCTGAACTCAACCTTTTTTTAAACACATGTATATGTTTTCATTTGATTTTTTCTGTTCTTCTGTGCAGAACCTACTGTAAATATTAAGGTTGAATGTAGGCGCTGACAGAAGAACTACCCATTCCTCAGGTTTCTGTCAGTTCTTACTGTGGGTTTAATAAAGTAAATGAACGACCCTGTCCCGAGGTACAGGGTGGGCATACATGAGGGGTAATCTTAAGGCTTTCCCTGACTACTCCTAACGCTTTGATGTGTTTATCCTTTTTTCTTTTTAAATCCTTCCCACTAATTGTGTATGAGGAGCGTTGGCTTTTAATGGTGTCTTACAGAAAGGGGAAACAAAGTTGTCGTACAGAGGTGCCCTAAGTAGGCAAAGAGAACTAAACATAAGCCTTTTTTTTCATCCTGCCCTCTGGAAGAAAGGGTGAATTCCTATTAGTTGAATTCCTTGTTTAAACCAAGCTGACGCTACTGCAGAGTAGTAACCTGGAGAACCTGGGACTCGCATGCAGGCCTGTGGCTTATGTGGTGCCAAGCTTGCTTTCTTCAGCTCAAAGGTTGCAGCCTGTGCTTCTAGAGGGAAAGAAATCATAGAGGAATCTGCTTCTTCAGGTGACCCACGTAATTCTCCTTATTCCTAAACTCAGCTGTGTATTACTCTTTCCATTGCAACATTAATAGGATCAGATAATATCGAAGACTTGCGGGTTTTTTTCATAATTATCTGTTTAACCTTGTGATTGAGGGTAATGTATCTTCTCCATCTGTTACTAATTCAGCCAAGTAAAACTGGTTTGTGTGTTCAGAAGCTGTTGGCTTAATGTTGGTGAGCAACTGTGAGCAGCCGTGAATAATGTCATTAACTGACTTTGTATCATTTTTTAAGGTAAATATGGTTCTTGATACAAGCTATGGGTATGAATTCTAGGTCAAAAAATTTCAAAGCTATGCTAATTCTGATAGATGTTTTGCAGTCATTGTGTGAAGGAATTTTGTAGATGCTGTTTCAGCTCCCATGTTCTGAAACTCATCACCGCACTTCACACTAATGAGCAGACTGGGGAAAGAAGCCAAGGAATTAATGGACCATAGAAACTAAATTACCCTTTCAACCCTAAAGGAAGTCTTCCCTTGTACTCAACTCATGAATTGATCTGAACACAAGGAAAACAGAACCTGCTAAAGCCATTTGATGGCAGCGTCTTGCCTTGGTATTAGAGCCTCATAGTTCCTACAAAAACCAAACTGCCTTGTTTCTAAATTTTGTCTCTAGATTTAGATTTCTTTTGAATTTGTTCTAAAATTTGGCGTCTATCTGAAGTGATTTTTTTTTCCTTCTGCTCCTTTGAATTCCTGGGGCTGCTGGAAAATTGAAATCCTTTCTTCTTTATGAAGAGAGGTTTAGAAATGGAAATTCTGGGGCTAGCTTGGATCAGTGCTGTGCTACTTAAAATCAGCCTTTGTTATGTCCCAGAATAGCAAATCTCAACGAAAAGCATAGGTGACTATGACATTCTCATGACACATGTTTTTAGGTATCTTAAGAATGTTGGTATTGTTTGTTTAAGAAAAAATAAAGCAGTGCAGAATCCAGGCTGTGATTAGCTTTATATGGTTTAATTCTTTGGCAACAGCTGTAGTGTGTATACGGTACCCAGCCAGGGTGCATGTAGTTCATACGCAGGCATCAGTAGTTTGCTGGGGTGCTAGTGCTTACTTGCAGCGAGGCACTGTTGTTGTCACGGCCAGTTTTCCCAGTCGTTTCTTAAAACCATTACATATCTTGCTCTAGTAGTTTTGTACTACAAAAAGATTGTCCTCCAGAAATCCAGACAGACACCGTGTTTTGCAGCCATTTACATGCTTGTGTTTTCCCTTAGATAGGTGACCTTATTCTTGCAGTCTGCGTGTATTCTATCCCATCGTTCTGTGTCCTGCCACAGACAAGTGTTTTGAAAATTTGCTATGGAATCCTTGTTTTCAGCAGTGAAATGGTGGTGGAATGAAAGATGGATTTTTCAATACATGTACCTCACCATTCCCACTTCTAAATGTTGGCTGTAGTGACTCAACAACTAAAACTGCTGAAAACTTTCGACTTCGAATTTCTGAAGAAATCACAGAATCATGGAATGGTTTGGAGTGGAAGGGACCATCCAGTTCCAACTTTGCTGCTGTGGGCAGGAGCAGGGGACAGGACAAGAGGGAATGGCCTCAAGCTCCGCCAGGGGAGATTTAGGCTGGATATTAGGAAAAAAATTTTCACAGAAAGGGTCATTGGGCACTGGCAGAGGCTGCCCAGGGAGGGGGTTGATTCACCTTCCCTGGAGGTGTTTAAGGCACGGGTGGACGAGCTGCTAAGGGGCATGGTTTAGTGTTTGATAGGAATGGTTGGACTCGATGATCCGGTGAGTCTCTTCCAACCTGGTTGTTCTATGATTCTATGATTCTATCTCCCGCTGGATCAGGTTGTTCCAAGCCCCATCCAGCCTGGCCTTGAACACCTCCAGGGATGGGGCAGCCACCACTGCTCGGGGCAACCTGGGCCAGGGCTTCCCCACCCTTAGAGCAAAACATTTCTCCCTACTGTTTGAGAGCACCGAAGCTGTATAATACAGGAATAGCATAAATTTACAAGAATTATTGTATTTAAACAGTTTAAAGCAGTTCTTGAGAATTCATTCCAGTGAAAGGTGAACCTGCTCATGTGGGTTCATCTCCAGCAGGGTTTTTGCCAGCATAGTTCTGTCTATGAGGAGTAGGAGGGTTTGGAGCTTTCCTCTTCATGCCAGCAAATGTTTTGAAGTGTTGGCCATGTTTCATTAGGATTTTTATACTTGAAAATCATCTCTAAGTATTCCATGCGCTTTTCAGCTTAAGCAAAGCAAATGTATTTGCTCTCTTGGTGGTTCTCTTTCTCTAAGAAGTCATCAGCGACTGGGTCAGGAGAATTGTCTAGACATCTAGAATGGGATGAGCTGGTTCTTATTCTGTTCACTCTTTTTTCAGGAATGCCTGAAAGAACAGCTACCTCTTAAGCCTGAGGGAGGACTGGGTTGTGTGATTGAAATAAGAAAATTGTCTCATTGCTGATACTCCTTGCAAGTTGCTGGCTGCCTGAACATAAAACATTCACAGCTTCTGTCACTTTTGTGTTACTGGCTGGTGTAGCAAAAACCTAACACGTTGAACATTAATTTTACACTTAATTTTTTACACAAGGACAGTAAAACTCTGTATTACAGGGAAGCTTTTATTTTTTTCTATGAAAGCCTGTCTTAACTACCAGTGTCTGAAAGATGGAAAGAACAGTGTATAGGATGCGTAAGAAATCCAGGGACTTTGATCCTTAGAGGCCATTGAAGTACCAAGAAAGTGTGAAATCACTCATGCCGCTTGTTAATTTGTGTAAAGGACAGCGAACTTTTTAATTTTTTTTCTTAAGTTTGAGCAGTTCCTATCAGATTCTGTTGCTGATGGTTGGAGCAGAATAATGTCTTAAAGATGCTTCTGGTGGTTTGGCTTTGGTCAGGAGGCAAGGCACGGTGTGTGATCTTCTGCTTCTTCAAGATCATCAGTCTTCTACTTCCTGATTTGTTTTTTGCTTCTCAAAGGGCTTTATGGAGTTGCTTAATAAGCTTCACTGGGAAATGTGGATGTAGTTGGGTTCATTCCCGTGCTTAAGTGTGACTGGGTTTGACCAAAAATTCCAATGATGAGATGAGAATATAAATCAATTTTCTTTCCCTGCTCCAGTGGTGTCAGTGTATTGTCACCCAGCGCGCCCTCAAGGCTCTCATATTTCTCTCATAAAAGTGCCAGTGCCCTGTTTTTGCGGCAATCCTTTGAATTCATTCATTCATATATATATTATTTTCTCTTCTGTGGGTAGAAATGTGAATCTCAAGGAATCCTGCTCTAATTAGACAAGAATGCCACGAATCATTGAATTGGTGCAATACACAGTTCCGGGTAGTCGCAGCGATGTGCTGTGTGTGCCAGCAGTGAGCCCCTCGGCCTTTCCTAGCCGGAGCTGGCTAGGGATGTGCCGCTGCTGTCAGCTGGCTGGCTGGGCTTTGGATACCAGAAAGGGAACAGCGTCCAAAATCAGATACAGCATTTTGGAGTTGTATAGCAGTGGAGTGGTAGCAAATACAGTTCTATTATGAATACCAATAAATATTGACCTTAAATTAAATCTTAACTGAATAAAATTCCAGAGATTTGCTTGATCAATATGAAGCAAATCTCTGGAATGCCGACGAGGAAAGTGATTTCTTTTATTATGTATTTATTTTTAGTTATTGTTGGGGGAGTTGGGGTGGGGTGGACCCAAAGTCTCCCTTAAGGAATAAAAGCACCAGTGTCTGATAGGAGATGTACTTGCCTTGTCGGTATTGTCTGCTGAGACTGTAATGGGAATGAAGTTGTTGAGTGCTTGTCTGCATCCCTGCCTGCAAGGTTTGCCCTTTCTTGAAGAAATACTTACCTTGGTATCGTTATTTTTGCCTTTGTGCAGTTAGACTGAGTCTAACTATAATAATATGTTTAAAGGATGATTTTCTACATCTGCTTTTTGATTTTGTTCTTGAGGCAGACTGAATATAAGGAGGAAGAAAACAACATTTTCATTTGTTCAGATATTTTGCTTAATCCCTTACTGTAGTGTCTTAGCTTAATGAATGATTTTAGAGCCTTGTATTTGTTTTATATTTTCAGTCCTAGATTGTGTGGAACTTAGAAAATTGCTATTTTGATCTTATCTTCTGTTCTAATATCTTAGTTTTACCAAGTAAATAGTGAGCTCTTACCCTCTCAGCAGCCTACTGAAACACAGTTTACAGGATACATTTGATCAGCATAATGTTTCTCAGAAACAAAAGTGCTATTTTGGTGCTCTGTTAGAGATGCTGTTCCCTTCCAAGTGTAGTGCAATGGTGAAGTTCTTCAGAAAGCTTCTTGTTGTAGATGCAGAGCTATCTGCTATTTTATTATCTGTTTTTTCTCTTGGAACTCTGTGTGTGTGAGGGGGTGTCAGTCCATTTAATGGTTATGCTTTTTATCTCCTTTGTGGTTTAATTCAGAGAAAAATAATTTTGCAAGAAAAGTTAAAACTTTAACGGGATTAAAATTCATAGCATACGGTCCATAAAAAGAAGTCATTTTACAGAATCACATAATTCAGAATTGTATGATTTAAAAAGCCTGATTTTTTTTCCCTGGCCTTTCGAGCTGCGTTAATGAGCACTGGAGAATAATGGCATGGGCTTGTTTCTTTTTGTTCTCTGCTGCAACAGGATATGTTGTTTATTAGAAAACATTTCTGCAACTAGTGGTTCAAGTGCTTTCTTTGCACTGATCGTCCGCTGGCTTCTTCTAAGCTGTGGTAGTGTTGGTTTCCTTTATGGTTCCATTCTGAGGATTTATTACAGCACATGGGAAGATGCAGAGTGCTAACAGTTGGAGGTGGCAGTTCTCTGCTCCACGTAGGTATGGAAGAGTGTTTTACTGATTTAGGGCATTCCAAAAATTGTATTTAAACTAATGAACGCCTTACTGGGTGCAATGTTATTTTAAGAGCAGCATTCATTTCTTTTACTCCAGTGTTGTTTCAAGTACAGAAAGGTCATCTCTCCAGTGAGGTACTACAGTGGGATTGATTGCTCCTTTTGTCTCTTCTGCTGAAGAGGATGGCGTTGTTACCAGGGATGTGCTTGCTGCAGTCTGTACGTATCAGAGAGTAATAGGATGCGGATGTATGAACACTGGGTCTAACAAGCAGAGTTCTCAGCAGGAATGCAGCAACATCATTTATAGCTTCTGACATGCTACCAGTTTTCTGCTCTTGGACATAAAGTACCTGTGTGATTTTTCTCTGCAAATACGTCACCAATAAGCAGTAGACTGACTTTGAATCTACATTCCAAAGCGTTATCTAAAGCCATGGCTGCCAGTATCATCGTGTGATGAAAGACAGGAGATCTGTAATCGCTGAATGCCGTGGAAATTCTTGAAGCTATAGAAATGCTAGTCTAACTGCAGAGGGCTTACCGCCCGTTCCTGACACATGGATCCCATGTAGGTAAATGCTTACTGATCTCTGTGCATGTTTTGCACCTCTCGATCCGACTGCCAACACTCCATACGTACATGCATCACTTTATGATTTATGCTCCCCACATTTCTGTATCCCCTGTGTCCATGGCCTCCTCTAGCTTCTCTTGTTTTGTGTTTGCTGCTGTGTGCTCACATTGCTGCTTCACTGGCACAGTGGAGACTTGGGGAACAGGGAGATGAGGTTTTGCCTCATCCCCTGGGAAGGGACTGCACCCTGCCACCAGCAGGAGCTTGGAGTTGTGGCAGAAAGAAGTGAGGGAGACTAGAAAAGTCCATTCTTTTTCTAGGAAGTCAAGAGAAGATTCAATCTGAAATGAAAGCAGCATTCAATGTTTTATTTTCCTCTGTTCTGTGCCCAGTATTATTGAGGTAGGAAGTAGGGAAAGAACATGGGAAGACTATCTTCATGGAGATTAATTGTATTGACAGTGGGAATAGTGCTGGTTATGAAAATGTAACAATGATTTTAATCATTTTAACATTTTAATCCAGAGATTAACGGTATTTAAAGATATCTAAGTCTGATAATGATCTTTATGCTCTGCTTTTGCATTAAAAAAAGGATTATTTTAAGAAATTTAAGATTATGGGATCTCTGCATGATGCAAGGCCAATTTATGCTCCATGTTTGACTGAACAACTGAATGATCAGGTCTTTCTCTAGTCTCCTTTTCTGTACTTCTAAATTTCTTGCATGCACAGAGAAACACAAAATCTGTTGGATTTGTTCTGACAACTTTAGCAATGAAGATGCCAAGCAGGGAGAGAGGTTTGGGCCTTCAACCAGTAACATGCTACTAAGGTCTTCCAGGCTTGGCTCAGAGTCAAGGTCCCCAAAAAACTCAACAGCCACTCAACCCACCTCCATTTCAAAAAAAAAAACAAACAACAAACCAAAACCCAACCACAGACCCTTCCAAAACGAAACACCACAAAACCCCACAAAAGAACTCTCCACTATCCACTCTACTTCACTTTCCAAAATAAGTAACTTGATTTTCCCTCGCTGGAAAGAAGGAAGAAATATGTTTTACAAGCCGACTAGTTTCCTTTCTTCTGTGTCTCCTTAGCTTGGTAGCTTACTTTACAGTTCATACTTCTGCCTTCCCCCAAAAGTCAAATCTATTCAGAACTTTCTTCTCAGCCCAACTACTAAGAGAATCTTCACTTTCTGATAAAATCTGCTTTGACAGTGATGTTTATAGCACTTCTGAGCATTCTTGTTTTCTTTGGGCTGTTTTGGTTTGCTGTTCTGTGAGATCTGCTGTTCATTGAAAGAAAATAAAACCACATCTTTATGAAGTAAATACTATTATTAACATACTGGTAAAACTAAACCATCGAAATAGAAGAGTCTTAGCTCTGTGCAGAAGGCAAATGCTTGTTTCTCAAAAACACGTAGCATAAGGATTTCCAAAAATTGCTGCCTTGGTAAAAAAGCCTCCTGTTCTAATACAGAGTTTGTGACTCTGACAACAGTTCTGGGAATCGGACTCAGGATCACTTGTAGCAGATAATGACACTCATTGACATTTTTTCAGGTCATCCCTGATACAGTTCCTTCATCTCTCGATGGTAACATGGCATGCTATCAAATTAAAGCACATATACAGGTATCTTGTTTACTATCTGAGTCACTCCACGAGAAAACAGAGGAGTGCAGGCAGCTGGAGTTTGCGCAGTGCTTTCCCCTTGCTGGTGACACCTCTGGGCCGACTCTTCTCAGAGTTACGGACCCAGGTACTCGCTGCACTTATTTCAGCTGTCCTGAAATACATGGAAAAATGAAAGAACTTATTTATCAAGGAGCTCTGACTCAAAAGATTTTTTTCTGCACCCAAAGGATAGCAGCACTGCATTCCTCCACAGTGAGGTTTTCTCAGCAGCACTGCTTTCTAGGCTTTGGGTTTTCTCAGAGGAACAGTAGACACCCTGCCTAAAAATAAAGCTGCATCCATCTTCACCCATTTTTCTCTTCCTGCACAGGATGTGATTGTAAATCCCAGTGCATTCTCTGAATTCAGGTGTGCTGCTGCGAGGTGTGTGAATCCATGGTGACAAAACAAAAGCACTCCAAGAGAGCAAAGGGCCTTTGTTTAATCTTGTGAAATAAGATTTCTTCTTCATTCCCAGTTAGTGACTGTGGAGAGCGGCATTGGGACCCAGCAGTTGCTATGGTAACGGGGTTTAAGTAGTAACGATGCAGGTGTGATGTCACGAGGGCAGCATTGCTGCTTCCCCTCCAGCTGAGACTGAATTTACAGATATTTTTGAATGACATCGTGTGGCTCCATTCTGTACTGGTTTTGTGCCAACAACTATCTTGTCCATTTTAGGCTCATATTCTGGAATGAAATGCAAGCATGGACGTAATGTTTATCTGTTCTGTTGATAAGGACAATCCAGGGGCTAGACCTGAGACTTTTGTGACAGGAAGGTTAGAAAAGTTTAAGACATAACAAGGGGGCTCAGTAGTGCCTTTTTGTGCAGTGTATCTGCTGCTATCTGTAAATAATAAGATCGCTAACTCTCAAGACCTTCTGTAACACCTGAAAACAGACTCATTGTACAGCAGAATTGGTTGATAGGTCACTAAGCGTCATCAAAGGAGACTTGTGTTTTTCTGATGGTAAATCGGGTGGGTAGCCTTGGTATTGAGGAAAGCTTATGCCCTAAAGGAAAAAGTGAAATGATTTGCATGTCCTCCACTCCTTTCATTGATTTCCAACCTCACTATTGCCAAGGTATTCCACACAAAATACTCTGTGTTATAACCTTCGCTCTGACTTTCTTCTTGGCTCTCCTGCTCACGTGTATTTACATGTCCTTTTTTCTAGAAGAGTTGGGTGTATCTCACGCGGTAGCTGGTGGTGCTGAAGCAAAGGAGCTTAATAAAGGTCTGTGTGCAGACAGCTATTAAGGTACGGGATGGAAGCCTGACATCTCTGTGGAAGCAGTGTTAAGAGTATGCAGCCTGTTGCGCTCCTGTCTTCAAAAACCTTCTCGTGTTTCCTGATAGAAGTCAGACTCACAAACAATCCTGCTGATTAGTATTTTCAAAAGGAAGCAACTCCCTCCTTCATACAGCATGTAAACACAATGTTGCGAAGGCTGCCTCTTTTCAGATGTCAGGAGTGGAAAAAGAGCAGTTTGGTGTTACCGCGAAGTTTCAGTAGTCTGCTGTGCAGGGGGGGTACCAGGAGAAAGAACATGTGCTGTAACTGCTCGAGGTGGTGGATCCAGACAGCTCAGGCTGATAGATAGCTCTGGAGAGCAGCCTGGCTGCTGGGGGAGGCTGTGCACTGCAAGGAATAGTTATCCACACCGCAGAGGAAAAGATCTGTCTAACAGAGTCAAAGTTTGAAGAGACAACAAAGATGCTTGCTGATGCAGGGGCAGAGTTTTGTGGTAGGAGTGATCTTTGGCCGTTCCTTTCAGAATCTTGGGTTATTTCCAGTTGTCTTCTGTCTACAACAGGAGTGAATTCTGAACTATTCTGAACTACTAAGAAAGAAAAGTATTCTCGGGTCGCCTTGCTCATCCTGAGCTCCTGTGCAATACCCAGTCACAGTAGTATAAAACACAACATGTTGGCCTTTGACCGAGGGCGTACATCACAGCAACTAGCCTTGTGTTAGATGAAGTTAAGGACAGTGTGGATTAGAACTTGATTCCTTGGGGTCAAAATAGCCTCTAAATAACTCTGTGTGTGCTATAGCTGATGAAGCATTGCTTAATATGACTTGCAGAAGTGAGAAGCTTAAAAAACAAGAGGAGAGGAAATGGATGTACAGTTCCTTTTCTTTTTGTTCCGTTTATTAATGATGCCATGAGTCATTTTTTATAGGCTAGACTGAAAAAACTTGGATCCTGAAGCTGCAGACTATACTGCAGGATACCAATGGGATTTCAGTCTAAATCATTTCCCTTCTCCCACATTTGCTGGTACCACCTGTGTTTCCTCTGTTCCTGAAATTTTCAGGATAGGATGATAACGGTGATAGCTGTAGCATGCACTTGGGTTAAATGTTCAAGAATTTTGGCAGGCTGTCAGGTTACGGACTGCGGGGAGGAGGAACCAGGACTGGGAAGTCATTATTTATTTTTTCTTCACCCTGTAATTCAGTCAAAATTTAACAGCATTTAATTGAAAGCATGAAGAGAATGTTTCTGACCCTGGGGAAAGTCTTGCCAGATCTCAGTGACCTGTCAGAAATAATGAAGTCTTGGGGGTTTTCAGGGAAGTGTTGTGAATCTTGTACGATCTGAACCCTTCAGTGGTGCGTGTATGGCTGCTTTACTTTTCGATAGCTGGTACGTATGGATTACGCAGTTCAGCTTTGCCTTTGTTTGGATTCCCTTTTGGTGCTTTATCTGGTGAGGCTGGTTTGAAGATCAGGGCGATCTGCGTCTCTTTTCCCCGTGTGCTGCTTCTGTGGGGGCTCACATTGTCCACTGGAGCCCAGAATTTGTGTCTGTAGGTGTGCACACAATGCCTGTAGGCACGCAAGAGTGTGTGCTAATTAATAAACTAAGCCAGCACTTAGTCATTTAAATTTCGTTTCCCTTTTTGGATAGAAGTAATACTGACCAGCTTTGTTTCTCACTGGCAAACAAAGCCGTGCTGTTGCAATAGCCAGCATCACACAACTGGCCTGAAGTTTCAACCATTTCGTTTCTCTCCGTGGGTGAGAATCCAGTGCAAAACTGATGCTGCAGCACATTCCTGCTGGAGGGATTGTTTGCGCTGGCAGGGATCCTGAGTCAGCAGTATGGGCGCAATGTAGGCCAAGGCGCAGGGCTTGAGGAGCCCGAGCCTGCTGCGGGCGTGCAGAGCTCTCCGAGAAACCAGTCGCTGCCTATCCCAACCAAAGGCTGCACATGGATAAATCCTAGCGGTTCCCTTCCTTCAGTGATGATTCTGTTCCAGAGCGTCCCAGCGGGCGCGGGGGCTGTTGGTGAGAGCTCTCTGGTTAAGCACGCTCTGCAGGGCTCTTTGTCGTTCCAGCCTCGCAAAGGCACATGCTCGGTATGCCAGGCATTTATAGCAAACACTGCTCACCGCAGAAATGTTGTTGTGTGTGGTGGTGGGTTTTTTTATTTCATTATAGCAGCAGTGTCAGACAGAAGCTTGTTCTAATTCAAGGGAAAAACAGAGGAGGAAATAATTTATATTCTAGGATTACTTGGTAGAGCTGAAAACAAAAAATCTTGCTTTTAGTGAGATAGAATAATTGTTTTCCCTTCCCATGTGATTTTCTTGAATTGTGTTCTTGGAACACACTTTTTAGTTTTCAGATAACTTGTTTATCATATGTCTGTATAAGTGTTTAAAATGCACCAGATCTTGGACTAAGGTGCAGAAGCAATGTTTCCCTTTACTCTATTCATTTCAGCATCATGCAGTTTCAGGAGGCATTTTTAACCACATTTTATTTGAAATATTTTTCTTTTCGTGTTTTTTTTGGGGGCAGCTTATAGGAAAGGTGAACTCTGACTCATTTTCAAATTTACCATTTTGTTTAAATAGACCAGTCCCATGTTTGTCCTGATACCCTTCAAATTGTTATTTTGTGGGAAGGTCCTATCCAGATCTAAGATTAGTGAGATCATGAGGGGTTTTAACAGGCCAACATCTCAATTATTCTTTCCCCCTTCTGGGACCATGTTGCTGGAGTTTACTGGTTGAGGATGATGTCCATCTCCTCTGTTACCCACCTGAGTAATGTTTCTCATGGCTGACAGGTCCAGCTCTCGCTATCTTTGACACTACATTATTTTCCAGTACCTCTTGAAGAAATTAAGTTATTGTCTTTGTGAAGCGATACAGTGTGATTTAATTTGTTAAACTAGGAATGTGTGCTTGTCAAGAAGAAATGAAATCCCAATTGTAGAGGTGTAATCCTAGAAGGAAGATGGTTATTACAGAACCTAGCATTTTGGGCTTTCAATCAAGAAATGAGAGGGTAAACAAGACATTATCTTCCAGAATTAATTCAGGCCAGCTTAGCGTTAGCTTACATTAAGGTACAAAAGACAGAAGAGCGGAAGACTAAGATGACATAGAGAAAAAAAGCTGTTAAAACTTTGTGGGGAGGAGAGAGGAGCTGTAGGTAGTTGAGGACTAGAAACTAATAAAAATGAGCGTAATTGTCTGGGACCTGAAGTTGTCATTTTAAGGAAAGAAAACATTCAGAGTTGGAGAACAGAAAATGAATCTGGTTGACAGAATTGTGAGTCTTTATTTTCAATACTTCATATCCCTGCTAGTGCAGAGCTTTCTCTGTTGCTAAACGTGATTTGTGTGCCACCTGTTTCAACCGCATTCCCTCTCCAGGGACATGAAACAGGAGGCAGTGTGTAGAAGATAAATTATTTGGAGAGGATTCAGTGATTGACTTAAATGTAAAGGGATTAATTGGTCTCTAAACTAGTCAATTAAACTGTACTCTGGAAGTGGAAAGATCGCAAATGCATGGCAATGAATAAATTAATGCATTTTTCATGGTTTTAGTATTTTCTACATGATGCTTAATACTGTTTTGGATCATAAAATTTATTCCATGAGTTGTGATCATACTGCATAATGGGTGCATGTGAAATAATTTTGTGCAACCATCCTCCTAAAGGACAGCTGGTAGCAGGCTTACAGCACGAATTTAAATGTATGTTAGTAGGTATTGGCATCTCTTACGCTCTCTTCTACAGACAGTACAGCAAGGGATTACAAATTCTCTCTGAAACCATGCTGTAAAATGAATGGATTCAAGTCCCTTACGAATTTGAGTCAATTCTTAGAGAAGGGCGGATTTAGAATAGACGTTAGGAAGAATTTCTTCACCACGAGAGTGATGAGACACTGGAACAGGTTGCCCAGGGAAGTTGTGGCTGCCCCATCCCTGGAGGTGTTCAAGGCCAGTTTGGCTGGATTTTTGAGTAAGCTGAAGTAGTGGGATGTCCCTGCCCATGCCAGGGGGTTTGGACCTAGATGATCTTTGAGGTCCCTTCCAACCCAAACTATTCTGTGTAACACATAAAACATTGTGCTCCTTAATAGAAGTGTGAAGGACGTCACACGCTTAGTCATTGGTACTTGAGCAAGGTGTGCAGTACAGAAATGTGGAGAGATTTGGATGCTTAGCTTTGTGGGTTTCAGTTTGGTTGGGGGTTTTTTTCAGTGCAGTCACGGTAGAGTTGAGGTTTCTTCCTTCTTGGGGACAAAAAAAGGCACTCATTTTATGGTAGTGCCAAATTTAAAAGTTCAGCTGCAAGTCCTAGGAATATTGAAGTTCTCCATCAAGATTCATGTCTCATCATGTTCTATGTTTAAAAACAGGGTTCTTATCATAGGTTTATAATCACATAAAGGTATCAGAAGATTGGTTTGGGGGCAGAAACGAACATAGAGGGGAATCAAGTCTTCCAGCCCTTGCAAATCCTGTTTTCCCATTGTCATTTTCCACGGATCTAAGATGGTCAGAAGTTACTTGGTTTGCATGTTCTAAGAGCATGGCCGCTTCTTCCTGGAGAACTCCCAGCCCTGAAGTTCACCTGCCAGAGAAACTAAAAATTGGCTCATGCTGGAAAATGGGTACCTGGGTTTGATACCTGATGCCTTTGGATATTTTTAAGGTTCTGTGAACCTGTGACATAAATGTCATGATATTGTGGTTTTACTGCTGTTTTTCCCTTGAGGTGCCCGTGGGAAGCAGCTGCTTGAAAGCCCAAATCGAAACTGCATTAATAGGTTTTAGATTTTAAAAGTATTCTTCCTCTTTTTTCTGTGTTGAAGAAACTGAATAACCCCAGTTTCCCCTGTTGATGTACTTGCTTTGGGAATGCAACTGATTAATGTAATTTCATCTTCGATGGATTAATGATAATAAAGTATGGGTTTATGTCCCTTCTTTCCCTTTCTGTTTGCTGTGTTTTTTCAACAATATCCGTTCTGGATGCCCTTAATCCAAAATAATGCTTCTTTAGATAATAGCATTCAGCTTTCATGGGGTGAAGGGAAGGAGGATGCATTAACCTACATCAGCAGACAGCAAAAATAAGTGTGTGTTCAGGGGCCTTGCTAAGAGGAGGAGTGGCATGTGATATGCTGTGTTTTTATTTTTGTAACTTATACGTCAAAAGCATGCTGTGAATTTGTGGTCTGGTACCTTCACTGTGGTGACAGAGCCTGCATGCATGTCTGGTGAGCATCTTTGTGACTGAACAAAAAAGTGATTTAAATTGAGATACAGCAAATTAATTGTGGTGCCTGTTAACTTGTGAATGACTGTGGAACAGTATCACCCTGCCTGTGCTTCTTCAATGACTCCAAAAGCAATGAAAGGAAAGACCGGCTTATCCAGAGCAGTGGTGGCTGCCCCATCCCTGGAGGTGTTCCAGGCCAGGTTGGATGGAGCTTGGAGCCCCTGATCCAGTGGGAGGTGTCCCTGCCCGTGGCAGGGGGCTGGAACTGGGTGGGCTTTTAAGGTCCTTTCCAACCAAAACCATTCTATGGTTTCTACCCACCTTATGTCTGCTGAAAGCATCTTTACAGGAGGGAAAGGGGAATTCTCCTTTTTCCAGATCTTCAGCTCTTGGTGGGTCTGTGACCCCCAGGTGAATTACTGGGCAAGCCTCCCAGTCAGGGATTCTCGTACAGCTCCCTTTATCAGACGAAGGAATGGGTAGTTGCAGTATCTGTGATGGAATTACCAAGGAAAGATGAAATTCAGAGAGGCCCAAGGTTTAAACTTTGCAGTACAGAGCTGTTAAGAAAAGGTCAGTTTATGCCTTAGGCTGAAAGAAATGGAGTAGTTGGTTGGCAAACCTCCCTCAGTGCCAGTCAGGCTTGTTCTTCAGTTTTGAGTTATTAATATTCAAAAGGTCCTGATCTGTAGAGCACAACTGTTCATGACAGTTCTGAGGTGATTTTATGCCTGTATGGTATTTAATAAATTGTACAGAAAAGGAGGACTTTTTGTACATTTCTGGAGATACCACATGTAGCTTCACATGTAACTTATTCATGTGCCGTAAATATTACGTGTCACTTGGAATGTATTTGCTTATCTGGCTGCATTCCTCTTTCATAGAGGATTCGGAAATGAGTTTTCCAAAGGAGTCCATTTCAAACCCTGTCAAAACATGATGACGATTCAGCCAAGGAGAGTGATGGCAGAAGGCTGGTAACAGTGGCGGCTTTAGGAGTTTTAGATGTAATAGTTCCCGATGTTGGCATTTTGAGTATGCTAAAGCAAGCAAGATTGCTTTCAATCTGACCATTTTCTAGTTAATTATCTTTCACTGAGCAGTTATTACCAGCTGGTGCTGTTGTTTTTAGAATAACTGGTAGTACTAGTGCAGATATGAGGGAGTTCCTGATTGTGGTTAAGGACATTTATCTGAAGCAGCTTAGGATATGCAGTGAAAAGTATGGGCTAATTTGCATACTAACCTGAATGTACCTTTAATAACCTTCTTTTTTTGTATGCTTTTATATTTTAGAGACCATATCCTGTATTATAGTAGAAATATGGTCACAACAGCTCCTGTGTTTCCTTAAAAATGCAAGATCCAAGCTCCTATCACAATGAGTTTATATTCAGAATGACTGTGTTAAACTTGTAGCGTAATTTTTTGTTACTGACAATTCAAAATAACTGTAGTTCTAAATCAGCACTGTTCTAAAGTGTAGCACAAATGTAAAAAAGAAATGCATTCGATAGCCATTAGTGCCCCAACCAGTACATTGTGGGGGATTGCTGACTGCATCACCTGCTGCCAAGGGAGAAGTGTTGTCTATGATTTCATTGCAGGAACTTTATTTTATAGATCAGTGTGACCTCTTTTTTTCCTGTCAATTTTACCTGGTGTTGATTAGATTTAGTGGAAACTGGGTTTTATTAAAAAATCATAATTTAGCACATACATTTTTTAAGTGATCTGAATTTCTGTTAGAGGGAAACTATTTCTCTGTTTAATCTTCTTATTTGCGGGCAGTGTATTTTCTAACCTGAAATGCCTTAAATGTTCCTAGATTTTAAGTATTAGTAGGAAGATGCACATGATCATCACCTCTCCAGCAGTACTGCTGGATTCCTGCAGTTGGGTCTGCAGGTGGCATCGTGGTACAGAGGGGAATCCTGTCCCAGTCATAGTGTGGGAATTGGGTAAAGTTGTTTTGAATGGGTTGCACTTCTAGTTATGACGTGTTAGCTAAAATGATCAGCTTTTCACCGGTTAATTGTTATATTAGCAGATTTATTTACTAACCTGTTCATGCCATCTGTCATTGTCTCATATTTATGCATGTATGATACAAGGATAAACCTTATCCTTCATCCAGGGGCTTTCACCCTTCCTTCTTACTCCGTGTTGCCTGATAGGAAGAGTTGGATTTGTCCCTGCATGTAGAGAAAGAAAATAGGTAGCTGTGGTCATGGCAGCCTGCTGCCTAATTTAATTTTTCAGGTATATTGTGTTAGTTTGGATTATTAGTTTAGCAAGACATCAACAGTCTAGGAATTATTTCAGTTCATCTTAAATAATGGGAGGCAAATTCTACATGGGAACAGTGCATTTTTTTACAAGCCCCACACATATGCAGCTAGTCATAAATCAATACATTTCCATGTTCAGCATGCAGCACTTAGGTGTTAACGATCTCAGTGTCAGACATCACGAACAGCCGGTGCAGGGAACGCAGAGCAGTCTGTGCTGTGTTTGTGTTGTTTGTATTAAAGGCTGTGGGCGTTGGACAGGACCTTTCCTCCAGCAGAGGCTTGGAGAGGGTCTTGTACTTAGAGAGGCTGTAAAATAATTACTCCTCAAAATGTTAGCTAAGGGGACGTGCATTAGTTCCCCTTGGCTTCTTGGAGGTGCTCACGCTGCCGTTAGCCCTGTCGTGCTGCAGAGTGACATATCCAATTGACGTACAAACCGCAGGATCCCTCTGGGCTAGCAGGTCATCTCGCGCATGCAGTTATGCAGAGGAAAGAATTGAAGGCTGTTAGAGATGGGATCGGGGAGGGAATCTCCGTAGCGAGGCATGTATTGGCCTTGGCAAGAGGTTTTGTTGGTGACAACTGAGAACGTGTTGAGATAATAAGTCTGTAATACAGAGCGTGTTTAGATAATGTTATCTAAATGCTTGCTGCATTGTGAAACTGTTACCTCAGTGCATTACTCCACCGCTGGAAAAGGACTAGAGATAATTAATATTTATACTGAGTTCCTGTGCGCGCATCTCATACATTAAAAAAGTAAAATCCAACAGCATATGGGAGACAGTGTTAAAAAGGACCCGAGTCATTCTGGAAACGAGGTTTTCTCCTCTCTCTTTGAGAAAGAGACAACAAAAGAGCACGGTGAGGAGTAATTACCAAAGCCATAGGATTTAATCTGCAGCTTGACCTCCTGTATTCTTATCTCTGCCTTACAAAAATGTGCAGCTTTGGGCAGAAGCAGCTACAGAAACGCACTGGGAGAATCCTGGATATGTTTTTTCCCAGTATCAATTTCTGTTGTTGGTGAGACACCGGTGCATGGGAAGCAGTGGTGTTCCAAGTCCCAGCATCCAGTGAAAGGGCTGCAACACGTGGTTTCAGCCAGGCTCTCAGTGGAGTTCCTGAACGATGCTCCAAGGAACTCCAGCGGAAGGGACCATTCAGTGCTGCTGCGCTCTCTCCACCCTAACACACAGCACGTGTTGAAAGCAGCTAGGCAGCCAGTCTTTGGTTAGCAGGGGTCGATATGGAATAAGAGACCATGAAATAGGTTCTTGGTGCCTTTTCACATATTGGAGCATGGGCCTGCATCTGAGACCATAGAAACGGGGTCAGCTTTGTGCTTATACCAGTTGTTCAGAAGGCTCTTGTACCCAGAAAACTCTGGAATTGCTTCACGTCTGGAAGTGCTTTCCTTTTTGGTTTAGTTGTGGTTTCTGCACAAACTGTTCCCAATTATGCCGTGATTCTGTGATTCTATATTGCGAACTACTGAAGTTGTGCTTCTGAGAAACTGTCTTTTTTTCAGCTTGGGCAATAGTCAGAGTCCGTCTGGGAGGCAGGGAGTAGGTTACGGGTTACTTGCAAGCCTGAGAAACGCCACAGAGATATTTGCCTCTCAGGCTGTATCTACACTGCTTGCTAGACCAGACAGGTCACGATCTCAAGAGCTGGCGTGCTATCATCCAGACTGCTGTGCTGCTGCGTGCTCCCTGCTTGGCTCGGAGCGGCGGCGGCTCACGCTCTTCCCAGGCAATGCCCAGGAGAGGTGCTGGGGAGAGCACGGCCAAGGACCGCTTCCCATAAAGCAATGTGGATGATGCCTCCCTTCTGAGGGTGAAGAGGTTTTACTGTTTCCCTGAAGGGCCAGAAAATGTGCCCTGGTCTTTTTTATTTGTGGACGAAGCCTCTTCTGCTCTCGTTGTCTGTGAAGGAGCTTTCTCTGCTAACACAGCTGCCTGGCAGGCCCCTCTAGTAGCGGTTCCTAAATCAGAGCATATTATGTCCTAGAGAAATGTGCTGGAGATCGGGGCGCTGTGCACCGTTTCCCTCACTTCAGGAGAACATGTTCGAACACAAGGTCTGAGTTCCCTAAAGACAAAGCAGAGGCCTTTCTTCTCTCTTCCCATTGCATTGTTTGTGGTTGTTGTGGGAGCTTGTTCAAAGTCAAACTTGACTGAGGGTATTTAATTCCAGATTATTTAAAAAGCGGTAATTTTCATATTAATATTAATTTGCTCCTCCTCTTCAAGAGCGCTGCTGGAGTGAGGTGTGTCCAGGTGCTGCCATCTCCTGCCTGGACCTGCCCATGCTGGGACCTGATAAAAACTGTCCTGCTGCTTTAGGCAAATGTAAAGGAAATAATTTTATTATACTCTCGCTACTGCTACGTTCCAAACCTTTGCAGAGCTTTTTCATGCCCTGTTTTTTTATAGTCCCCATCAAAGAAGTGATAGTCTTACTGGTGTGATTGTCCCCTTCCCTAAGGCATGTCCCTGACTGCTGCCTCTGTTCCAAGGTCAGGGAGTGATTTCAAATCATATCATAAAGCTTTTTTTGGAATATCCCTCTAATAGGGAAAAAAAATCATGATGTCCTGTAAAGGTTTTTGTAGATTCCTCTTGGTGCCCCCGAAATCCCAAAGAAGTAATGTTATTGGTAGTTTTTCATTATTATTTTCCCGAAGTCATTGATTTCCACGTTTGTCACCCAAAATGAGGTGTTTTGAAATCCCATATGAGGTACAGTTTGAGTTTGTACACAGCCGTACGTGTCATATATGCAGTCAGAACTCAGCCATGAATTACTGTACCCTGGCATTAATTCATTGAGGCTGTTTGTATGGAAACCATATCTTTAAATTTCCGTTCTGTATTTATATAAACCTAATAACAGATCGAAAAAATACGTAAATCCATCAGATGTTCTCCTTTCTCTGCCAGTGTTGTGTGGTTTAAATCTAGTTGTGTTTTCATAATCCTCATCTGATTTATATATATAAGTAAATTTAACATAATGTTATTTCCTTTAAATCATTTATAGCAACTGAGGGATTTGCATTCATAAAGATTGTGGGAGGTACTAAACATTACATTGAAAAGGGATTCAGCTACTTTTTTAGGCATCTCAGAGGTTATTTAAGGTACAGCAACGCCAGAAGAAACATCTGAAAGAAAGTTGGTGGTAGGTGCTGGTGATTAGGTGCCAAACTGAAAGTTTGGTTAATGTAAATACTCTTCATTTGAAGATTTTTCTGCTTTATGGGGGGGAAAAAATACTGTAATACGTAGGAGGAGGACTTAAATCTTTTGTTTTGCTACAAAATGTTGTATGGCATTACTGTTTCTTTTTTTGTGTGTGCTTTTCCTTACAGATTATCTTTCCTCTTGAAAGGCAGGGGTCTAACCATAAAGAAGATATTAAAAATAAAATTAAAGGAAATGGCAGTGAATATTTGTCACTGTGTAATGGAGGAGTGACGTATGTTCTATATATGTTCTATTTGGGAAGATGACATCCTGAGGGAGCCATCAGTCACCTGTGAGGGAAAGATAGGTTTCTGAAAAGGTAACTGAAAAGGAGACAACAGCTCCTGCACAGTGCAGCGAGAGTACTGGTGGAGTTTGGCTTTCTTTTTAGTTGTTTCTAATTTTTATAAAACAGGATGAACATAATGGGTCTTATTTAAACTCATGATGACATTTTGTGATGGAAAGCTGCTGCCACCACACCGTTGTCTCTGGTGGCAGTTTGTATGCCTGAAAAAAAACACAGAAAGGAAGAATTTAAACCTCTCAGACCCTAAAGGGTAGGTAGCTGGATGAATGCACCCGAAGTGTATTTCGTACTAAGTTCATGGGCATATTGCTAAGCCTTTTCATTTTACATACACCCAAGTCATAAATAATTGAAACTGCTCCTATTTTTGTGCATTAGATCCTTCAGTCTGACCCAGGTTTGTGATTTGGAACTTGTGGGGAATATACGGCACGTTGGCCTCCCTGCTTAGGACCAGGGTGCCTGGTGGCTGCTCTGGGTGGGTACCTTGCTCTCACACTGTCACCTACAGAGCCATTGTCTCTTGTTCGGCTCCTCTGGGTAGTAACACAGGCTTGAAAGCATGATTCTGAAGCTAGTTTATTCTTTAATATGGGCAAAGTAACTGTACAGTGCAGCTATTAAAAATGACTAGTATTCTTATTGCTGTAATTTTCTGCACGGGTCTGAGTTGACAGCTCAAGGTATTCCAGCAGACTTTGTAGAATCAGGGAATAGTTTGGAAGCCGTTTCCCATGGCTCCCTGGAGGTATCTGATGTTTTGAATGTCAGGGAGATAAACAGTACAGGAATAAGTGAGTTTAAAAACCTGGAGAGATTGTGGAGTGGGTTCTCAAAGGCTGTCAGCTTTGGGTTTTGAACTAGGTTGAAATAAATGTAAATAAATAGAAAACCCCAGTCTGAATGTGGTGCTCGATGTTTGTAGAAACCCTGGTCTGATGTGTGTTTTGTGCGTAGCTCTTTTACAGTGCCTTTGTTAGCACTAAGAGTAGTGGAGCTGTTAGGAAAACTGGCTGTTGATAAAACACAGTGGGAAGGCTTCAGCGAAGACCTAAACAGTTTCTGTGTTTTAGAGCTTTAGCTTGAAGTGTGTAAGTCTTGATACACGCTGTGGAGCTGTCGCTGAACAGTTATTAGACGTAAATCCCGAGTGCTCAGGCTGCTCCTGAAGGCGACTGGTTTCAGCTTGGCAAGTTCTCATTAGCTGGAATTTTATTGGAAGCTCTGTCTCACATTTGTGAGTGATTTCTGCAGCTTGGTATGTAAGGAATTGTGTGAAATGTACTGGAGACAGGAATGTCAGAGGCTGGGCTGTGCGTGCCTGAGCGCTGTGCATCACCGTGCACTGACGCTGCTCCCTCGAAATAAAATTCATTTTTGTTACTACAGTCAACATTGTTCTCAGGGGCTGCCAGGAGCTTATTCGGAGGGTGGGAAGTCCCCAGGCCTTGATCTTTATTATCCTTGGTCTCGAAAGCTGAGCTTTTAGCAGCGACTCTGGCACTGAGGGAACACAACATTTCTATAAGGATTTCTCCTGCGTGAGCGCTGGGAGGCTGCCCCGAGCCAGGCTGGGAGGGGAGCAGCGTGGGGCGAGCACTGGTCAGAGTGCTTGGTGCTGGCAGGTACTGTTAGCTCTGCTCTGGAGAAAAGGAGCTTCTCTGTAGCTGAGCATGGTTTGGTTCTAGTGTTAGAAATCCTAGATTCGTGGAATGGCTTGGGTCAGAAGCAAACTCAAAACCCATCCACTTCCACACCCTGTCATGGGCAGGGACACCTCCCACTGGATCAGGGGCTCCAAGCCCCATCCATCCTGGCCTTGAACCCCTCCAGGGATGGGGCAGCCACCCCTGCTCTGGGCAACCTGGGCCAGGGCCTCCCCACCCTCACAGCAACACATTTCTGCCTAAGATCTCGTCTCAATCTCCCCTCTTCCAGCTTCAAACTGTAACCCCTCATCCTGTCCCTGCGCTCCCTGATCCAGAGCCCCTCTCCAGCTTTCCTGGAGGCAAGTGATCCATCTTTCACTAATGAAATGTTTATTGCTGGTCATAAGTAGTAATACTCATTACTGTTATACTTTGTTATATTTGCAGGGAGGTAAAATGGGTTGGTGCTATATTTGTGTATCTTTTTCTTAGTGATTAGTTACCCAACTTTAAATCCAAGGCTATGTAATTTTCTGAGCTTAATGAATAATTTTGCTGTTAGCTGGTTCTTCGTTGAAAAAGTTACCAGCACATGTTTCCTTCCCTGCAAAAACAAATTAAATGAATCTTATGCCTTTTAAACTCTTATTTTGGTCTTTTTCTTATTCCAACAGTGTTTATGGATAGTTCTGAATGTTGTGTAAGATTCCATGTGATTTGTTGTCATCAGCCAAAAGGCTGAATTTCCTCTGGCTCAGCTGCAGACAAGCAGGACTCTCACAGTCACACGCTGTAGGGAGCGTGCAGAACCCGGAGGATTTCTGTGCGATATCCTGAAGACAGGAGCTGACAAAGACAGCTTTACAAATAGCTTTGCTCCCTGCTTTAGAGTGAATGACCAGCTGCGTGTTGAACCCTTTGTGGAGATTATCCCTGCTTGATCTGGGACCAGATTGCTCATCTTTTCTTTATTTATTAATATCTAATATTTCATTTTTATATTAAGGGCTATTACTCTAATAGGAAACCAGCAGGCTTTGATTTTATTTTTGTATTTTTGGTATGCACAGAAATCCATTCTGCTGTTTTTTCTTTCTTTAATGTGATTTGATTTCTTCTTCCTGGGGCAAGATAGCTAGGTAGAAATACCTGGAATCTATCATCCATTTTGTCCAGTGTACCTCCCCCCAGGTAAACGGCAACACTGATGATAGTGAAATTTCTTTCCTGTGCGAAAATGGAAATCTCATTAACCCTTTGATTTCAGGTCAGTCACTGATTGCTGCAAAGTGCTTCTAAGTACAGCGTGGTAACACCAAGGAAGTCTGGTTGCTGTCTGCCATAGAAGTGGCTTTTTCCCTTCAGATTTTTCTCAGCTGACCATTTCCCTTGGGGTTTTGTGGCAGTATTTAAGGCTCATGAAGGAGTGACTTGTAGCATGGGACACTGTGTAGAATCCTTCAGAGATTTAGTGGGATTAAAACAGCTTCCTATTCTAGAGCGTCAGTGCCTTTGTTTAAAAATAGCTGACAGCAATAGAGCAGTTGGTTGACTGAAATACTACAGTGGAATTGCTGTAGTTGCCTGTGTTGTTTCTCCTGGTGAAGGTAGTTAAGAGCTATCTTTAAAACACTGGTTGCATTACAGCTGGCCCAGAGCCAAAGCCAACAGCTATAAAACTATGTGCAGCTATTGTGTTGGACAGAAAAATTACTGCATAATTACCGCTTCAGCTCTGTAAAATTTTAGTTGATTAAAATGACGATAAAAAGCATGAAATGTGTGTTGTTTTCTTGTGGCTTTGTGGCAAGGAATATTTAAGCAAATAGTTAGCTGTGATGGGAGGTCAGTCTAGATGTCGAATCAAGCGGGAATGTTTTAAACACCACTCATTTCAAATTAAGTTTAAGCATCAGTGGCAAATCTGTGGTTCCTCTTAGACCATTGTCAACTTTTTGTAATGTTCATGTGCCTTTATTTTCTGTACTGGAGGCTCTGCTGAGGTGTTTGACAAACAGCTTCCCTGTTCTTTTTCTTATTCCCTTTTCAGCTAGAATCCATTGCAGAGTGAATTTGGGAGAATTTCTGAATACCCCTGATTTTGCTCTTTGAATCCTTGTTAAAATCCCATTTGTATGTAATGATCTTATTAACCAAAACAAGCAGGAAAACACATCTTTGAGATAGCTGCTGACGTTGTCAAATAGTTGTCTAGTGACAAGTCATTCTGTTGTGTGTGGTCATGGATCAGTCAGTGAACCTGTACCATAGAATGGTTTGGCTTGGAAGAGACCTTAAAGCCCATCCAGTTTCAATCCCCATGACATGGGCAAGGACATCTCCTGCTGCATTGGGTTGCTCCAAGCCCCATCCAACCTGGCTTTGAACCCCTCCAGGGAAGGGGCAGCCACAACTATATGCAACAGCCACAAGTGACAAACCAGAAGAGTACATATATTGTGCCTCTAAGGCTATGGAGTCACTACCTCCTGTGAGTTCATTAGCATGCTAATAAGTCTGTTTCTCATTTGTCTCTCTCCTCCTCCAGTGAACATTTGTCTTGTGCCTTCACATTCTTTCTTCATGGGGAAAGCAATGTGTGCACAAGTGTGGAGATTGCTCAGCACCAGCCAATCTACCTGATCAACGAAGAGCATATCCACATGGCCCAGTCCTCGCCATCGCCCTTCCAAGGTAAGTGAGCTTTATTGGGCACTTTGTGTGCCTTACCTCCCTGCTATAGGTGGAAAGGACCTCGCCCTTGGTGCCCTTATCTTCAGAGGGGAATACGTTAAGATTAAGTAACTCTTCAAATGGGTTAAATTTTGATTCAGGAAGCTACAGGCGTGAGAAAAAATGTTGCTAGGGCTTCAGCGCTACAGCCAGCCCTAAATGGTGGGAGAATTTTCCTCACCTTTCTGTTCATTAGCATTTAAAGTTAGCTGCATATGATAAACAAAGAGATTAATGATTTTTGTTATTGAAGAAAGTGAGTGCGCTGATTTGGTTTTCTTACATGGTATCTGCGTCAGTGGGTTCGCATCTGTGACTTCAGTCCTATGTCAATGCAGATACTAGGGTTATCCAGTTCAGGAGTAATTTTCATTCATAGATAGTCAACTATCTTTTTAAATTTATAATAAAAAAGGATGTGGTTGTGAAAATTTATCAGGAACAATGGAAAACTTGATGCATCTGTGACTGTTTATTTACCAGTGTAAGAAATTAGGGTTTTACAGAATCAAATTAGTGGGTTATTATATTCATGATGCAATTGTGGTACAAAGCTCTACATCTAAGAACATTTAAGAGTACTGGAGTCACTGAGTTCCGCTGTCTTTCTATTATCTGAAATTATCATTTTAAAGCAATTAAAACAAGAAGTTTTTATAGAATCAAACGTTCAGTGAAGAAACACCCAGAGACTATGAAAAGAGCATTTGTAGAGCAGTCGGTTTATAGAACCTTTACTGAAAAACGTTTTGTTTCTAAATGAAGAGTTTTGACAGTGACTCAGACACTTAAATCAGGGAAGGTTTTATTTCAGTGAGGTAAATTCATTAACTCCCTCAAATCAAATATGACTAATTGCAAAATTGAGTCTGAATGGAAACACCTGGTGTTGAGCAACTAGTTCTTATTTGTCGTGACTGTAGTCTTCTTCATATATTGTTATCTCCATCCTCTCTAATGCTGGGAAGTTTCTAGTGCCATAAATTCCTGGTAAAAACCCTGCTGTTGAATACGTGCCCTCTGTCACTCCCACTGCTGGTCAGCCCTTTGCCACAGCAAGTGCTGTTTCTGTACGCTTAAGATTTATTCATTGTGGAAATTATTAAACTAAACTGCCAAGAGGCCCATTTGAGCTGAGTAGGATGGCTGTACAGGAAGCTGTGTGCTAGGACATAGACTTCAATTCCCAGCCCTCCTGGTTTTCCAGTAGTTTTCCCCTGGAGACAGACCTTACACCAGCACGCGAAGGGAGCCGTGGCTCCAGTGAGGGTGCAGAGCCCGGTTGATGGCCGTACACGCTGTAGGGACTGTTGTGTCTTCCTTTGCAGTTCTGGTGAGTCCCTATGGTTTAAATGGGACGCTCACGGGCCAGTCGTATAAGATGTCAGACCCGGCAACTCGGAAATTGATGGAAGAATGGCAGTATTTTTACCCTACGGTGCTGAAGAAAAAAGAAGGGATGAAGGAGGAAGAAGAGTTGGGCTATGACAGTGATTTCCCTGTGGCAGTTGAAGTCATTGTTGGTGAGTAGCTGTATTCTGCCTGAAGGATTTTCTTCCACGTGATTTTTTTTTTTTAAAAATCTAATTAATCAGCAACAGCCATTATAATTTTCCTATATACTCTTGTAGCTCTCTTGACACTGGAACATCTGACTAGTTATCTTGCCTCAAGCTTCTGTACTCCCTGTATCCCACACGCTATTATTCACAGCATCAGGCTCCTTCTTTCAGCTCTGTTCAGGTTCTAGGGGGTTAGATGTACATTAGTATGTGAAATTCCTTAGCTCTTTTTATCTTGGATAATAAGTTTTGTCTAATTGACATTGAAAACAAGTCGAAGTAGCTAGGGCTGGTGAATATTTAAAACTGTTGTTTTCCATTTCTTTGTAGGTGGTGTAAGGATGGTCTATCCTTCAGCCTTTGTTCTCATCTCCCAGAGTGACATCCCCATGTCACAGAACACTGCCAATACTGGAGGCCATATGAATGTGGGACAGCAGGGGCTTGGAAGCATGAAAGATCCTGCTAGTACCTGTGGGATGCCGCTCACTCCACCCACTTCTCCAGAGCAGGCCCTTATGGGTAAGCAGTGAACTCGGCCTAGCACTACTGCATGGCTCAAGCTAAGTGAGAGTAGGTGTGTGAACAGCAGATCAAAGCCAATAGACTGGAAGTTAGGAGAGGACTTGTTGTGAAGGTTTGTGCTAAAGGGAAAACAGTGGTTTAAACACCTCTGAAGACGCATAATTAAAGAAAACTTTGTGAACTCAGTTAAGTTCCATTTTCTATAACTACATTATCTGTACCTGAGAGGCAGATTCTGGCAGTGGTTTAGACAGACTTTCTGGTGTTGGTCTTCCTTGTGTCGGGATGGGAGGAGAGGGCGGATGTGTTGTGGTACAGGAGTGCAGGGAAGAGCATGTGCAAGAGTATGTAGCTCCTTATAAAAAGAGCTAGAAATGCAGCACTTAACTAAATGTTCATGTTGGTGTAATAAAAATTTGCAGATTGTAGGTACTCTTTGACCAACATAGTTGGGTTTTAGTTAAAGGCCAAGCTAGCTTAGCCTTTATTGGCTAGTTCTGTCACATCAAGAGGATCAATCCAGATGAGAAGCCTAAGAAAACTGATTGTCATTGGTCTCATTGCCATGGAAATACTTGTTGTATTGATATGTGCATAAAGAGTGCCTGCATGTGAGGACAATCAAAGTATTTAGTGTATACTGCTAGTAATATAGAGGGTGGGCTTTAAATCCACTTTGAAAAGTGTTTTTCAAGGCAACTGATAGTTCAAATAAGCCAAAAGCTTATTAGCAACTAGCTAAAGCAAGATAGTCAACTTCTAAATACCAATCTCTATGGAAGTAATGATAGGTATTTTCATGTGCTGTTGTATTTTTAAATTTTTCAAATCCCTGTTGAACTTGTACAGTATCACAAGGGGATTCTATTTTAGAACATTTATGAACTGTTAATATCTCAAAAGTGTCAATCCCATATCGTCCAGTCTGGCAGTCACAGTTTCTGTTTGGTTTCTGCTGTTGTTTGAGAGCGATATGGATTTGTGTCAGAGAGTTGCCTCTCCAGCAAAGGATGAGAGGGGGCTCCTCTATATGATGTCATACGCTATTTTAAAAGACCTTGAAAAATTGGAGAAATGGGTTGTAAAAATGCCATGCAGTTCAGGATCAGTAAATGGGGGACACAAATGAGAATAGTCTGAGGCACACGGATACCACTTCAGTTAATACTTGTCAGAATGTCATTGTAGGACCATGTCCAGTTTGAACAGTTAAAGATGTGGACAAATTGGAGTGCAGTGAGAATGATGATGGATTCTGCAAACAAGACCCACGGGAAAAGATGGAAGGAATTGAGGTTGTTTAGTCTAGAGAAGAGAAGCTTGAAGGAGAGATGGTGTAAGCGTCTTCTAGAGACATAAAAGGGGAAAACAGATAATCTTATGTCTGCCACCAATATGTAATGAACCTGAGCTGGAGCAAAGCAAAACAAGGTTAGACACTAGGGAAAACTTTCTCTGAGGAAGGATAATGGAGTGCTGGAAAAAATTAGCTGGTGGGAAGCTACAGAATTTCCATTAACAGGGAGACAGGGGGTTGCTGGAGGGCTGGTTGTTGGTTGTTTTAAAGAAGAGGTTAGTCTGATGTGTTTCAGGAATAGGGGTGCAGCTGACCCAGCTTTAAATCAGGGGATGGACTGGATGAACTCTTCGGGTCTCTTTCACCTGTATTTTTCCTGACTTTCTGAAGTCTGCAAGGAACTGAACTGCTGCTGAAACCAGGGAATGGCGTTTGTGTAGAAATAGGCTGCACCGCAGGGCTTGTGAAGTGATCAGTGGTGCGTGGCTGGCTGTGTCCTCCAGGAGCCGGACCTTTGCATCCATGGTTATTTGTGGGCGTTCCAGTATTTTGTCAGTGAGTTTCATGGATAAACGAGTGTCAGTGTATGAGAACAAAATGGTTTTGGCTGCTGCAAAGTTCTGTTCCATGTCATGCCATGTATTGCTGTACTGTATAGTGTAAAACTAGTATAGAAATTTGGAAAAAAGGGCACTCAAATCTAACTTGAAAGCTGCAGTGGCTCCCCAGTTACCTTCTCCTGGCCTCCACTTCCCATCATACTGTTTCCCCCACTCCCAAATTATAACTGCCTTGCTGTTGATATACATGATGGTGTGCGCTGCTATGTTTGTTCAGACATAAACACACGTTCCTTTCCCTCCCCATCCCCCAAAGCAGCACAGGTTTGCTAATTCTGAAGTTTTGGTCTGGTTTTTTTGATCATCTGTTGAGTTCATGACGTTGTAGAGTATTTGAAAGCCGATGACATCAATTGTTAGAACCATGAGCCTCAGTGTGTTTAGGGATTTGTGAGTTTACGCCTTTTTTTTTTTTTTTTTACAAGAGAAGTGGTTCTAACTGTGAAAAAAATAAGCATTAAGAATCAAAGAAGGGGCAGGGTTAGGCAGCTTGCGCACTATTTTAGAAGTTGTGGTTTGAGTCATCTAGCAGAAGTCGTCACAGCTCCGATGGAGGCAGGGATGTGCAGCAGTGAAGCCTTGCAGCGTTTCGTTCTTAAGGCTTCTTCAGTTGCGTCAGGCAGGAGGACAAAGTGTTCTGTACACTGATTTGACCTTGTTAAAATGCGGCAGCTCCTTCCTTCCTTTCCCACCCAGAGCACAGGGGAGGGCTGCTCTGCCCAGCCAGGCGAGCCTGAAGCTCCCTCTGCTGTTCTAGGGGGGGTGTAGGGAAGGCTGGAGCGCACTCTTCGCCTGAAACAAAACCCGGTTTCACAGAAGAAGAAGAAACATCTGCCTTTACAACAGCTGGTCAGGGTTCTGCATCACAGACAGGAAGAAATGAAGTGCAGAATGTAAATCAGAGCTTTTCAGGCTACCAACATGTTGAAGTAACGTCTTCATTTGTTCTCTCTCTGGTAATCGCACAGTGTCACGGGGGCCCTCGCAGGTTATGTTAATAGAGTACACTAACGATCAGCTGTGGAACGGTTTCTGTGCTGGGATACATTGCAACTGTAAGATTTTACCAAAGCAAGCAGTGATTCTGGTATTTCATTTCAAGCATAGCAGAAAGAAATAGCATCACACATTGGTTTCTTCAGTGAGGTTTTATCTTCAGTGTAAAGAACAGTTCTGGTTTTGAAACAGGCTACATAAATTATTGGTTTTCTTAAGAGATGCTTTTAGAATTACCCGTATTATAATAAATACAGCCTTTAAAGCAGCTCACCAAAGACTATGTAAATTCAAGTTTCACATCCAGGATAATTGGGAAAAACCTCTCCACACTCTCTTAGGGATTCAGTACAAGGCTGTAGGGGCTAAATGACCTCGATTTAAGAGGCAGAGTGTGCTCTTTCACATGGTGCAGGACTTGCGCCACTGTATTGCACACAAACCTGGTATAACTCGGTGCCATCTTTACTACCCTAGAGGCACGTGTTGCTTGGAAATGTAGTTTAGTCAGTCTTTGGTAGTGATGCTTGCAGTGAATGGGAACATCTGTGTGGTCAGCAGCCTTATAGGAGGGCAAGTCTGCTCAAGAAAAGGTATCAAAAATGCATATTAAGAACAGCTATAACGTTAATGCTTACTTTATATTGCAGGAGAAGGTGGATGCTCCCAGAGCAGCATCAGCCATTCTGCGGTGCAGGAGGGGACGGTCAGTGTGCACAGTCCAAAGAAATCAGGCAAGATTACTGCAAAATTGCACAATCGCATGGTTCACCGTGTCTGGAAGGAATGCATTCTCAACAGGTCACAATCCAGGTAAGGCAGCACTCCTGATGGTTTTGTTGATTAATAACATTATATAGAGTTAAAAGTCTAATAGTTGTGTCTTGGATAATGCTAGTCCTCACAGAATTCTGTTGCCACTAATCAAAGCTAATGGCGTAGAACAGTATTATCAAAGAAAATTTGTCACTGTGTTCAGCTAGAAATTTAACATCGTATTTGTAGTTGTGTGTCTTAATCACGACAGTTCTGAGGTTACAAATCTATGACATGTGCCCTCAACTAGCTGCTCTCAGGTTTACTGGTTGCAGTTTCTCACTCCAATTGTAGTTACTAGACTGGAAGTTGGGTGGCTGAAGCACAAATATTGTATCTTTGATATTTAGAACACTACAGGCAACATTTGTTTTGGCACAGACATTGGACTGAAGTGCTGAAGCTTATGGTAAAGTGACCTCCCAGAGGTCAACTGTGAGCCTTAAGGAGTGATAGAGGGAACTACTGTTAAATACAGAATGCTGTTTCAAAGGTGAATTAGGAACTAGTTAACTCGAGGGGAACGTATGTGAATTTTTGGACCTGTGTTTTGGGAATTTTTGTTTTACAGAAGGTGATAACTATTAAAATAATTTTATCTTCTTCAGGAGGAAACAAATTACAACTGCAAATTTGGAAGAGGAAGTTCCTAAAAAAATTGTTTCTTGGGATTTTGTGGATCCAGTCCAAAGAGTCCGTTGTTCTTGTTTCAGGTGAGGTTTGAAGAGATTAAGTGTTTGTCATGTTGGAAGAGCCCTGCTGAATTCAAGCAGAGGTGCACTTACAAACGGAGTTATGTTTTAGCTGAGAGAAGAGGAAACTCTAATATCAAAACTGTGATCATCACACACATTCAGGTGATTAATGTGCATCTTGTACCATTGTCACTTGCAGTAGTCAACTAGAGTGGAAAAATTATCTCAGAGTAGAAAATGGAAGCTAAGATCACTGAAACCTTTCTCATTCATGATGAACTCATCCTTTGGGCTTTTCAGAGGTGTGAACTTCAGGTTTGGGGGCAGATGATGAGGGGCAGAAGCTGCCTAGGTTTCAGGTCATGTTGATTGAGGGATAGTGCTACTGTCCCTGTTTGAATGGGAAAAGAATCTCTTTACACCATGTACCTCTAGTCAATCTGCCATCATACCAAGAGAATGTAAAACCTTTGCAGCATGCTCATCCACTCTCAATGGATCAAAAAGAAATCACTGCTCACTTACACAAATACTTAAAAGTTTATTAAATTATTCTTCATCTTTTATGAAGGCTTGAAATTCCAGACACTCAGGAAAGGCAAACGAGCACTACCAATTCTGCATAACATTCTTAAAATCATCAGGGAAATGTTACAGGGCTAGAAAAAGAACAGTTTCCAGTGAAACAGCCCTGCAGAACTGCTCCTGCTGAAATTTTTAAGTGCTAAGGTCACTGTAGACTTACAAGATTCATAAAGATGTTTTTATGATCTGAAGGAGTTATTCCTTAGGTATGCGTAGATGTACATGTCATTTGTATGATCAAACAGAAACGCTGATCATGCTATGCTAACCCTTTTGGGTTTTTTTTTCTCTCTCTCATTACGCCCCCCGACTGTAATACAGGTCTTGGCCAAAATAACAGCCAGTGCAGCAGCCGGCGATGTTGCTGAGATGATTCTCTGGTTTCTGGCTGTTTGAGGCATAGCTGGTGTCCTTTTTCCTTTTAATACTCTCTTAACAGCAGGGCAAACCTAAGAAAAACGCTGTTGTTATTAGCAGTTAAATTAATCTATCATCTAATGAAATCCTTAAATGTGTTACTGCCACAACAGTCTCCTTAGAGCTTTCTGTATGGATTTGGCTGTACAGGGGAATTCAGGAACGTAGCATTCTCACCGTCTCCACGGGGCTGTTGACTAGAAATTTCCATTGTCCAAAATGGAATGTATCTTTTGCGTTTGCCTTCTCACAAAGCCAGATCTTTGTTTATTTGGAAGAACTGGTAGGATGCTGAGGAGCTGCGAGTCATGCAGAGGGCAGGATGTTCAACCTGGAGACTCTGTGCTGTGTCCGAAGTGAAATCTTGCTCCTCTGCAGCCTTGCTCTTTACCCTCCTGTGTTGCTTGTATGTATATACTTGAGTGCAGAAAGCTGAAGTGTTTCGCCAGGACGCCAAGTGTTTTCTATGGAAAACAGATCCAGCCTCACATGGAAAACACAAGGAATCAATAGTGGCCAATGAAAGCTGAATCTATGGATAGGTTCAGCTGTGTTTGCAACTTCACACTGTTTCTTAACACCTCCAGTGCTAATGACATCATGCTGGAGTTAGGAAACACAGCAACTGGGACATTAAAACATTTTCGTTAACATGAAAGCAGTACCTGATTTCAACCAGCAGTAAAAATTGTCTGTGTAGTTACAGAAATGGGACAGCTACTTTGATATAGATATTGGTTTAGTCATTACTGTGCCCTTTCTGTGTGTTATAGAAATATCAAGATACGTTCTTAAATAGCAAGTCTTAAAGGCTTGTCTGATACTCGGCATGAAATTCAATCATCTATAGACCCAGCTTTGTGTCTTGAACAACAGGCTGTCTAAAATAATTTTCTGTGGTCACCTAAAATACGGTGAGTGATGGAGAACTGAGTCAACGAAATGTTCCAAGAACATGCTTAAGGCAAATCTCCGGTTACTAGGGCGTGAGCTCCACATTGCGGGTGAGTGCAGCTAGCGGCCATCTGCTGCTGCAGAGGATTTGCAACACGGCCTGCGAACAGCTAAGCCCACAAAAAAAGCCAGGACAATGCCACGTAACATGGATGGGTACAGGAAAAGGATGTAGCAGGCACAGGAAGCTGCATTTGTACAATTTGACAGTGCTGTGTGCACTGGGATGTTTCAGTAGCTTAATCATAAAAGCAGAATTGGTTTCTTCAATCTGATAGTCCACTTTAGCTGTGATAATGTAGTTTATCTTTGTAAGTATAAAGCATATTATATGTTCTGAAGTGTTTTGTTGCTGTTCTACGTAGTGTTCTTTTAAACAAAAAAGGGATGGAGTGATTTATTTTGAAATGGTATTTAACTTCAGACAGGTAGAAATACTCAGCACAATAAGTCTTTCAGTTTCTGCTTAGCTTAAAAACCCAAAGAAACAACTAAACAAAAAAATCCAAACAAAAAAGGCCAATAAAAGTATAGACTTCGTTAGATGTCTTTGTTGTACCATGCCTGGGGACCATCAGCTGGATGATGAAAATACTGTTTAGCAGTACCTGAAACACTGAAAGTCAGTCAAATACTGGATACGGATTGAGAAAAGCCATGTTAAAATAAGAAGCAAGTAACAATTTTGTACGGTATTGCTTTTTTTGTTGGTAATATTTTAAAATATTGCTTTCTTCCTCACTTCTTACCTCCTTTTTTCTTTTGTGGTTTGGTTTTGAACTGGAGTTACTCTTTTCCTTTAACTGATACGGAGGAGGAAACTGCCACGAGAGCATCCCGCCGTATGTTGTGTCTGTGAACGTAACTAAACCCATTCCCGTTGGTATCTCTTGTAACAGAGGCTCAGAGGGTGCAGTGGTGCTGCTGCTCCCTGGCAGGCACTTTATTTGAAAGGCTGTCTGTCTTCAGGGTAATAAAGCAAGACTAACGTGGATTCTTTGTTGTATTACCTTCCATCTAAGCAGTACTAAGTTTTTATAAACATTAAATCTTCCCTTTGAATGTCATTTTTCACTTTACAGGCCAGAGAAAATGCAGGCAAGTTGCCTTGAACGACCTGGCCTGGATCATCTGACCATTCCAGAATCCATTAACAGATCAGGAATAGACATAGGATTTCTCAGTGCTCCTTTTTTCTCCTGTTAGTCAGATAACCGTGTAGACCACGCAGTGACTTGTTTCTGCTTTTGCTTTCAGGCACAAGGTTTTCAAACAGCGTTTTGCTGCTGGCTCCGGCCGTCCCCCAACGATAAATCAGCCAGGATTCAGTGTGGGAACATCATCATCCTTGCCACCTCCCGCCTCTTCAAAGCACAAAACGACAGAGAGACAGGAAAAAGGAGAAAAACTGCAAAAACGGCCAATGATGCCCTTTCACCATCGGCCCTCTGTGACTGAAGAGCTATGCATGGAGCAGGACTCATCAGGGCAGAAACTGGGATTAGCAGGAATGGAGCCCTCTTTAGAAGTCTCTAATTCCAGAAAGTACGAGAAGCCGCTATCTATACCTGCTAGAAATCCAAGCAAGCAAATGAATATGAATCCTATGGATTCACCCCATTCCCCTACTTCCCCGCTGCCTCCCACCCTTAGCCCCCAGCCGAGAGGTCAGGAGGCAGAGAATCTGGACCCGCCTTCCGTACCTGTAAACCCAGCGCTCTACGGCAGCGGGCTGGAGCTGCAGCCACTGCCCAGCTTAGATGAGAGGACAGTCCTTGTCGGACAGAGGTTACCTCTGATGGCAGAGGTCAGCGAGACGGCGTTGTACCGTGGGGTGGCGCAGAACAGCGAGTCGCTGTGGAAGTCCTATAAAGTCCTGTCGAGTGACGATCCAGAATTCAGGCTCCCGAATCTTCCGTGTGAGAGATACGATACCAAGATGGAAATAAACTCAGACAGCACTGCACTGAAAAGGTAAGAGCACACACTGGGCCACGTAGTGCTTCTATTGCATTATGAGCACGACTAAACTCTGTTTTCAGTTGAAACTGGAATAAGTAGAAGGCTTTTCTGTAATGTCAAAGATGATGGAAGCTGGAGAGAACGTTAAACGCTGAAATAGAAATGTGCTATTGTAGTACTCCTTATTGTAGCGTTCCTAACTTTTTTCATGTCTGGCTTTCTCTTGGGGACTATGAGAACTGATAAATGGTTTTGTGACCTTTATCACAGTAATTTGAGCGAATGTAAGAGCTCTATTAAGCTTATATCCTTTGATGATTTAAGAAAGGAAAATCTGGTTTGGGTTATGCAGCCTTCCAGCTACATAAATGGTTGATTTGGAGTGAAATACCGATTATGGCACTGCAGAGGCACTTCAGTGTGGTTTGCCCAGTCATGGGGGTTTAAAATTGCGCCATACCACGCTCCGTGTAAGGGGCAGATGATACTGTGTTATGGAACGATACTGCTTTTCGTGAACCCAAGCTGTTGGATCTTTGGAATGGATAGAAGCTTTACTACTGACTTCAGTCTCTGTAGGGTTGAAAATGAAAACCCTGACAGGCTCTGGTCTGTACACATGAAAGGGCAAATGCTGATCTCTTGTACGTGTTGCTTTAGAACAGCTACCGCTAACACACGCTGTCTTCCTCCATCAAAAACATGAGCTACCTATATTTTAAGGAATTTTTATCTATCTCTTTTTTTAGTTTTTTTAAATATGGATTTTTGTTTATGCAAAGGTACTTGTTTATTTATCATTTTAGCATGAGAATTTGAATTAATTTTATGCTGGCCTAAAAATTACTTTTGCACTCCAAGAATGCATAGAAAAATTTACCAAAGAGAGTAGTTAATGAAAATGTATGAGCTGAAATAAATTGAGAAAGAATTTTTGAATTATGACAACATTGATTTTTGGTAGTTACAATGGATTTTGCTACATTGAAAAGATTGTGTACTTCAAATTATTTTGATTTATGTACTGACAAGATTAATTCGATTTTCATTGTCCCAGAGTAGTTCATATACAGTAAGAAGTTTAATGCCAAATGTAGGCGAACACACCCTTTATTTGAGGAAAAATATTTTTCTGTCTGATTGAGGAGAATGGGGTGGGACATGGGCTGTATTTGTGGGCAACAGCTACAGATCTAAGAGCTGTTATTTTTCTTTGCTGTAAAAGGTGTGTTTGTTTTGTTTCACGACAGCTTTCTTTGCTTGTTTCTTTTTATTTCCAGGCTCTTAGGACAACCTAATAAACGGTTTAAAATCCTGAGGCAGCAGAAACCAGTGCAGACACTGAACTACCTTGACCCCTTGTCTCTAATACAACCACCTGGAGAAGGCTTGGGAGACATGAGCGATCCGTACACATTCGAAGATGGGGACATCAAATACAGCTTCACTGGCAATAAAAAATGCAAACTTGGGGCTGAGAAAGATCCGCTGAAAAAGAGCAAGGTAACACGCGAATCCGGAGTCTTTGTCACTAGCATTCCTGTTGGACTTACAGTCCTGTAGCTCAGTGTTTGCTCTGCAGCTCTCAGGAAGAGACAAGCCTGTTCCACAGATCAGAACCAGAGAGGTTTTGTATTTCTTTCCTGTGCTGGCTCAGGAAAACCTTCATTGCCTGGTGGTGTTTCTGAACTGGTGTTTGTGGGCACCCCTCTGAACCTGTTTTTTGTGTGGCAACACTGCTGTTGCAAGGGATAGTTCCCGTTTATGTGTGTTCAGCTTGACCAGCAGCAGGTCCCACATTTAAGCTAAGCAATAGAGTACTTTGAGCTTTGTAGTCACTTTGTAGACGAAACAATTTGCTGGGCTTTTTTACCTCCTTTGCTTGCTTCCTCTTGATGATTTCCCTCACTGTGAAGCTCAGCGTTCTCCAGCTCGAGTTTTGGGCCCAATTCTCTTGGGCAAAATTAATGTAGCCTTTTGCTGAGAGGGTTTGTGGCAGGGTTGCTGCATTGGTCTGTGAACATTTCTTTAGAGATATTCTTCCATATGTGAAAGAAAACAACTTTTATCACCGTTCTTTGGTCATGACTGCCCTGGACAGATGAGACTTCTTATGGATCTTACCCATTACGGAGCCATTCCATTGTCTGGCTACTTGCTCTCTTGTTCTTGTGGGGGCAGCCACCACACTAGAAGTTCTAGGAGATGTTTTAGCTGAAGGAATCGAGGTGGCTGATTATCAGCACTGGCGCATTGTTCACTGATGCACATGGAATCCTTTGTCAATCATACACTGTGTTACTTCGTGGCTTTTGTGATACATGGATAAACACCAGACAACGGTGTTCTTTGCCTTCCTTAAGTTTTGATTTGCTTCTCAAAGCATTTAATCCGGAGCCCTGAATTTGGCTCGCTGTAGGAAAACAGTTGTTCTGACATAGTGTAAATTAATACCTATTAAAATCTCTTGGATTTTTCGTATAGTCAGAAGATGGAATTGGTACCAAGGACATCCCCGCAACGGGTCATTCCACACCAGTTCCTGATGGAAAAGATGCCATGTCTATTTTCAGTTCTGCTCCCAAGTCTGGTGAGTAAAATCTCCTTCGTTCACTCTGTAAAGCAAAAGTACTCACAAATATGCAGTAAAATCTGAAAGGAAAAAGCACATATTAAACATTTTAGTCTAACATGAATGCTGTAGACAGCTTCTGAGATGGAAAAACTTGATTTTGCTTGTCCGTTCTATAGAAACGTAGTTTTTTTTTTCTCAGAAGGTGAAGTTGAGCAGTAGCTGCTTTTGCTCTTTCCTGATTTACCTTTGGTGCTTGTTTAAAGCCTGGCTGCAAGGCTGTTTCTAGGTTACATCATAGAAAAGAGTCTCCCTCATTCCTGCCTGTCCCTGTTTTAGAGTGAGAAGTAACACTGAAAAAAAGGTAATTTTATGTTTCTAAACTTTGCTGCCATTTTTCATGTGTTTTCTATGTCTTTTGGACAGATACCCGGCAAGACAACGCTGCAAGCCGAGCAGGCTCTGGTAGCCTCACCCAGGTGACTGATCTGGCTCCATCGCTTCATGATCTGGATAATATCTTTGACAATTCCGATGAAGATGAGCTTGGTGTAAGTCTTTGTAGGACTGAGTGTTTTGTAGACTTAAACCTTGGCTGAAAAACACCGAGGATGAGCGTAGAAGCCTAGTGGGGAGCGATTGTCCCTAATAGATGGGAGAGAGAGTTTCCGGGTAGGTAGGCTTGGATTGTAATTGGGAAGAGTTGTTCGCCAGGAGAGGTGTCCATCAAAGAGAGAAATCAGCACTGTGTCTGATTCAGGAATATGCAGAGATCACTTGGGTAATGCCAAAGCTTGTGTTGCCCGACAGCGCAGGGGAATCTGTGCCCCACTGACCTTCTCCCCCGGCATCGCAGGAACAGCCCCTAGGGATGCTTCGCTGGTAAAGCGATGCACCTGCCTCATCTTTACATTGAGTTTCATGTCCTTAGCTTTTGCCAGGATTTGTGTGTGTTTGATAGTTATAGAAAAGATCCTGGCTGCATTAACTGGTGATTTGTTCTTTTACCATGGCTGAGAAGCTGCCCAAAGGAAGATAAATTCAACCTTATTGCGTTTCAGCAATGCTCTGCACATGTTTCTTTCTCTTCCTGCGAACAGTTTATTGCAGTGTGAAGAGGGGTAGTTGCTGAGTGTTAGGAAATACAAAAGGAAAAGCAGATTTGAATAGTTATTATAGTATTTTTGAGCTTAATCTAATATAACCTTAGTAATACAGAAGGTGATTCTGAACTGACTGATGGCAGATAACTGGGTTTAAAAGCCCAGCACGTGCTTCTTGGCAGTACTTTACACCAGTGTATTTACCCCTTCTCCCTGTTCTGTGGCTCCACACTAACTGCACTTGAGATGTTGCAGTTAACATGCAAATCTACTAGAGGACTGTTCTGTCAAAATTAAAAATTACCTTTTTTGGTGAAGTTGGCCCAAACAGACCCAGTGTTCTTTGTCTTAAAACTTGCAGATGGTGAGCTGTCCCCATGCCAGTCTGCTTGCGACATTCTGACTCTGTGTTGTATCCTCATTGTTATCTCAGAGTAGTCTAAACACGGAAGCGAGGAGAGTCATCACATTCATTTCAAGCACAGTGCCTGTGATAGCATTTTCAATACAATTTGTGTGTATAGAGATAGAGTTGAAAAAGAAATCCAGGCTGCTGGGGGCAGATGGAAGACCAGAAAAATACGCTTTTTCCTTCTTCTGAAATCCCATTCAGAGACTTCTCAGAATTTGTATTAGCTTATGGATTCTAGTATTTTGTGTATGGTTTACCATGGTTTGTGGTTATTCTGCTTTTAGGCTGTATCACCAGCTCTTCGGTCATCAAAAACACCCGCAGTTGCGTCTGAGGAGCGCCCTGTGGGGAAGGACGGCAGGACAGCAGTACCGTACCCGCCAAGTAAGGAGCAACAGCTGATTACCATTTTGCTGACGGTTAAAATCTTCGTATAGCTACCAGGCTGTCTTTTGTAGGGGGCTTAGAATGTCCCTTTTTCAGGCTAAGAGGTAGTGAGCTTGTTTTGTGCTGTAATTACCAGATGCCAATACTAAAAGAGGCTAATCAGGTTTTAATGAAAACAGAGGATGGTAATACAGATGTATATTTTTAATGTGCCTACTAGGATTTGAGATGATTTTCTATTGACATCATTGTCTTAGATTGGAAGTATGGGAGGGATTTGTTACAAATCTTCATTTAGAAGCTATCCCTCTATTCTCAATTCAGCATTTAATCTCAGTCACTTGCACCATTACCATAGCTCTCTTTAAGGGTAAACCATTCTTCTTTTAAAGAAGCCAATTGCTAAGATGTCGAACTGCGTGATTAAAATCAAAGAACTTGGTTCTGACTGAAGACACACTGTCAGCCTGTTACGGATGGTTATGGTAGAAGCGCTGCTCCTGCTGGCACTACATACGTACAAGGAAGGCTGTGGGAGTTCAGGAATCTTAGAAAATTTAGTGTGCAGAAAATGTGTGAAATAAAATTAAAACAATAGGGTTTTTTTGTAAGGGCTGTGCCACCAACTCTTGAGCGTAGTACCTTTTTTCTCTCTGAGATATATGGGCTCTCTGGCATTATTCGTATGGGTCGTGTTTGTCTTGAGGTGAAGGAGAAATGTGTATGTGTGAGAGGAGGAAGGTGGAAGGTTTTGGTGTAACGCTACCAGGTCAAATTATGGATTACAAATTACTTAGTGGTGAGGAGGAAGAATGTTTGATTTTTGTGGCTGCTACAAGCAGAAATCAAATCTCTCTGCAAATCATTCTTTAATGCCTTCTCATTAACTTCAGCTGGTAATGAGAGCAAATTGAGGAGAAGAAAAAAACAGTCTGAAGGAGATGAGTCAGAGTTTTATGGACCCATAAAAGCTGTGCTGATTTACTCAGATGTGGAGGTCTCAAGTATACAGAGATTGGATTTTGACAGGTTTAGTTGATCCATAGCTTTTTAAAATATGCAAAGCTTTTTCAAGCCTGACACACATGAAAATGAATAACGATGGTTGGCCTGTTGCTGTAAGGTTGAGGATTTTTTGTAATTAAACTTTTTTATTAATCTGCACTGCAGAATTTCGAGAACTGATATGAGCCTGGCCGTGAGGCAATGATTTACTGTAGGGCCACGTGAAATAAGTTCAATAGATACCTTCTGCTTCTGTTGTGTGGCTGCACCCTTGGCACTGGCTGCCGAGGCACAGGAGTGTCTGCAGGGAACTGAAATGCCTTGGACATCATCATAGAGCCCTCCGTCATGTCACCCTTCCCTCCTGTCCCCTCTGTCCGCTCTCTAAAGCACACATCTCTGTGGAAAAAAAGAGACAGTAGCTAATCCAGCTGGCGTCTTGAAGATTGTATTTCATGCTAGCACTGGGTGGAAAGCCAGTTTTTCAGTTCTGCTGAACCTGATTTCAACATTTATTTATCCAGTATTAGGACAAGACTAAAGGCTTGGGTGTTTTTAATTCTAAGAAAAAAGAAGAAGAGCGAGAGCTGAGTGAGAGTAATTCATAGCTGGTTATTTATTCTGCTGTTCCAGTTTGTGAAAGATTTTGGGTTCAGCTGTGACTTGTTATCAACAGAACTCCATTTTGAGAGGACTTTGCCTATTTGAGTTGTCTCACATTGTCTAAAGAATTGATTAGCCTGGTAGCGTCTCTGTGCATGAAAGGTTGAAATGCAGGGTTTGGCTCTGCTATGGCAGAGCAGAGACACATCTTGAGGCTGCAGCATCCTACAGAAGTGCAGTCAGCGTGTATTCATACACTGTGTCTAATTTTAATTCCATCACTTTTTTCTTGAGTTTTGAGTCTTTTTCCATGAGTTTTGATGAGTAGTACTACATTTCACCAGTTTGGGTTTCCATGCTGTTTATTAGTCAAAAATCCAATCTGTATTCATTTATGAATTCCCCATGATCTTTAGGCTGTAAAGGTCATTGAATACAAGTCCCACCTTGTGTCCTGTCAGCTCGGGATGGGGGTGTGCACTGGAATGGAGCTGGAACTGGGCACTCAGCCTGTCAGGAGCGTTCAAGAAGAGACACCCGGGGGAATTTACCCTCCTGTAACTGGAGTATTTTAACAATGAATTCACCAGAGTGATGGTTACATCCGGAGAATGTCTGTCCTAATTCAAGCCAGGGAAAGACAGCATATATTCTGAATTGTAAGCACAACAACTAGGACAGCTGGTAGCTGGAAGGAGAAAGAGTGGAGCTGTGGAGGCAATACAAGGCTTCATTCCGATTTTGGTTTGATGGACCGAATGAGACTGCTGTGGCTGCATGTCAGAGGGAAAATGCAGCTTAGGGGATGTAATTCCAAAAGCCTCCAGTTCTAGGGCTCGGTATCAGCTCTGAAAAAAGGAAGAAACTGCCCTGTGTTTCCTTAGTCACAGTTGTTGGGGTGAACTTTGCATTAATGTCAGTGAATCTCTTCTGTTATTAAATATTTTGTTATTTCTGCTGGACAATAAGCTTTGGAAGTATCCCTAGGAAGTTTTGGAGTTTCTCCCTAGTGTTAACTGTTCATCTGGATTTATCCTGGTATTGGAGCTTGGGAAGTCTGTGGCACCTTTGCTCTGGGGTTTACCTGATGAAATAAGAGCTCTTCTGTTTTATTGGATTTCCTCGACAACTTAGACTGTAATGATTAACAGTGCATTGTTTCGTCCTCCTTAGCTGTGGCAGATCTCCAAAGGATGTTCCCAACACCGCCGTCTTTAGAACAACACCCTGCCTTCTCTCCAGTAATGAGCTATAAGGATGGAATAAGTTCAGAGACCGTGACTGCCTTGGGAATGATGGAAAGTCCCATGGTCAACATGGTTCCATCACAGCTTGCTGAGTTTAAAATGGAGGTGGAAGATGGATTAGGTAGCCCTAAACCTGAAGATATTAAGGTAACGTGCCAAAGATGTGTTATTTTATAATCTCACCTGTATGTTTGATTGTTATAACCCAGTCACACATAGTGAGGGTAGCAGGCTGCTGTAAGGAACAGTGAACCAGATCCAAGTAAAGTATCTATCAGCTTTGAGGTGGAGACCAAACTCTTCTCTAGTAAAAGAGGGTTTTAATTGTTTCCCTGATTTTAAGTGTAGGCATTTTGTTTCTTGTAATTTTACGTTTGTAATGTTTCTGAGTGTTCTAAGGAAACGAATGGTATTGTGCATGAGATGAGCCCTGTGCCTGGCAGAAAGAATGTGACAAACCATCACACTCGTGACTAAGTAGCTGCTAAATGATTGATTCCTCTGCCTAATTTTCCTGTAGCTCCCTTTATGTGTAGCCTTGCCTGGCTGCTGGTCGGTAGGGGAGAGGCAGCTGGGGTGAAGTCATGCATGTAGAAAGGCCTTTTTCTCTCTGAAATGTTGCCTTTTTTGGTTAGGGTTGAAAATGTCTGAGAAAGCCCAGGGGTTGAACTTGCTCTGTTTCTTCTTCAGCCGATGTTACTTCACAAGTGTTAAGGCCAGATGGGACCATTCTTATCTGACTTTCTGTATAACACAGGTCAGGTAATGTCACAGTTACCTCTCTATTGAGTCCTTCAGTGTATCTGAGTTGTTTTAACCAGGGACTCTGCTGCTGGGGACTAGTGCTCACCTCCCCGATGTCGCATATCAGGATGAATCCATTCTTCCATAGCATCACACACAAGAATTTAACACGAGCACCTAGTGCACATTGACTTGTATCTCATTGTTCCATCCTTAGTACAGGGTATGACATAGGATAAAATCATTCTGCCTGCTTGTGTTTATTCTGCGTTACCAAACTTTTGGGGCCAGTTTTTGCCGCTGATGTCAGAAGCTGTTGTTATCATGTTTCCATGCATATAGCCTGGGAGCTTTTTGTTTTTTTAAAAAATGCACATTTCCTTGTAGAAATACACAAACACACATCACCTTGTTCTGCAGCAAACTCATTTGTATGCAGGAAATAAAAAGGGAGATACACACTGTAACTCTGTCTTGCTGGTAATCCCCACCCCTTGATTTTATAGCTTAGTTCTTCTCCTTTGGGCCCACCCTGTCCCTAATCTGCTACAGCCTGTTCTTGCTATTTAAGCAGCCATTTCTTCCCCCAACTCCACCTCTCATTTTGTGCTCCTGTGAATGTTGGAATTAACTGAAGGCTTATTTTTAATCACCTGCATTGCTGAGAGCTCTACGTGGAAAGGTACAGCCCTTGCAGTTGCATGGATAACAAGTGGCAATGCATCAGCAAGAGAACAGTGCTGCACAGATTTATGTTAGTGTAAAGAGTTTATTGAGCTAGGAATTAGTAAATTGCCCCACATGACAGGAATAGTATTGCTAGGGCAGACTGACAGGAAAGCACAGGGTGATGCTCTCCATTAGAGCTCTGAGTTGTGTCCCCCTTCCTGAAGGAAGAGGCACAGGCAGTGGCATTCTGGGGGTTGTGTCTCTGGATTGTGATGGGGTCTACAACAAGTCTGCGTTGCTGTTGTAAGAGCTGCTCTTCCTTCTGTCCCAACTTCATAAGTCAAAGACGCAGTAAGAAAAGGCATCTTAGAGGCTTTCCTGAGGCGCAGCTCTCCATGGGCCTTGCAGAGTTTGTGTATCTGCCAGTTTTATACCATTGCAGAAGCTTGAAATAAGATTTTCTTAAGATTTGTGAGATTTTGCCTTGTCATGGATTTTACTGGGTGTTTTTCTTCTGTTTGTGCAGTAAACCTTTCGCTTAAGACTAAGATAATACAGGCCTGGAAAGAAAATCTGTACTGGAATTGGTTGAGCTGAATGTTTTTCACTGAGAGCAGATTTTAGGGTGTCATTGGTACTGAAGATATTTTAATCTCCCTCACACCCATTTTAGGAGTATTAAAATACCTGTTAGTTCTGCCTGATAACATTCCCAGCAGCCCAGTTTACTTGCTTCGAGCGCATCACTGCTCACACACACCAGTGGGAAACGGGCACCGAAACCCATCGCTAACCATTGTGAGAACATGTACGGAGATTCCTCCTGCTGAGCGTTCAGCAGCTGCCAACAGTAACCCAGACATCTCTCATCTCGCAGCGCTTTACAAGGTGCCAGGGAAGAATGCAAAGATCTAGTGTGTTGTTAAATACTGCAATTCTGAGAGAGACGACTGTTACTCTTTCAACAGTGGTTTTCACTTTGCAGTAGTGCCTCAAAGGACTCTGTGCTTCTGATAGGAGCTGGGAATAGCACTAAAAACTCGGGCTGAAGTGCCTGTCGTCAGTCTCTGCAAACGTGACAGTCAATGAGAGTCCACTTTGACGGGACTGCATTTATATTTGTATTTACTATTATGTTTACTGGATTGTTTATACATTTATATTTAATACTATACTTATATTTAATACTATACTTATATTTACGATTTGGGGTGTATAAAGTGCCTGCTGTTATTACTTGGATCATGCTAATCCCCAGCGATGAGTTATTGAGAGATGCTGACTTAAGGCACCCTAAGGTTTCTTCACACCATGGCTCAGCCTCTCTCTCCATTGTCAGTATAAAAGTCTTGTAAAAACCCATCTTTTAAGGGCCTAAATTAGGTGCTTAAAGCTAGGGAGTATGGGAATTTCGTAGTACGCTGCTTATTTGTCAGACGTAGCTTGTCTTAAATGACTCTAATTGTGAAATCTGCTGACACTGCAGTTGCAGAACATCTTGGGGTAACAAGGGGCCTCAGCTTAGTTTCCCTGAAGGAACAGCTCTTGAATGTTTTCTAGAATTAGTAAATATACTTAATCTTGGATAAAGTGCATTTATGGAGGTTTCAAACAGTACTATAGGTTTTCATATATCTAAATATAAAGAGCAACCGTGCCATATTGTAAACAATGTCACTTCAACGTTACAGGATTTTTCGTACGTGCACAGAGTTCCATCATTTCAACCTTTTGTGGGCTCATCTCTCTTTGCTCCACTGAAGATGCTGCCAAGTCAGTGCCTCCTACCTCTGAAGATACCAGATGCCTGCATTTTCAGGCCTTCTTGGGCTGTTCCTCCTAAAATTGAACAACTTCCTTTGCCACCTGCAGCCACTTTCATTAGAGATGGCTACAAGTAAGTACAGTCTGGTAGGATATCAGTTAGTCATGCGCCTGCCTAGAATGGCTCATTAATTAAATATTTTACATACATTAACAGCGCTTTACTACGCACCAGAACCATAAAATATCCTGCAAATGTATTTTACACCTTGTAACTTGACGTTGTTTCAGATCAAAAAAGTTCTGGTAGTAGGAATGTTTGAGTTATAACCAGCTTTTGGAACCTGGTGATGTTACAGTGTGCGTCCACTGCGCTCTTAGTGCTTTTAGAAGAGCAGGAACACGTGGTACTTGAATTAATTGCAATTTCTGATAGAAAAAAGCAATGTAATTCAACATGAACCAGAAGCACTGGGGAATAAGATTAAGGTGCTTAACCTCTCAGTCTCATTTCTCCCATGTACAGTTCTCTCACCTGCAGTCTGGCTCCTCTTATGCTTGCACCTGTCTGTCCAGTCCAAGTTTCAGTCTGATGTATCTGGTCCTATGATACCAGGTCACCTTCAGAGCTCTCTCAGTGTTTTGCGTGCTCTCCTCCGTGTTCCCGTGTTAGTTCTCCGGAGTTTGTGTGATTTAGCCTGACTGGGTTCCATACGGAGCTGCTGCTCAGCCGGATGCTGACAGGGTGTGTGCTGCTCTCCCCCTGCTGCACGCTACAAGAAAAGATGCCGAGTCTCTTCTGCATGAGAGAGCTGTGACCTATAAGCAAAGGCTGCTATTAAATTTAAAAGGTTTTATTCCTTACTGAGTTCTCAGAAATTAGCAGTGTTTTTGGAGGAAATGAATTGCTGGAGATTTTGAAAGCTATCAAGAATTTGCACCATTAAATTCATAAAACCTCTTAACAGGCGTAATAACAGTATGAGGTCTCCTGCCACCCAGCATTCGTTTCTAGAGGAAGCAGCCTGTATCGTTAAATCAGTCTGTAAATCAGTCCTTTTCCAGTTCCAAAGGATCCGTCAGTGTTCTCAGAAGAATTGCAAGAGAGAAATTGTAAACCCTTGATAGAGCCCAGGGAGCAATTGAATTCTCTGTTTTTTTCATAATAGCAACTGATTCACCGGGCTGAGCTGGTTATTAATTTCAGGTATTTGTTGGGGAAAAAAACCCTTTCATTTTCAGTGTAATCCAATTAGAGGGCAGATTATTACTGCAGGCCTCCGACAGAGTGCTGATTGCCAATCAAGGTTTCTAGGTCACCTTTTCTTATTAGTCTGAGCACTCGGTGTGCTGCAGACTCAGAACTCCTTCAGTTTTTCCCTCCCTTGCTCTGAGTTGCACATCCATCAGTTCCTAGTAATCAAATGATTCTAAGGAATAAAGTCTTCGTTGTTTTCCTTCTTAAGCCACTGTGATGTGTGAGCATAAGATGATGCTCCTTTTAAACAACATGCAAAGCACACAGTAAGAACAAACATAAAAACCCCATTTCCCTTCCTTTATCAAAAGACTCATCGCGTGCTTCCAACGTTTTCCTTGTCTGAATGTGATATGAACACACGTTCACATAAGAACGGTGAGCAACTTATTAGCAACTTGGAAAGAGAAAAGTACATTAAAGATCTTCTTTTGACTGGCCTCGCGCTATCTGTTTCCTGATGGAATGAGTCATCCCAAAGAGGAGACAGATTTCATGGGCATGGACAAACTGTTCTTTGGTCACTTGAATTTGGCAGAAAACAACAAAAACAGAGTAATAAAAACCAGTCATGTCAGGAGATGACCCCAAAATATGATTCTTAGCTGTCCTGGACTAAGAGTTTGTAAGGGCCTGTGTCATGTTGTGCTGCAGACTCTGTAATCCCAGAGGATTTGCATTTATACTGTCTGAGACGCTGCTGTCAGTTCCACACCACCGTGAGGCAGTGTTGTGTCTGTGCCATGCACAAACTCCTGACAGCTATCAAAAGTGATAATTTATAAAATAAAATAAGATTTCTGGGCGCCTGACATACTTTCTTCATTTCCACTAACGGGTTTCTCCTTACAGAGAACTGTGTTTAAAGCAACAACTACAGTTCTTTCTCTTTTCCCTAAAAGAGCTATAAATATCCTGAACTCTTAATTTATCTAGAGTTTCTCCTAAGGAACACTTGTGTTTTAGGCCATGGGAATAACCTTTAAGTGACAGAGATGGCACCTCTTTGTTACACTGATGGGAAACAATGTTGTTCATGGTGAGCGTTACAGTTTTAGTTGCAAGACACAGTAAAAGGTTCCGAGCAGAAGGGCTGGGGCTGTTCTTTCTTTACTGCACTTACAATGAATCCTGTCAGTTTTCGCCATCTCCTTGTATTTCAATAAGCTTTACAAAATCAGTCTCACAACTGAGCAGTCTGTGAAGGCGTCTGATTCTGGTTTGTCGTGCGTTTCTTGCAGCAATGTGCCTAGCGTTGGGAGTTTGGCCGACCAGGACTATCTTCAGATGAACACTCCCCAGATGAACACGCCCGTGACGCTAAACAGCACAGCTCCGGCCAGCAACAGCGGGGCAGGAGTTCTGCCGTCACCAGCAACTCCGCGCTTCTCTGTCCCTACCCCGCGCACTCCCAGGACCCCAAGGACTCCTAGAGGTGGGGGTACTGCAAGCGGCCAAGGATCTGTAAAATATGACAGCACAGATCAAGGTTCACCTGCTTCTACCCCATCTACCACGCGGCCGCTGAATTCCGTGGAGCCAGCCACCGTTCAGCCGATCCCCGAAGCCCACAGCCTTTACGTCACCTTGATTCTTTCAGACTCGGTGTTGAACATCTTCAAAGACCGTAACTTTGACAGTTGTTGTATCTGCGCCTGTAACATGAACATTAAAGGTGCGGATGTTGGATTATACATCCCAGACTCGTCTAACGAGGATCAGTACCGTTGCACCTGTGGCTTTAGCGCGATCATGAACCGCAAATTAGGTTACAACTCTGGGCTCTTCATCGAGGACGAGCTGGATATTTTTGGCAAGACCTCAGACATTGGCCAAGCTGCAGAAAGACGACTGATGACGAGTCAAAGCAACTTGATCTCTCAGATGGGAGAGGGAGGTAGAAGGACCCAAGAACCTCCGGTGAGCCTCCTCCTCCTCCTGCAGAACCAGCACACGCAGCCGTTCACAGCTCTGAGCTGTCTGGACTACATGTCCTCCAACAACCGCCAGGCGCTCCCCTGTATGAACTGGAGTTACGACAGGCTGCAGGCTGACAGTAACGACTCCTGGGTGGAATGCTTCAATGCCCTCGAGCAAGCCAGGCAGTATGTGGACAACCCCACTGGTGGAAAGGTGGACGAAGCCCTAGTAAGAAGTGCCACGGTACATTCTTGGCCTCACAGCAATGGTACGGGTCAGAACAGTTCGTTTTGTCTTTGAATTTTGGTGGTTTGAAACTTGCCATTCGTGAGCCACTTGATCTTGATGTGAGAAATGAGATGCATAAAAATATTCTAGGAATAAAGTAGCTTTCTGAAAGCTTTATAAATGACATCTAAAGTCTTAATAATCCAGCTGTTCTTAGACTTTGTGGTCTAAGTTGTGAAAGAGTCTGTGGAAGTTCACAATCTGAAGCAGAGATGCAAACCGAATTCAGGTATTGGGGGGAGGCAGAATTATGGCCTCTTTTTTTTGTAGAAGGGTAAGAGCAGGCAGCGGGCGAGAAATGCTCTGTGTGAAAGTGTCACCCAGAAAGAAAAAGTGATTTTATAATCATACATTACCTATTGAAGATGCTCTGACATCTTATGAACGGAGCAGGCCAACAGTAACATTGAAAGGTGAATGAAAAGGATTAGGACTTTGCTTTATTTCTGCAATGTTTTCATAAATGCCATTAAGCTAATTAGAGTTGTACACATTTTATGTGCATTGTGCAGAATGATATGAAAGAACAACACACCAAAAATGTCACCACCTTAAAATAATTCTTGCCGTTCCTCACTGAAAATGATGGATGCTCCTTTGTCCTTTGCAGTGTTGGATATCAGCATGCTCTCCTCCCAGGACGTGGTGCGCATGCTGCTGTCGCTGCAGCCTTTTCTCCAGGATGCCATCCAGAAGAAGCGAACAGGAAGGACCTGGGAGAACATCCAGCATGTGCAGGGACCACTCACTTGGCAGCAGTTCCATAAGATGGCAGGACGGGGAACCTATGGTACGGACACTGTTACATGCCAGCAGTTCAAGCAAAAGCATGTTTTTCTAGAAATGGGAACATGTTAGAACAAAGGAGCTCTTTAAATAGCGCTTTTTTATGGTCTTAAAAGGCATTTGAAGCACATGCTTGAATCCGATAGTGGAGGTTTTACCCTTCCAGATAATGAGTGGAAAATGCTGGGTTAGGATCAACCTTCCTATGTCAGTCTGTATCGTGGCTTGTACTGAAACGAGCTGGTACGTGAACAACCTGGAGAGAGGGGGCTGGTAAAGTTGTACAACGTCCTAATGGGGAAGAGGGGCTTTCTGAGCTGGACAAAGATAGAAAAAGCAGGTAATGCCTTCTCCACAGAGAGGTCTGCGTCTTGGGAAGGTTCCCATAGTCTTAGTAAGGAGTTTCAGTTGAAGTGTCTGTGTTACAGGTGACACTTCTGGAAATGACAACATTGATTTTGGATGTGCATATTTGCAAACTAATGCCTGACTTCTAGATGTGTATTTCTCACCTGCAGTTTATTTCAGTAGTGACCAACAGTGTCTTGCTTAGGTTTTTTTCCTGCAGTTCCAATGTGCTTTCCTTTATTTTCTGGAAATATTATTCTGCTGGAAATAGTGCTGTTTTCCTCAACACCTGGGACAAAGGCCTGGCACAAATTGTGGTAGCTACAGCTCCTCTCCAAAGCTGTTGTGCTTCACAAGGAATACTTCTCATCCAATTCTTTTTCCATAATTTGTAACTTTAAGAGTTAAAATTTACCATATAGACAGAATGGATATTGCCATATAGGATTTAGCAGAGCCCTCGGTTTAGATTCAGTCATTTTTACTGAATGTTAACTTTTTAAGAGAGATGGACTATGCTCTGCAGAAATATTGAGTACCTTTTTGCTTGAAATTTTCAACACTGTTTTTTCTAACAAGTTCTGTGTCTGGGAGACACCTCATTAAACTGATGCAATCCTCTTTGCTGGGACAGTGAGGGCTCTGGAGCGCTGCCTACGGAGAGGGGCAGGAGGCAGATTTGGAGTTATGATGACTGTGCTTAGCATTCTATATTAAAACATTATAAACGATGAAATGATATATATTAAAATCAGTTTGCCTAACTAGTAAGTAATGTTGCACAACCAGGTGGAGGCAGACGAAGACCTGCAAGATCAGATGTTGTGTATTCATGTCATTACTGTTGGTTGAACGGGAACTTGTTAGCTGTGGTTGTGGTCATGCCAAACTAAAACCACGAGATGAAGCCTCGGGGAGGGCAGTGCGTGTATTTACAGTTCACCGAAAGATGTTTTATTACAGCTTTCTAGGAAAGTTTAAGTGGTGCTTGGATCAGCTCCCTCTGCTTTGGCTGACCTGACTTTGATTTTATGACATTTCTGAAGTACAATATACATCTTTCTTCTCCTTTATTAAATATTTTTTCCAAGGAAAAAGACCGTGGGATAACCTGGTTTCTCAGGCACGATTCAGCCTCAGCGTATGCTTCCCCACTGTGATCAGACTTCTAGGGAACTCAGCATGGCAAGGGATCAGTTCTCTCCAATATTCCAGCAACTGCCTGGTCCATCAGCAAACCCACTGCAGCTAAACCAGCCATTGAAATGTTTTTTCTTTCTCCTTTTCTCTTTGAAGGCTCTGAGGAATCTCCTGAGCCTCTTCCGATCCCGACTTTACTAGTGGGGTATGACAAGGACTTCCTGACAATCTCTCCGTTCTCCCTGCCCTTCTGGGAGAGGCTGTTGCTGGACCCGTACGGGGGCCATCGGGATGTCGCCTACATCGTGGTGTGTCCAGAAAATGAGGCCTTGCTCAATGGAGCCAAAACTTTCTTCAGGGACTTGAGTGCTGTATATGAGGTTGGAAAGAGGAACCACACTGAATTATTTCTTCTTATGTGTCGCTTTTGCTCTACTGCATGTTCATTGGGAGAAGTCCATGTCATTGAAAGTTACAGTTACTTGATTAAGAATCTCTCACTTTGAGGGCATTCTGTGCTGCCAGAGTGCAGGAGTGCAATCTGATTGAGGTCTGCTGCGTTTCTCAGTGCGTTTCTGGGTAGTTCTTGCCATCTCCTCTTCCCAGTACACAGTCTGGTATTTCACAGAGGATCCAGCGCTGGTATTAATATGGTTGCAAGCAACTGCATGAAGGCCCAATCAAACATGATGAGCAAGGAATAGATTTAAGAAACTATTGTTTTCTTATAATTACCGGGCTGGAGGCAAAACCATCTCCTGTTCTAGCATGCGAACTGGGTACTGCCGAATACGTGAGATTATTCTGTCACCTTAGTTTTACTCTAAACACAATTCAAGTCAACAGACAAACAGGACCTTTTGTTTTGATATTCATTAAGAAGCCACCAGATGTGTGCTGGTAACAAAAGGCTTACGCTGCAAACCAGTCTGCAAAACGTATTCAGGTGCTTGGCATCCAGTTACAAGTATTTCTTCTTTCCTCCCCAGATGTGTAGACTTGGCCAGCACAAACCAATCTGCAAAGTGTTACGTGATGGGATCGTGCGGGTGGGAAAGACTGTGGCACAAAAGCTAACGGATGAGCACGTGAGCGACTGGTTTAACCAGCCCTGGAGCACTGAGGAGTGCGACAATCATTCCAGACTCAAACTTTATGCGCAAGTTTGCCGGCATCACCTAGGTAAGTCTCCCATGGAGCTAGTGAGGCTGTTTCTGTAGGTATTTTAGAGCTGATTTGCTGTAACTGGAACCAGGGTGGTTGGTTTGGGTTTGGTTTTTTTGAGGTACAGGTTATGATCTGTTTAAAAATAAAAGAAGGTATTATGAGGCTTTATCTTAATTTCTTTATCACTTCCATGTTAAATGTGCCTATTTTGGAGAGTTTTATTGTTGTTTGAGGTGATCACCACACTGGTAGAGATTCCAAAGGCAATTCATATCTTCTTAGAAAAGTCAGTTTGGTATAAAACATTTGTATGCCCCAAAGCTGTTCTACACAAGACTGAATGTATAAGCTGACCTAGTTTATGTGGTTCTGATACGGATCATCACACCTCTGGTGCCTTCAAGCACAACATTTCTTTCTATAAAAGACGAGTTCAAAGAAACTGCAAAGGGCGAATGGGTGAACACAGGTGGAGACAGGAACATAGTCACTGATGACTGCGGCCTCCATCTGCTGCCTGTGGATAGTTGGAACCACGCTGCCCTGAAGCCATGGTCTCCTCTGCACCTCATATAAGCTCATTCCCATTCCAAAACAGTGATATTTTAAAAGATTAGTCTTTATTTTCTTATGGCCGCCTGCTATATTTGTTCTTTTATTACATAATATCAGGTGTGCTTGTTTCATGAAGGAATGTGGACGGGTATAAAGCCTGCTGGGGTACTATTAGAAGACTGGTCCTGGCTGAGCCTGGATAAGTCCCTGGATTTATCTAGCGTCGCTCCCAGGTTTTGTCTGGGGAGAGACATGACTGTTCCATTCCGGAGCGGACCTAGAGGCAACGTGACATGTGTTGTGTGTATCGCTGAGAAATGAGATCTTAGCACCAGGCCCATCCAAAATGTCACTGGAAACCATTTGCAGAGACAGTGCTGGTCAGCCAGCCAGGCAGGGATCATAGAACACCAGCCACATAAGTGTTTCATGCTTGAGATGAAATGTTTTCCTGTTTAAATATAGCCAGGAATTTTTAAGTGGTTTCAGGAAAAGAACTTATTGCTTTTGCTCTGAAACAGGTGTGACGATCCTTAGGTCTGCTTACCTTGAGGACTGGTGATCTGGTTTTGGTAAAACGTTAAGCATGTGTGTTGGAGTTGGCTGGGCAGAGCTACCGACTGCTGATGTTCCCCCAGCAGGGGGGGAGGCTTGGCAGAACAGGCCAGAATGCATCTATTTCAAATGACCCTGTTGCCTCATTCTGTTTGGTTTCACTTTTAATTCACCACATTCCTGGGAATTATTACAATGCTACTTAATGTAAAGGACCCAGCCTAAAAGGCAGGAATCCGTAGCATGTGCACGGCCAGGGGAACTGGGCTGTTCCGCTCACACCCGAGGCACCTGGCAGGGGCAGTACTGGAAATCTCCCCTGCTGGTGATCAGCCACCTCTGAGGGAAACTTAAAAATAATCGTTGCGCTATCTCCTTTTTTCTGTACTGAGAAGCAGAAATAACTGTATTAAATGTAGTTTGCCATACTTGTAGCTCAGGTACAAGGGACCTTTAGTTTTTTAGTCTTAACAAAGATCACCTGCAGTTGACTGCAAAACTGCACACAACATAAAGCTGTTACCACAACACAGTTCAGCCAGAGATAGTGATGTGGCCGTACCAACTTTGGTTCACAAAGCGCTGCAAAGTCAGTCCTGATTTTGAAGACTTCATATCAATTAGCACTGAAACCCTGAGGAATAGATCCTGAAGTAGTTATTTATAATGGAGATTGTACTCAGTTAGCATTTGTGTATTCTTAGAATGTTCTAAAAGCACAGAAGATAGTGTACAACTCTGGTTAATGCTTTTTGATCTGACAGACCGTCATTTATCTCCTTCCCTCTCTCTGCCATTTCAGCACCTTACTTAGCCACTCTGCAGCTTGACAGCAGCCTCTTGCTACCACCGAAGCACCAAACCCCAGCGCCCGCAAACCACACACAGAAAGTACCAGGGAACACTGGAGCTGCGCCCGCAAACTCCACATGTCTTTCAGCTGCTGGGGCACCATCGACAGGCAGTTCTTTTAACTCCACTCCCAGTGGTGGGACCACGAGCCTTCCTGCAGGAAGCAGTTCATCCTCTGGATCGTCTGTGCCACAGCTGTCAGCATCTTCTGCCGCAGCCGGCGTTAACCAGATGGCCGCTACCTCCACTCCAGGGTTTAGTGGGAACATTGGTTCAGGGCAAAACGCCAGCGCTGGAGGAAGTGCAGCAGACCGCTCGCAAGGAAGTGCAGGTCCTGGAGGAGACACAGAATCAGGTCAAACCATACCACAACAGCAACAAGAAGGACAGGAAGGGTAAGTTACTTAACAGCTCACATGACTCAATATACTTCTAATTAAATCCACTGTTCTCCTTTCATACAACCCATAACCGCAAAGCCTATGGAAAGCCTTGGAAGTAGAGGGTCCTCTGACACAGGCAGTACTGCTGAGCAGCTGTATATGGACCAGGGCCTGTTTTTGTTTGTTTGTAGCAGTAAATGGTAATGGGGAGTTGGAAAAACCCAACCTGCTTTTTTTTGTTAGGAAAACAAAGCTTGATTCACCTGCATGAATGTGGGTGTTGTAGTTCCATTTGAGATGTCTTCAGATGCCCCGTCCGGCCTGCATTTGCAGTACAAGGGAAACACGAGGAGTCTCGCGGGTTCTGTGCCTTTGCTGCTGGCACTGCAGGATATCTTAGGTGGCACTGAATGTGTCTCACATTGGCAGCCTCATCACGCCTGTAATGGTAACAGATACAAAATGCAACCCATGGATATTTTCTACCTTGCTTGCCTTGTGAGTGTAAGCAGGTGGACTGTGAGGTCAGGAACAGGGTTATATTGCTGTTACCTTAACATAAATTTTAGCAGCACAGCTTTTTAAAGACATCATTATATATAGTCATACGTCAAACATAAAAATTAGAAAGATGTTTTTTGCCATCTTACATAACTTCCTGAGTGAATGTGTTTTTCATTACTCTTGTAATAACACATATCACTAATAGTTGTGATATATGTTATGGTGTTCCTGTATCTTAAGTGAAAGCCCACATCCTGTTGCGGTTCAGGTTGTCCTTAAGACATCCGTTCACTGGTTCCATGCAAAATGCTGTTTTATCAGCTGCAGCGTGGTTTCTGACCAAGTCTGTCTGAGCTGCGTTTTATCACTTACAGATGTTGACCCTGCCCTGCTTTTGTCAGGCGTGGGGGGGGTGTTACCGAGTTAAAAATGTTCAGTTTTCCTTCTGTTGCCAATGGAACCTGTTCTGTAACTAACCGGAGGACTTGAGCCTCCATCAATATTCCTTTGGCATCTCTCCTCAGTTCTCAATTCCTTCTACCTCTCCCAAAAGAAAACCCCAAACAGCACCAAAACCAGGCATGGACAAAAGGAAAACTCTCAGCGCTCCTATCAGTCAGCTTTTTGGTATTCTTCAGACATCATCTGTTCTGATTGCATTAAATAAGATTAGGTTAGACTTTATGGTAAGTATCTTTAATGCATAGTTAATAACAGGTATTTTGGATTAAGATCTGCTGTGAGGAAGTCATCTCTCCTCCGTCGCTGTTGTCATGTTTTTTAGTTTTGCTTCTGAACGTAAGAATCACTTCATACTCCTCTTTTTCCTCCTCTGCTTCAGCCTTGCACACCCTTACAGAAGAACAGCACTGAGCAATTGTAACTTGCCTTTGAATTTAACACCGTGCATGTCTCTAGCATTACAGAGAGGGAGCGAGTAGGGATTCCCACAGAAGCAGAGTCTGCGGACAGCAATGCCTACCCCCCAGCGGTTGTCATCTACATGGTAGATCCCTTCACCTACACTGCAGATGAAGAATCTGCCTCCACCAACTTCTGGCTGTTGGGTTTGATGAGATGCTACACAGAGATGTTGGATAACTTGCCTGAGAACATGAGGGATTCTTTCATTCTCCAGGTAATTCTACCTTCCTCTGCCCCTTCCCACTGCACAGTCGTTCTGTCACAGTGCACTTGCGATACGTATACTCTGCTCAAAGATACAAAATGCAAGATAACATATAAGCTGTAGGTGACTTAACAAATGATTTTGTTTGCTGTACAAGGTGGTATAGTAAAGAAAGACTTGATTTTGTTTTCATAAGGAAATTAAGGTGGCCACAGTATCCTGCATCAAATCTGTTGCAGTCTTCTAGTAGTCATGTACATTAGGTGCTTCCCAAAGAGAGATTTCAGTTAAGTTGCAGCTTGGCTTGCCAACGCCAAAAATGTCCAGTTGCTTCCTTGATTACTTCACATGTTGTTTGCTTTTTACATACTCTCCGTTTTATACTTTTTAATCCAATGGGAGTAGGTGAAACCAGACATTTAATGCATAATTTAATAATTGTATTGTCTGCTCATTAAAAATAATTTACTATGTAACTTGGCATATAATAATAGTTACTTACTATGGAATTATTTAAGAATTGAATTTGCGTAGTCAGAAGCAGAGCCTGGCCTATTGCCCAGAGCGGCTGCGTTCTGCCTTGCCTCCTCTGCTTTCACTGAGCCTTGGTCTAAATAAATGAGGGGGCACTGGGAGGCCAGAGACTACAAGCTACGCATGTACATGTGCAACCTATGCAAGAAGCGGCATGTGAATGTTTTTGTAGCCTTGCTTGTGTATGCAAAACTTGGCTTAGAAGTATTTTAATTTAAAAGAAAAAAAAGAATAAGAAGATATTATAATGTCTCAAACTGGCATGGAAAAAACACTTGTCAGTTTTAACTTGCCATTTCTTGACCTCTTCATTCCCTGAAATTATTGGAGAAAGTGTCACCAAGGTATTTTAGGCCTGGGGATGAACTAAAAATCAGGTTCACAACTTCATATTGTGTAGACTGCAGGTGATTGCATTGATTCACACCTGAAGATACCAAAAATAAAATAGCAACTGATAGCACAAGGTCTGAAATAGAAGAACGTGTAAGAACATGTAATTCGTACAGTGAAATTGTGCTGTAGTCTAAGACAACTGGTGGTCTTACCAACTCTTTCTAGATGCTGTTTGTTTTCTGGATGCTTATCATTTGTTTCTTTAAAAAGTGGCATTTTTCCAGTTCAAGTCCAAACAACAGACCATTTTCTCTAAGGAAGGGCTAACAGGATAGAGTTACCAGCACAATGTTGTCACAGCTGTACCAAGAGTACACACAAATACAGTTATTTCAAAATAAACCAAACCCAAATGTTTATGGATTTATTACTGTTCATACACAGAGTGGAAGAAATTTTTTTTTAAAGAAGTTGTCTTTTTAACACAGACAGTTACATTCACTTATTAGAACATGCTATCCAAGTTCCAATAGTTTAAGACTCAGTTTAGTGATACTTAAGTTTTGGAACTACTGAAAGCATTTGCTAAAAGAATCTGCTTGGATCTCAACAGTGTTCAATACAACAAAAATATTTTGTATTGAGGGTTTCTGCTCCAGAGATCTTGCTGTTTGAAAGATGTTTCCACAGCCATGTGTAGGACATTGTACTTCTCAACAATACATTGAAAAATGAGTTTACAGGGATTTAGTTCTGATTTTAAAAAGGATTTGAACTGAAATGACTATTTGTGTTCTGTTTACTTCTGGAGGGGTGCTGTGCCATTTCTCCTTCCTCCCCAGATGGGTCTTCATGACCAAACTCAAACCTCACAAGCAAATCTTACTGCATTTCTATCTCTTGCTGGTAGAACACGTAAGTCTAAGTATCTTCCTGCACAGTTCTTTCTGAAACAAGTAAAATTGAACAGCAGCATGTGACTGTGGAGCTTCAGCTGCCTCCTAAATTGAAAAGGAGAAACAATCACATACATCTTAATTCTGCTCTCTACCATGCTGTGTGAGGGGGGCACAGCAGTGCTGATCCCCACATGGATAGCAAACAAATACTAGCTCTGACCACAGACTGTGGAACCAGACCTGCCCAGCCACAGAGTTTGGAATACCAAGATCATACAGAACAGTTCACCTGCACATGGAAACGTTGGTCAGAAAAACAGAGGTGTTTGGTTTCAGACTGAGGATTAAACAATTAAAATTAAAACTACACCCAAATTTTATGGTATTGCTTTTAAAAGCCACTGGTAGTTACTGCTTGTGGGTACTTCAGTAAGTGTTATACATACAATTAATTATATGCCCTTCCCAAATTGCAATTTGAATGAGAAAGTGGACTTTGGAAAAACAGGACTTGACTGTGGGAAATAATCTCTTCTTTTATGTAGTCAACTGGGTTTCTCATTCAGTGATGTTTGTATCACAGAAAGCAAAATTCATGTAGTTTCTAGTGAGCTGGGATTGTCGGCTGTTGGAGTCGTGTTATAGTGCTGCTCAGTGTTTGCTGCCCTACAAGAAGACTTTTCCTTCATTGGACAGTAGGAGTCTTGGCTTTCTGTGGAAGCAGCAGCTCCGTATCAGAGAATGCAGGAGCCCTGATGGGAGGCTAAGGGTATTCTTATGTTTAATAACAAATGAACGTGTGAATGGGGTTTGATACTAATGAACAGCTCTTTAAAGACTCTCAATGATGTCGTCTTGTCTGTCTGGATTCTACAGATTGTGCCTTGCCAGTACATGCTGCAGACAATGAAGGATGAACAGGTTTTCTACATCCAGCACTTGAAGTCTCTGGCGTTTTCCGTGTACTGCCAGTGCAGGAGGCCACTGCCCACCCAGATTCACATCAAGTCTCTCACAGGCTTTGGGCCAGCTGCCAGCATCGAAATGACCCTCAAAAATCCTGAGGTTAGTGTGGATGCCAAGAAAAGGGAAGCCTGGTAATAAACTGCAAGCACTTTTCTCAAATATCAGAAACAAAGGAGAGAAAATAGTTTTAGGAGTAATTTTTCAAGGTATAGAAGACAGTGATAATATAAAGGGAAAAGGTAAACTAATGCTAAATTGAAAAGAGTAAGAAGTCCTCGAACAAGAGACACTTACGGAGCAAATCCACCACAGAGCTACAAAGATGATTAAGGGATAGGAGCACCTGACAATGGAGAAGAGGCCGAGAGCTGTGGTTGTGGAGCCAGGAGGGCTCTCATGAATGTGCATAAATACCTGCCCTAACTGACCGTTTAAGCAAGACGATTGGCCTGGACAATCAGAGGGCTCTTCCAGTCCCAGACTCCTCTGACTTTGGATTTATTTTTTAATAAAAGATGGATTTCATAACATGTTACTGTCGGATTCTGCAGGAGGACTGCACTTGGATTGTTTACAACACTAGTTTGCTTCTGCTTGTTGTTAAATGATGTTGAACAGCCTTGAGTTCTTAACACCTTTAACAGGTTGGATTTCTGAGAAGTACTTTGTTTCTTAAAGAGAAGCACTACCACGTGTACAACTGATCCAATTAATTAGTTCAGATCTGTTTCAGAAACCAAAGTGTTATAAAATTAAACTGTGAGCTGTAAGACTTAAAGTATTTCTGACATCATGCCTGCAGTTCACAAAAGCTTGTTACACCTACTGCCTAGACAGGAGGCTGAAGATGAGGTTTGAGTTGTACCTGAACTGTTTTTGATTGAAGTCCTTGGTGCCTCTCTTCAGATTGTGTTCTCCTGAGTAGAAGGAGGTGAGCAGATGCCAGCAATTTTAGCAAAGGATATAAGCAATAACAGGCTTAAACTCTTGGCTGTTCCAAAGACTGTTCTCATACCATAATTTCCCTGTATATAAAATGAAATCATTAGATAAGTGCATAATTTTAACTAGCAGAAATGAATTGTCTATAACCCCCTTTTCCCAATATCTCTCTTGATTAGAAATGCATTGAATTTTATTTATTCTTTTAAACTCATTGTTTTTGATGTATTTGCTCATGATTGTGTTGACTTTATTGTAGAGGCCCAGCCCAATCCAGCTATACTCGCCACCTTTCATACTGGCACCCATCAAAGACAAACAGACAGAGCTGGGAGAAACATTCGGAGAGGCCAGTCAGAAATACAACGTGCTTTTCGTTGGATATTGTTTGTCCCATGATCAGCGTTGGCTTCTGGCATCCTGTACTGACCTTCATGGGGAACTGCTGGAAACCTGCATAGTCAATATCGATGTACCAAACAGGTAGAAACCTCCCTTCTTTACACTGTATCAAGATTGAGAGTTGCCATCCCTCACTCTTAGTAGTTTCTTGCGCATCCCTTCTAATCATGTTTCCTGTTGATGTGATCATGATGATGTTACAGTGATGACATTTCAGTTGAAGCTTTTAGAACTTGTAAACTGCAGAGGAAAAAAGGGTTCTGGGTTACACTTGTTTTACAAATGCTACCTGTAAGTCTGACCTTCAAGGACAACTGGCATGTTGCTCAGCATAGTGACACCTCTCCCATGTCGCTGCAGTGATGGTGCTGACGGCAGACACGTACTCGTTCTGCTGCTCATTAGTGAAAAGGAAGGTGGGGGCTGCACTGGGCTGTAAGACCTCCTGTAAGGGGGAAAGCTGTGAAATAATTATACAGAATAGAAAGCTGAATATTGTCCTGGACTCTCAATTCTTTTTTTTTCCCCTTCCTTAACTTCCAGGTCAAGGAGGAGCAAGTTGTCTGCACGTAAGATCGGCCTGCAGAAGCTCTGGGAATGGTGCATTGGTATCATACAGATGACGTCACTGCCGTGGAGAGTTGTAATCGGGCGGCTCGGGCGCCTTGGCCACGGGGAGCTGAAAGGTACGAAATGTCAGTGCTGCCGGTGGCTTGGGAGTGAAGACATGGCCCTAGCGTACAGGGCACAACAACCGAGGGAGATGATCAGGAACCATTAAAAGCAGAAATCTGAGTGCTACCTTACCCTGGCACTGAATTTTTGTACTGGTTGGCACAGTCCGTTTGCTTGTTCATACACTGGGTTTGACACCTCTCCCTCGTGCCTTGTGTTGTGTAGGGTAACTTGTATTGGCGCGGGGTATTTCCAAGTGGGAGTTACGGGTTTTGTCACATCTTAGAAACAGATCTGAATAATAGTTCTCCTGTCACAGGAACAGGATTCCATTCTGATTCCTACACTTACACATAAACTGAACGAACATAAATGTCACGTCAAAAAGTTACTGAACAGAAGAAATGTCATTGTTTCTCTGTGGTATAGAGAACGGGCTGAGCTCTGGGGTTAGCCAGCTGCAAGGTACTCTGTGGCCTGCAAAGAGCTCCCAACATTTAGCATTCCCAGCAGCTTGGGGGGAACTGAAAGGGAGCTCTGGAGTGGTGCAGGTGTAGGTGCCTGCTCAATCCAACCAGGGTAAGAGGGACTGACTACCTTGCTTCACTTCAGTGGTGATTCTTCTCATTCCTACATACATGCCTTCAGCATCTTTTCTTCCATTTCTAGTGGCTGTGACCCCTATTGGGGTTTTGTTTGGCAGCAGATTAGAAGAAAATGAGATTCTGAAAGGGTGCTGTCAGGCTTTTCTGTCTCCTGAGTTGGGATGTATATCTGCACCTCCACTGGAATTTGCTTTATTTAGCGTATTTTTATTCATAACAAGGTTTAACAAGATTTCTCTGATGTTGAGTGAATGAATTCTTATCTCTGCTTACGTTTCAATATTCCAATCGTGCTGGTTTGAGGATTCCAATCACACCTGGTGCACGTGGGGAGCATAGTTTTAGCAAAACGTTGTTAAAGTTTTCCTGTTTTTAAGCAAGTTCTGGCTATTTCAGAACCCCATTATGTTCTACCATCATCTTATCTATTTCAGACTGGAGTATCCTCCTCGGGGAGTGTTCCCTGCAGACAATCAGCAAACAGCTAAAGGAGGTGTGCCGCATGTGTGGCATCTCATCAGCAGACTCTCCTTCTATCCTCAGTGCCTGCTTAGTGGCCATGGAGCCGCAGGGGTCGTTTGTTGTGATGCCAGGTAAATTTTATCCAAGTCTTTTCTTCTTTTAGCATACTTTGTACATAAGCACGTTAATTTTTGGAGACCTCTGAGTCCAACAAGAAGACCTTGTAATTTTGAGGTTCCTTTATTTATTTGTTACATTACCTGAGCACATAGTTTTTAATGTACATAGTGACATATCTGTAAAAAACTACTCTGTTTTTTTTAGTTTAGAAATAAAAGATTACTACATGAAACAGAATTAAACGAGCTTGAAAATTACTCAATTTGAATAACTTTCAAAGCAGAGATTTTGTAATGTGAAAATAGATGGCGAGTTCTGCTTTTTTATGACAACTAGTGAGATGTATTTCATTATTATACAGACGTGTGTGTCAAAAATATGTTTAACTTACTCAATTAACAAGTAAATCTTTGATGAAGGGGCGACAGAATGAAAGAAAAGGTAGGGTGTTGTACGGGAATTCACACAGCTAAACATCTACGCAACTTGTGATCTTAATTTCAAGTTCTTCTACTAATGTATTCTTTTTAAGATAAGAACCTTTAAACACGTGTATTAGCTTGTAACCCCAGATTAGATGCACAGAAATGTAACTGAACACAGAATATAGATGATGTAAATTAACGTCTCTGCTGTTGCTTCGGTTCTGGAAGATGCTGTCACGATGGGATCGGTGTTTGGGCGGAGTACGGCACTGAATCTGCAGTCGTCTCAGCTCAACACCCCTCAGGATGCCTCCTGTACACACATCCTGGTTTTCCCAACCTCGGCGACTATCCAGGTGGCACCAGCGAATTACCCCAATGAGGATGGATTCAGCCCTACTAATGGTGAGTGTCTGGTGTGAGCGGGATCCTCAGGAACACCCAGTGGCCCGCTGAGAACACCAGCAAGGCTGTACCAGCCACGAGTGAAAACTGAGCACTGCTGCTCTCCGATGGACCCCACGGTGCCCTGACTTCATGTAAAGAGAACAGCACTGAACTTTATAGTTAGGGGGTCATGAACTGTGGTTTTTTGAATTTGTTTTCAGATAATGGTACTGATTTATGCCCCAAATGATCCTGACAATCAATATGCAAAAGGACACAGACTAGAAAGTGTTTTTTCCTCTCGTTGTGAGTTGTTCAGCCCAGCTTGTTTTATAGTAGTGGCTCTCTTCGGGCCCTGGTGTGCTCAGAGCTTGTGAGGCAGGAGGTACTTGGGTTCAAATTCTAATCTTCCCATGAAGCAGGCAGAGTAGACCAGCCTGTGCCCTCTCAACGTCAGCCACGTGCTTCCTCAAGCATGTTTAACCCCATAGTTTAACACTTTCTATCAAATAATATTTTCCTAACTGTTTCACCATAAATCCTTAAAAATTATTGCAAAATTATTTGCAAGAGAGTAACTACACACGTTTACAATAGAAGTGTTTTACGAAGAGAGAAATGACGGTACGGAGAGGAAGAGAAGCCCACTATTTTCAGTGCAAGGGCCTGCTTTGATCTGTTCCTCCTGGAATGCCGGTGGGCCCCGCCGGCGGGAAGTCACCCGCTGAACACGGCAGCAGCTGTCCTTTCAAGGCCCCACAATCCTGACTGAATGCTCTGCTGACAAATATTTAACCTGCATTAACCTGCCCTTTAGTGCTTCAGATGCTAATTAGAACCAGGTACAAGAACTGGCGTTTTCTAAAATGGTGTTAAATTTAATTTTCTTAACCCTGTTCTTCTTAATGATTAAACAGCTTCCTAGGCTATTAGCTGTCTCATTTATGCTTTGGAGGCGAAGCAGAGCATGACATTAGTTCTGTGTTGTTTACTGAGGTTGTAGGACAGAAGTTAATAAACGAAGTGAATTCATTGCTCTTGCCATCCAGTATTTCACTTCAGAAGATGAAGAAATTTCAGCTGAAATTAGCTCAAAACACAAACATCCTTTTCAATTTTCATGCAAAGTAAATTCTTCAAGAGAAATTATTTATTAGAACATGTAGAAATGTGTGACTGTTTAGGGCTCCATGTGTTCAAGTGTAAGTTCGGCTGCAATTCTAATTAATCCAGTTAATTCAGACAGCTCCTACTGTCCCTTTCAGTCCCTTCAACTGTACTTTAAATGTCATTAAAATGGTCATGTTTAGCCAGCTTTGCCTGCTGAGAAATCTGGATAAGGAAAAAAAAAAACTATAAACCATATTGTGATGCTTATAATTTTTTGCTCTGTGCTTATGAAATCTTAGCTTTCCATCATGGAAATAACTGGTGGTGGCATAATTTATGTCTCAAATGGCTGAATAATGGGATGTACTTCCCATGGAATGCAAACACGTTTTCACTGTATCTTGATGCAGTGAATTTCTGTGAATTTCTGTGAATTCTAATGAATTTCTGTGACCACGTGTCATTTTTTCTGTTAAAAAGTTCAGTTTGGATTCTGATTAAGCTGGTGTGACAGGATTTTTTGTTCTCTCTCTGGCCATTGTTAGTGTGTGATTTTATCGGATGTCTGCCAACTTTTCCTTTCAAGTCTGTGCAGCTGCAGTCAAAGGTGCTAAGGAGGATGTAAAAGTGCAGTGTTTATCTCTGCTTCCATCTGTCTCAGAGTATGTAATAAAAAAGGAATGATAAGAAATTAGAGGGAATGGTAATAAATTCCCATACAAGGGCATATAGTGATAGGACAAGGGGGAATGGCTTTAAATTGGAGGGGGAAAGCTTTAGACTAGACATCAGGAAGAAATTATTCATGATGAGAGTGGGGAGGCCCTGGCCCAGGTTGGCCAGAGAAGCAGTGGCTGCCCCATCCCTGGAGGTGTTCAAGGCCAGGCTGGATGGACCTTGGGCAGCCTGATCCAGCGGGAGGTGTCCCTGCCCATGGCAGGGGGTGAAACTGGATGGGCTTTAAGGTCCCTTCTAACCCAAACCATTCCATGATTCTATGATGACTCTAAATTGCAAAAGTTTCTTGCAAAAATGAGTACAGCACATTGGAAATTATTCTTTCTTTTCCTTTTCAGATGACATGTTTGACCTCCCATTCCCAGACGACATGGACAATGACATTAGAATTCTAATAACAGGGAATCTTCACTCTTCACCAAATTCCTCCCCAGTTCCTTCCCCTGGATCACCATCTGGCATTGGAGTGGGATCTCATTTCCAGCATAGCAGGGTAAGGCTGTAGCACTGTAGGGCATGTGCTGCTGAAAAAACCCCCAGATCCTCAAAACCAAAAAATCTTCTTTTCCTGTGGATTCTCCAACATAATTAGGCCAATAGCAAGCAGAAATTAATGTAAACTTTGAAGGTGCTGGTTAACTGCTGGTGTAGGAGATATCTCTGCCTTGACTATCTCTAAAATTAATTGTGAGAGCAGAAGATAATTGAGAGGAAGAGAGGAGGAGAGAAAAGATTTATTTCTGTGTGGCAGAGCCATATCTTATGATCCCATATAAATGAATCCGTACTCATCCGTGTTTTTCTGGAATCATATTGAATGTCCTTGGCACAAAGGGACAAGTCTTTGAGAGAAAGAAAGAGATGACAGCTCTGTGCACATGAACTTCTAGGGGAGGCAAGAAGTGAGATAGTTCTCCTCCTAATGAAACCCTGCCCATGGAAACTCCGCAGGTGCTGGATGTTTATGCAAATGTTGTCTTCTTAGTAGAAATTAGCCCAGAGCACAGAAAGTCTCTGAGATAGTTTTGTTTGAAGTGGTTTTTATAAAGTTGGTTCCAACATTAGTGATTACTTAAAATGCAAATTACTTTTGATAATTCAAGGTATTTTTTGGAATCGGCTTTAGCTTTGGATCATGTTTGGTGGGAATCTTTTACTTGTACGTTTAATTGTGGAAGACTTAGCTCTACTCTTAACATGGTTTCTATCACATGTATTTAGAAGTTTGATGCTTCATAATTTCCTGCAACAAATTTTAATCTAGAAATAGTACATTTAAAGCAGCAGCATGTTACTTCTTTGTTAAATAGAACAGTGTTTTATTAAAGAAATGCACAAACTTTTATACAAGAAACAGACAACCCTGTGCATTTAAGAGTTCTGGGTTTGTGAACCGCAATAATTTCAGTAACTGGATCTGGACATGTGACCGTCACTGGTGCCTTTAAACAGTCTTATCAAGGGAAACTACATCTGGTGTGAATGGAAGATAAACAAAGAGATTTAGAGGAGGTGTACGTACAGCTGGGTATTTGCCCATGAATGACGCTGCTCATTCAGCCTCTGTAACAAAGTGGTGCAGTTTTCTAAGCTTAAGTAAGATGTCTCAAGAAAAGAATTCTCACTCCCTCCAAATGACTAACTGGTGTTACTTTCACCACCTGGAAGAAAAATTTTCCTTGCAACTTCTGCCAAAGTACTTCAATATTCATCTTAATATAGACTGAGTGAAAAATCACTCTTGCACCAGCCACAAAAATGCTAATACTGTGTATTCAGCGCACAACCACATTACCTTATGTTAATACTCCTACCCGCTTTTCAAGGGCTAAATAATTACATGTTACTGTCGCTTGGTTATTTCAAACAGGTATGTGGGCAAATTAAAAGTTCTAAATTCTGTTTCTAAACCCTCCAGCCATAAATCACGACTCCTCACTCACTACAGTTTCTCTCCCTTATTCAGTTTGATCAACAATCTCCAGTCTGTCCTGCTTTCAGAAGTGCGTTTACAAAACTCAGTCCAAGTGGCCTGAGAACAGCACGGAAAGGTTAATGACCAAAGAGCTTAGGGACCTGGACAAGCCATTTCTAGATGAACCTGTCATAGTAATTCAGTTTAACCATTAACAAGGGCCTAGTAATTGATGTGTAATTTTTGGTTCTAAAAAAGCAACAGCGTGTGATCATTACCTTGTGGGTCAGGGAAGGTCAAGCCTTCGCCCATGTAACCCATAATTGATTGCTGCAGTTTAGCATGTAAGTCCTGATTGCTCAGCAGCCAGTTTCAGAGTTGCTGTTAGGCTTTTCGAGTGCCTGCAGCCAAGCGAGCTGCAGCCTTCCCCAAACTTTATGGAGTGTTTAACTTCCTTTGATTCCTGATCAAGATATTAGCGTTGGAGACAGACCTGCTTGAAGGACTAGAGGGTGAACGCTTTGTGACGAGGCCAGTTTCTGGCATGGAATCTTTTTTTTTTTCTTTCTTACCTACTGACTTACAAGATGGTTATGGATTAAATTAACTGCTATCGTCATCTTCTGGGATAAGGCACAAGCTAAAATACTTCACAAGCATCTTTGAGGGTTTTCCTCTATGAAATAAACATAAAAGCAAAATAATAAATGGTATTTCAAAGAAAACCTAAGTGCTCTTGAAATAGGAACATCCTCTAGAATGGAATGGTAGCCACCCTTTCAGATACCTGAAAAGACCCTTGCAGCTTTGCTAACACCGTTTGTGATCTACAAGGTTCTATCTATACACACACACACACACACACACACACAGAGGATGAGGTAGGAAAGCTCACACCCAACGCTCCTATCCAGCAGCCTCGAGTACGGAAGGTTCATCTAGGTTTTACTCTGCAGAAATCAAATCACAGCGTACGTGCTGACTGGCAGTGACTCAAAATCTGATGAAATTAGTTTTATAGCTCGTTTCTCTTGTTTAACTCTCTCCTTTCCTCTCTTCTCCAAATAACCGTTGGGTCAATATATAAGAATCAGTAATTAATACTGCAAAAGTACAGACTATAAATTAATGAATAACTGAAATAAATTGAAAAGCAGGACAGATGCTGCTTCTTTCCCCACCCTTCACCTCTGCTTGACAGTACAAATACAAAGCAGAGTGCCTGCCCTCTGTCCCCCACAAGGAACAGCAAGTGCAGCATTTTTATTCTAAGCTATCAGTGTAACTAACTGGAAAAGCAAACACAAACAAGTTTATAAAGATGCAGCATGTAAGACAAACCACAAACCTGTCTTTTCACTGATTCTTACAGAGCCAAGGGGAACGTCTCCTCTCCAGAGAAGCCCCTGAAGAACTGAAGCAGCAGCCTCTTGCTCTCGGATACTTTGTGTCAACTGCCAAAGCTGAGAATCTTCCACAGTGGTTCTGGTCATCCTGTCCTCAGGCACAAAACCAGTGTCCCCTCTTCCTGAAGGTCAGTCTTGGGGTTCTTTCACAGGGAAAAGGGAAGACTTGCATTTGTATCCTGTGAATTTTCTTTGAACGTTGGCTTTGCGTGTTACTACTGCTGTGACAGTGCTGGAAATGGAAATGCAGTCTTAGGTTTAAATGTAGTTAAGACAGCTGGCTATTACGTAGAGTTTTGTTGCTAAAGCCATTACCTGAAAATTGGATAGTTTGGCAGCTTCTAAATGCAAATCATCAAAGCTGTGTCTGGTCTTAGAAAGTCTCCCAGTTTTCATTTGCTGAGGGACAGACCTTCTATCCTGCCATAATGCAGTTACGACACAGTTTAGCAGACAGAAGAGTGGCACCTCCAGTTACTATCCGTTTCTGTGGCCCCAGCTGTTGTTGCTCTGTGGATCTGTAGTGTCAGAGTGAACTTGATATCTCTCATTCCAGAAGCACTAGTGCTTGCAAGACGTGTGCAGCAAGTTCACTACGTTCACTGATCCCTGCAGTGTCACACAGCTCCTTATTTGAATGAGTCAAAAAAATGCGAGCTGATGAACATGGAAGGAAGGAGAACGATCTGCCTTGAGTAGGACCACAGACCTATTTGAGCAACCAATGTACAGAATAATAAAGATAGTACTTAACTAACAAATACTAAACATTTTTGCAAGTCGCTTCACTAAATTCTCTCAGCTGTGTCTATCAGGTATTTATCAACATAAAGGTGTTCAGAATTTCTTTCCTCATGCTAAGAAAGCCGTTCCAGGACCAACATTAACAAAGCCTCTCAGCCAGCGTGGCAGGTGTTCTGTTCAGTACAGCACCTCTACCAGCAGAGTGCCGACCCCTGCTCCTCACACTGCACTTTTCATGGATAGATTTCCCGGCAGTGTGGGCTTTTTTTCAAACCGACAGAATGGGGATTTTAAAATAATACAAAAAATAAGCCGGTGTGGTTTTGGAGTTAGAGATGGTTTTGGAGCTAGAGATGAAGTTTTATGCTAAACTTAAAGCTCCCTTTTCTTTGTGAATGAGTAATCCAGAGGCTGTGTTTCAGTTCCAGCAGTGAAACACAGCCAGCAGAGCTCCAGGCAAATCCCTGAATTCCCTCTGTAAGCTCATACTAGATTTGTACTGGAAAGAAGGAGCCAGCTCCCTCCCTACACCACCCCCCAGCCCAACACAGTTCCTCTCTCAGATCTAGGCTAAATTAAATGTTTCGTTTGCCTTGGAACATGCTAGTTTGGTTTGGACAATTTTTGACTCATGCAGGAACTTGTACAGTGTTCAGCGAGCAGGTGGTGTTGGCTCTTTCATGCCGCTCAGTACTACTATTAGGAAACACGTACGGCATGTGAGACGTAGGGATTCGAGTCATCTTTGTCTGATTTGGATTATGTATTTTTGAGCTGAAGTATTTCACCTCTAATGTGCGTGCCATAATTGGAGGAATATTGATGTAAGGTTTTGCCTCAGCAGGCTGCATGGCAGATTAGGGAACCCACTTGCAAGGCTTACGTGGGTGCTCTACCCCCAGCACATGGTCAATATGGAATCTCTTTCCTACTCCTGTATAAACACACAGGCCTTGCTCCAGAGGACGAGACAGACTGAGAAAGCATAAGAGCAGAGAGCAGGACCAAGGCTGTACTGGGGTTTGAAACCTCACCTATGTGCTGGAATCTGTGACGGGTCTTTCCTGGGAGAGTGGTTCGCTACCAAAATCCCCAAAGAACCACTGACACATCCCAAGGGTTTCCCCTCATCACTTTTTCCCTGACTATAATTAAGAACAGAATAAAAGAATCTTTTTTTAAAAAATGATCCTTCAGTCAAGAAGGGAATTCAGTTTACTCAAAAATGTAATCATTATGGAATGTGGAAATACACATTGTCCCCGTGGGTTCAACAAAGAACTGCCAAGGTCCCATGCTGTCCTGAGACCATTCACACTGTGTTTGTTCACTGTGGGGTTTTAGAAGTGCTTGCTATATGAAGGGTTAATCTGTGCTTTTTCCTTTATGCAGGCTTCATTACATCACCACATCTCTGTAGCACAGACAGATGAGCTTCTACCTGCCAGGAATTCCCAGCGAGTTCCTCACCCCCTTGACTCTAAAACTACATCAGATGTCTTGAGGTAACGCCTTTTAGGTTTTGCATTTCCTCCCTAAGGTTATGGGGACCTTCTCAACCTGACACAATTATTTCTTGGCTTTATGAACAGCCTGTAACTCTGCTCTGCCCTACACGTGTGTCTCAGAGCAGTGGACAGCTCTAGCTGTAGCTGCAGCCTCCAACACCAGAGAGCCGGACTTTAAGGGTTATTTCATCCATTTTCCATATTATTGTACAAAACTGTGAAAGGGGACTGACAAACAGCTTTCCATTACCGCACGCACCTTGGTTTGCCTCCCAAGAACTGTTCTGTTGAGCTGATGGTCTCATCTGAATTGTGTCAATAGTTATTTTTCCTCACCAAATCAAACTGATTTATAGAAGATAAAAGCACTCTCCTGATACCACTATCTTAGGAACTGGGATACAGAGGAGACATTCCTCCTGAATTAATGCAGGGTTGTGTATTGCATTGTACGAGATAAGTAGAGCACTGTGTGCCTCCATCCCACCTGCGGGGACTGAAAAGGTCTTTTTTATGAGGTGGCACACAGGGTGGCACACACCAGGGAACAAATGTGTGCATTTCAGCAGGTAGGGGTATCCACAGGAAACACAAAGAATGATCTAATCTAAGAAAATTGGTGTTGTATGTATGCTTCTAGAAGATCTGAATACCCATCCTCTTGGAGGACCGAGCTGTCCAGGAGAGGATTAAGCAATTCCAGTTTCATTTCTCTGCATTTCTCCTCTGCAGGTTTGTTTTGGAGCAGTACAATGCACTGTCCTGGCTTACGTGTAACCCTGCCACTCAGGATCGCAGCTCCTGCCTTCCTGTCCACTTCGTGGTGCTCACTCAGCTGTACAATGCCATCATGAATTTACTCTGATAGAAAAGCACTTCTTCTGGCTTATTCTCCCCTCAACTGAGAAACGTGCCACAGTCTGCAAAGATCACAGTTTTGCTTCACTCAGACCAGTCCTGTGCTGTGCTTCTGTTCCTCCAAAAGCACATGTGAATTCTGCAGTGTTCAAACTCATCTACCCATCACCATCTCTGGCAGCTTCAGTCCAAACCCTGGGAACATCCATGAACAGTGAATACAGAGTAACCTCACGCCAGTGTTAGTTTGGTGGCCCAGTAACCACTGGTCAGTGTGATGATTTTTTTTAATATTTTATTTTTTTAAGGAAGACTCTGCTATCTTTTGCATTAGGAACACTGAGAAGCAACCAAGAGCCCTGCAAGTCAAAACATTTGTGGTGGCCGGCTTGGGTTGTCCAAAACTTGTTTGATCATCGTAAACTGGGACTTTGCAGAAGGAAAAAAACCCACAAAGCACGCAGTTGTAGTAACTATTGGAATTTTCTGTCTCCCTGGAGTTCCCGTCAGAGTGGACTGGGATGAATGCATGCATTTGTTACCTGTCCATGTAGATATGAATGGTCTGGAGATACTTTATTTATTTTTAGGTTTGGGGAGGGGAGGGATTAAATTATAAAGGACCAGGAACAGTTGAATATCTTACAAACCCAGCTCCATTCCACTGTAGGGTTATTTATCGACATACCTCTCACTCTTCTGACCTAGACATCAAACCTGAAGCTAAAAACAATCAAGAGTCCAAGCTGGGAAGGGCAGGGCAGCTGGTAAGGATTTTTTATGCATTTTAAGGAATCCTCACCTGTGTTTAGTGTGATTACAGCGAGGAGCGGCCAGTGTTCAATGAAGGATAACACTACCTAATGGAAGACGAGAGTGAGAGGTAGGGGGAAAAATACTTTAAAGCCCAGTGTAAGGGCACGTGGAAAGTGGTAAATTAATCTATTGTAGAGCTATGATCGAAATATATTTCCGGTAAATTTAGTGATGCTAGGAAACTATTTACTGAAACCCAAGTCGCCCTTTAATTCTGGGCAGACTCGTCCATGTACATATCCAAAAATATGGTTTTTGTTTACACTAAATCAGTTACAAATCTGGTGTATTTTTTCTGACTATAGGAATATTATTTCAAAGAAATAATTTTTTAAAATTATATCATTAAATTAGTACTTGAAGTTATACCACTGTGGTGGCAAAGTTACTTTGTTTAGTGAAATGATTGCCATTTTAAAGGTTAATGGCTAATTGAAGTATTTTTATGACTCCTTCATTCCAGGCTTCAAGGGGTTTATATTTAAACTCCGTTTTCTAATGTTTGTGGTTGCACTGTGCAGCAGGCACGGACTGCCTTACGTGAGGGGTCGGGCACTTTGATCAGGCTGTGTGACCTAGTTACCTATCTGTGGAGAAAAAAACTACCAATTTTAAAGTTCTTCCAAAAGACTTTCATGTTCTGGTTAAAAAAAATGAAATTCTATGATTTTAAAAAGTATTTTTCTTGACTAATGTAACATTTAAAACAAATTATATAAAATAATAATAAAAAAAAAGAATCGCTTGCGTAATGAGAAGGTGAAGTCAGAGAAGTGACCTGTAAATGGATTGTTGCGCTCTCTGCACCAAACCTCCCGTGTGGGATCTTCTTTGCAATGTATAGGTTAAAAAAAAAAAAAAAATCTGATATCAAACCATTTGTATCTAACGTGTACAGTGTAAAATTGACTTGAAAAATATTGCAGTACTATTTTTTCTTAATCAGAAAAGAAAATTCTCAAGGCCTTTTGAAGAGCATAAAAAGATGAAGATTGTAAACTTGTATAAAAAAATTTAACTTGGGGAGGAAAAAAATGTAAAGTAGACATTTGTAATCTTTTACCATGTGGGGGTTATTTGTTCCCAGGATTCATTGGAACTTTGGATTATTATTTTGTTTGTTCTTTTTAAATGGGCTGTTTTTATCCAGGGGCATTTCTTCCCCAGAAACCTGGTTCTAAGCAAAAACTAAGAATAAAAAAAAAAAGGGCAGCGAGGAGTAGTTTTCATCTGGTGTCTTTTATTTAATTTTTTTAAGTTAAGAGAAGCTGGTGACATATTTATACGTTTTTGTGCAAAATAAATGAATGGCAATAGATTTTAAAGAAAAAATCTTATGTACTTCAGTGTGAAAAGTTCTGTATAATATTTCCCTTAAATATGCATTATTTTACTTGTGAGTTTTTTACTGAATTAATCTGAAATGTACAAGCCCTGGCTTTCCTACAGAGTGAAGAAAGTTATTTTATTTTGTTTTTTTATTTCTAACTTTGGAAATTCATGCCGAAATCAGAATTATTATTACAGTTGTTTGAGCTAAAGGGAGTGGGAGGGGGCGGGGAATGTCCAGCATGCTTGTATGTATATTTCAGAACCTTTTTTAAATGTAAAAGCTGTACATTTCTGGGGAGTTCTGAATTTCTTTTTGGTTTTGTTTTTTTTTTTTTTTTCTCTGAGCATTTTGCAGTGAGCTTCTTTTATATATAGCCAACAGTTTGAAAGAAAAGAAAACAAAAAAAAATGTGAAGTTCATTTTAAATCTACAGTATATCGCTGGTACAATACACTAAAAAAGACTTTGATAAAAAGAAACAATAATAATAAAGACCTCCATTTTAAATGTCATTCATATATACCTTGTGGATGAGAGCTATATACTTTTACACACTTTTTTAGATGAATAAATTATTGAATTACTGAACTGTTGATGGAGTTTTATTGTTAGGAGTATTTTCTTTATCTCTTTGGTTGTAGCATTCCTAGTGAAGGAGGGCTGGGGCCACAAGGTAGGGGTTCTGTGTGATGGGAAGGGAACTGAAATGCACGTGGAGGTTCTGGTTCCTTTGCAGACCCTGCTGCTGCCCTCCTGGAGTCACCCCAGGGCCTACCTGCCGCTCCCACTGCCGCTTGGCGATGAAGCTGCAGCTTTGTCTGTCTCCCTGTTGTAGCAATAAGGCTCGTGATGACACATAAATGGTCACGCTGCATCGGTACTCTCTCAAAAACTGAAATCAAAGCCACCCGGAATAGTCGATCCCTTTAAAATCGTGTTTGTGGTGAGAGGAAGGTTGGTGCCACTGATGTCAATGTTGAGATGGACAGATGTGAACTCTGCCTGGTGGGTGGGAGGGAGCAGCCTGGGGTAACCTGGTGACACATGGGCAGTGGTTCCTTCACCTTAGCGACTCTGATCACAAGCGCTTCACCAATTACAGATGAAATGACTCTGTATGCCATTTCAGTTTTTTAACAGGAGATTTCAGAGCATATCAAGGTCTTGCCCTTTCCTTCCCCCTGCAGCAGCCCAAGGGAAAGGAGAATAGGAAACAAGATCAGCCAGTTGGGCCTGCTCAGAGCAGCTGTGGCATCTCCATCCTGGAGGAGCTGAAGACTCAGCTGGCGACAGTCCTTGAGCAACCTGAGGGAATGGGACCTGCTTTGGCCAGGGACTCAGTTGGACTGTTCGACCACAGGAGGCCCCTTATGCTCCGTGTTTAGCAGGTTCGTTTCTGAACGCAGACCAGCAAAATAATGATAACTGAACAACTAGACCCCAGGCTCTTTCACAGTGCCGCACCTGAACCAGACCAGAGCTCTACTGTGCATTCATCTCCCATTAGAAAAGTCCTGAAAACCTTAGAACAGAATCTTCGGTTAATACAGAATTTTCTGTACTTAAAGAAGTAACATATCTGTGACCTCCCCCGAGACCAGGCCAGTTAAGTACTATAGCCCTTGCCTTCCTCTTAAAGAAGAAAAAACAACAGCAAACTACAACCTGCCCCTTCCTTTCTCCCCAGACGTAGCTATACGGCCAGCCTCTGCTGCAGTGGGAGCCACTGACTGTCAGCCACAGTGCCTGTTCACAAAGAGGTGAGGAAGTTTCTGCAGGCCCAAGATGCTTTTAGAACTGATCTTTGTAATTCGTTCACTGGCAAAGTATTAAAAAGAACTCATTTTCCATGAAGAGGTGGAATCCATACTTGCATCCGGTCACAGCTCCATCCCACGGCTGGGTTAATGGCCACGTGGGCCTTCCTTGGTAGGTGTTATTTCTAGCTTGCCTTAATTCTGGGGTATTTTATTGCTAAATTTAATGTTAGGCAGTTGCACAAACTGTCCCTAAGATTCTGCTTTATTTTTTCCCCCCAGCTTTCAAGCTTGTATCTTTTAGTTCACTTCACCATTGGTATATTCTTAAGGAACGGCACTGTACAACTACTGAGTACAAGTTCTTACCGAATCGTTAGATGTCAGTTTTCCACTGCAAATGCTGTTAAGTAGATGGAATCACTGCAGAACAATATTTTTTAAATGGAAATTACTTTGTGGCTAAGTCATTGGTTTTAAAGACAAAACCTACCAATTAAATATTCTGCTTTATGACGGCTGTAAGGAAGAATCAAACCCACTAAAATCTCAGCTGATTTTTAACAACAACGTAATATTTGTGACGAGTGGGTGGAATACCATGGTGACGGTCTCTCTAACACCAACAAAGGCAATGTTTTTAATCATCAGACTGACACTAAACTGATCTTCTTTTTCCAACTGCCATTCCTATTTTTGGCAAAACACCATGAGCACCTGAAAACACTTTAAGCCCATGTAGAAAGCAGCAAAAGTCATCAGAGTAAACGTTAAGTTTATGGTGATTCTCTCACCAGTTAAAGAGCCCTGACATCCCCAAGCAGGAAGTCTTTGGTCTTCAACAACAAAGTGATATTTATAAAATTATAGTGCTTCCACTTCCCTGTTCTGAAACTGAACCCTAAACCTGACAAATGTTAAGGTGGGCAGAACTGTGTCCTGTTTGACTGGCTGTTCCCTACCAGCCACCACCGCAGCAGTCCTACTGGCAAACCCCAGTGCTGTTTCAAAGGAATCTGAAATACTCTTCAAAACCTGAAAGGGGATGACACCAGCTTTTGTGAGAGGCCAGCTCTGAGTATGGATTGCCCACAGCTGCCGCTGACAGAGATCCCCCTTACCCATTAACTCTGGTCCCGCAGCGTTCAGAGTCCAGCGCTGGGACCATTCAGTACAAAGCAGCTCTCACACTGGATCCAGACTGGGACTTGCAGCCAACTGGCAGTCTAACCGTGCAATAAGCATATATAATACAGCTTATATGAGCTATAAAAATATAATATATGCTCCTTATCTGTATAAGTATTAGCTAGGTTTGCCTGTAAGAATTGCTTACTAAAACCTTTCAGAATTATGGTACCATTGAAAAACCAAAACCACACAAATAAAATGCTTCACATCAAGGTCCCTTCCTGAAAGCACAGATAGTACAACAGCTAGAACTTACTCCAAAGGCTTCCTACGGGAATACTGCTCCCTGTCCTGCAACCAGAACCAAGGGCAGCACCAGTCGGAACTCACCAGCTGCCTCTGCCTGCTCCACATGGCCCAGAGACTGGTTCAACTAAATAGAGTTTTACTAGATTCTGGCATGGAACTGAGGACACTACAACAGCCTCTGCTGTTCTTCACTCCCAAAGGCCAGGTCTCATTTTTCAGTTCTTAATCAACTTTCTGTTCCCAGCCCCCTCTTCTGCCTGTACATCCCAGGAACTCTGTTTCTGTCCTACTGTGTGTGCAGTATTTTCTGTCTGACAGACGTTCCATTTCAGACATACCTGCTTCTGCAAGATATTTGTCATCTACACCCCACTGATGTTTAACTTCCCAGGCAATGATACCCACCCCCGCTGGTTCATTTTAAGAGACACAGACATGTCAGCAGAAAACGGGCTCGGCCCACATGACAACTGTAGGCGGCCTTGGTCCTTCACAAACGGAATTTGTTTTCCTTACACAATGAATCAGACATATGTTTAAAAAACTCCTACCAGTCTGATGCTCTAATTGTTTTCACTTAAATATTATGCCATTTTGAAAATGTCAAACGGCAGTATAAATTGAGGAACAAACTACATTCTGAAATGCATTGCTGCTACCTCAAGTTTTCTGAGAGCTTCCTGCCAACAGATTCCAACATCCAGAATCCCAATTAAAAAAGTAACACACATCCCTGCACAGAAAGCTCACAGGTTGCTGCAAGTCTGCAAAACCTAATGCCACAGACAAGGGGTAAAAAAAGAAATCATATCTTTTTGACTTTTCGATTGGGTGAATACCTTAAAAAGTCTTTAAGCCAACCGTTTTTTGGTTATCTGTGGTTCCCTGCAGTCAGGGGCAGCCGTGACGAGTCACATCTATACACACTCTGTGCTGGAGCTGCCTAGCGTGTAAGCAGCAGGACTTACATCCCTTTATCTTCCAGCAGGGGTCATGGTTTGACGGCAAATGAAACTATAGAGTCCTAGAACAGAACCAAATTAAACCACATGCATCCGCAGTGCTGGAACATTAAAGGGCAACCACGCGAGCAGGCGTGGGTTCACTGGTCAAAGTGCTCCACCCCTCCTGTAATCGGTTTCGGGGGTAATTTCATTAGTGCCTGGGGAAAAGACAAGTAGAAGAGAAGCAGGTGATGGAGAAAGGTGCGTATGGCAGGGAGAGATGGGCTGTTAATCCCAGCAGGGTAATGGCCCATGGAAGTGCTAAAAGAAAGGTGCTGTGAGCAAGCCTCCTCGCTGCTGGGTTAAGCAGCATTTTAGAGGTAAAAGTAATTGCCCTTGTATTCCTTTCCCTGTTCAAAAGCTGGGAGCACGTGGAGAATGCTTTCTGCTGCAATGACACACACTGGTGCACAACTGGATTGTTAAGGAATGGACAGGAGAGAGAAAAGAAACCTGAGCGGGACCACAAATAGGCAGTGTTCAGGCCTGGTCTCAGGGTGACTTTAGACATAAATAACAAGGAGTCCAAGTGGAAAACAACACCTGCCACAGCGTGATGGCCTGTCCCATCAAGATCCATGTTGCTCTCTATTGCAGCAGCACAACAGAGAGACACGGGGACACCTTCCCCAGCAGCAGTGGAATTGCAGATTCTCCCCCTGTCATTTGTTGGTCCTTCTCCAGCTCTCTGGCTCGTTATATGGGCAAGACCCTCACACACAAGAATGCAGAGCATTAGCCTACAAACTTCAGTCCATATAGTGAGACTGTATGAAATTATTTGGGACAATGAAAACTAAAACTCCCTGAAAGACTTGCAGAAGGATCACAGAATGTTGAGCAAGTGGCCAATAAAATGTCAGAAGGAATTGATAGCAAGACACACAAAAATTTCAAAACATGATGCAAAGCACATTTGCCTTTAAACCAGGATACCACCTTGGGATGCAAGATAAATTAGGATGTAACATTCAAAAACTTTCATAGTCACTGTATATATTTCCATGAATGGAAGCAGCACAATACATTTGAAAAATCAAATGATGGTTCTGCTCCGTTCTGCTTGTAGAATGGCATCACACAGCAGGAAACAGGCAGGCCCTCAGGAAAAGGGAAAGTAGACCCTGACACCCCTTCACACACAGGATTGGCCCGAAGAGTTGTGTGTTCCAAAGCGACTCAGGGCCTGCTGGAGGATGTGGCGGCAGAGATGCAGCCAGACACACCTCTGGTGGGGTTCCATCCATATCCTTCCTCTCAGCTCTACACTGCTGCACAGCTCCTGATGACAAATCCCCTTCGGAACCCACTGGAACAAGCTGCTGCTCACCCACCACCCAGCCCAGGCCATGCAGCACCGCCTCACCATGCTCTGGAGAGCTCCGTGGCCATCGGAGCACACATGTGGAGCATGGCCCTGTTCAGTGCACATCCTCCACTGTGCAGGGCAGCGTGCCAACTAGGAAGGTTGGCCATTCAAGATGGTAAGCACTTCCCTGCCAAAAAATGGCCCTGACTCAAGCTGAAGTCTAGTGAAGCAGAGAGATCCCCTGCGCGTCAGCAGGTTGGTACTGAGCAGATACAGCAACTTCCCTTCCTTCCTCCAGGTGCAGCAACAGCTTCTCCGGCTGCACTCAGGTAGGACTGCCTGGTTTACATCAGGTTTTTATTACAGAACTACTCTCCCCAGTCCCCACCCAGCACCTCTAAGAAGCCTGGCTGAAATTTCAGCATCATTAACACCCCATCAATGCTGCGTGAAACATGCCTGTAGGCCCACACTGGGGAAGTGTCCATCTGGAATCCATCCCCGGCATAGATCAAAGTCCCATGAGAGCCTGTACCTGGACACTCGGGAGACTCTGCTGCAGGGAGAGGAAGCTGGTGGCAGTCCTGAACATGAGACTCCTGATCAGGTCTAGCTGTCAGCAACCCAAACTTTCTGTCCATGAATTACGCTCTGGCTGGCAGAGGGGACATAGAGGAGAATATCCTGTTGTAAAGGCAGCTTGCTCATCTTTGACCAGAATGAGTCTGGTGAACCCACACTGCTTTGCAGGAGGAAACACAGCTGAAGCTTCCAACAAGCACCAGCTGACAAGGAAAAGTCTGAACTCTTGCAATAAATCTGAGCAGGACACAAAAGACTAGATGTGCATCAGCTGGCCAAACTGAGGAGCACATCAGTACAGAGATGAGTCAGGAAAATGCAGTTTTCATATACAAAAGGTCTGCTTTGTTCCTCTCATGCTTGGTTTCAAGGAGAAGGAACTGTAAGACTAGGACAACTTCTTTCAGAGCCCCATGCCTTGCTTGACTGACAGAGAAACAAGCAGGCCATGAATATATCACATGGAAAACAGACACCTGCAGCGCATTCAGGGCCTACACAAAAGCAAATGCTTATCCAGCTGGGAACGCAACCACTGTGCACAGCTTTCCTTATTGGCCTGGACCAAACTCTGAACATCTCCAAAGTGAGATGTGGGGTTTCCACTGACCAGAGCAGCACAGAGGTAGTTTGTTTTGAGACAGTGCCTGATAGGTTCAGCAAGCTGGTTGAAGTTTAAATTATCTACTTCAGAGCAGGGAAGGATAGATGTGCTTGAACTCCATAAGGTTTGGATTACTCAGACGCCTCCTCTGACTTCAAGGCTTTGGAAATAAGTAAGAAGAGGTCTGATTAATGCCACACTCACACCCTGCTACCTCTAAAGGCTCAAGGATGCATCTTTGCCCAAAAGAGGACCTTGCAGTTGTCTCTTGTGCCTGTCTCTCAAAGAATGGCTTCCTTCTCCCAGTGGTTTTCACTTTGGCAGCAGTTGGGCCTCAACACGTATCAATGGATTCATAGGCTTGTCTGGACACACTCAGAACAGTTCTGATTCCCTGCCCCTTTCTTCTCAACCCTGCTATCCAAATAGCCATCCACAACTGTTGACTTTGGCAACACCTGCAAAAAAAGTAATAGTCTGAATGAAAAGGAAAAATCCATTAGGAAAAGCCAGCTGAGTGCTAAAAGGCCCCTAATCAGTGGAAAGTTTAAAGAGCACCGCTCTGAGAGAGCCTGTGGTGTCTTTCCAACACCTTCACGGCAATGTGTGAGGCTATGGCATGTCAAAGTGAAGCCCCAAACACAGGCACGGTGCCAAAAGAGCTGGTTTTGTTAGGGCTGAGGAGAACGTGTCCCCGGGTGGGTGGTGGGGAGGGAATTGCTTATGTGAAAACAACTGCATCTTAGCAAATAACTGCAATTGTATTCGTAAGATTTCCTCTCACTGGTTACAGCACACAGCCTTGGCTAGTCTCCTCAGTCAAAAGTGAAATGTGAGAGGTTTGTCTGAAGCTCAGAATTACACCTTGACCAAAGTGGAACTTAAACATTAAGGGTCAATGCAGGTCAAAGTAAGGGAATATCAGCAAAGCCAGCTCGGGCAGAAAGGCAGTGCTAGGAGAGGATCTGATGCTGTGGAGAAAGAAATGTGCTCAAAACTGCTCTCTTCCTTGAAACAATAAATTCAGCCAACAGCAGCTGGAGGAAGCAGCGAATATAGTTCAAGCTAAAATGCAGCTGTCCAAGAAACACCTCTCAGCTACCGATCCCAAAGTGAGAAATCACTGCTCATTTAAGCTACACAAAGTACCTAATGCTCCAGTCTCTGGGTGTACTGACTTGCTTTAGGTTGCAGAACCCTTTATATTTCAGACCACCATCACCTAACATCTCTCAAGTCCACCAAATGACAGATTTCAAAGCACTGGACAGAAAGCAATAAACTGCTCATTTCAGTTCCCCTGTGAAGAAGATGCATGTTTTTCAGGAAGTGATCAAAGTATTTGTAATGAATCTGCTGCTCTATGAACTGATTTTTTTAAAGCCTGATAGAAACAGTCATGGTGAGGTTTAGCCCCTTCTCTTCTTCTATAGTTTTTAATCCAGCACGTTAGGAAACTCAGGCACAATTTAGCCTCTAAGAAGTCGATGCCACTAAAGTACGTGTACATTGCAGCCCAAAGGTGAGCTTACAGATCAGGAAAATCTGCTCAAGGTAAGTGTATATTGCAAGCTCAGCCTTTCATGTGCGCTGCACAAGCCTGTGTTTAACGCCAGGTAACCACACTGTATCTACAGCTCACACCCCTGCCATCATGTTTTTCAGAATCTGTGCTCTCTGGTAGAACAGTTCAGTACATCTTTCCGTTCATTACATCTTGAGGTGCTAAGGGGCATGGTTTAGTGTTTGATAGGAATGGGTGGACTCGACGATCCAGTGGGTGTCTTCCAACCTGGTTATTCTATGATTCTATGATCTACGTAACATCCAGCTGCAGGCAATGATACAGACCAGCCCTTAGCTGAACGCCATAGCAAGCACTGCAGTTTCAAACTGCTGCAGGTGGAATGTACTCTTGGAGGGTGCTTTGCTTGAAACCAAAACCCTTAATTTTCCATAGAAGAGAAACAGGATTGGGTGAAGGGCTTGGACTAGCAGTGCAGCATAGCATTACAGCAAATGGTATTTCTTCTGCTGCTCGCTATGAAGAATAGGTAATGAAAATTGACTACTTGGGACAGAGGCAAAATGGAGACACAAAAGAGAAGGGTATTTTAATGCAACACTTTGTGCTACTCTTTGTTTTCCACATCAGCTATGTAGACCATCCTCTCTACACAAAATTCTAAGACATGACTAAAAAGATGTCAATAATTTCAACTATTTTGGGCTACACATAAAGCCATACAGGAGGAAGAGGTTCCATTATGTAAAAGGCTTTCAAAGTTCAGGGTTGTTCTGACTAGGAACAAGCTTGCCTCCTTCTCAGATCTATGTGGAAACTCTTAATGAAGGAAACTTAGAAGTCTCATAATGCATGTGGATATTCAAAATGTCTTAGTGTCGACTTTTAAGAACTTTACATTTAAACAGAAAACCAACAAAGTATTTCTGGTATCCTTAGAAGTCTTCTCACAACTCCAACTATATTACAGAATAAAATTCTACTGAAACATCCTAAGGTGAGAAAGCCATGGAATTTCAGAGACTTCTCTATCATACTATGAAAATATAATCATCAAAGCCTAGATGACATCCACACAGACAGGAATTATTTGAGTGCAAAGACTGCAGCACAAACTGAGTTTCCCTTCTGGAAATTGGAAAATAAACTGATATGGAAGAACGAAAGCAGCTGTGTCTTGAACTTTTTATTATCTATAACAGACAGCTGTAGAAACACCCATTACCCTCAAATGGGTGGTAGTAGCAGGTAGAAACAAAATGCCTTGGAATTAAGTGATTATATCTGGCTTTCCCAAGAAATAACGCACTGTTGACAATGTGTAGAAATGTCCCTATGTGGGCAAAGCTCAACCCACATCAATTATCTTCTTGTTAGAGGACCTGATTCATTCAGTATTTTCACCTGTGTCTGCTGTCAGCCAATCCCAAATCCCCATCCATCTCTCCTGCTGACCAATCCCATGCATGTTTCAGGTACAGATCGATGGATATATAGGCACACAGCTCCCTTTGCCTCCCTTAGCTATGTAAGCTCTATATGAGGCCTTCTCAGTTTGGCTCTGTGGTGTTGGCTTTTGGCATTTAAAAAGCTCTTTGAGGGTTCTACCTGATCCATCTTCAGGAACTACCATCCATTGCTGGATTTAGTTGCCTGCCTGCAAGGTAAGAGGGAATCCCTTGTGCTGATGGCATTTTCACTTACGTGTTGCTATGTTGGTGTTTTTTCTGTTGCTCTGCGTGGTGATGTGGTTTTTTTTTTATTTAGAAGGACCAATGATAAGAATGTAGCTGGCTTGCCTTCTTGTGAGGAACTGAAAGAGGATTGTAAAGCTCTACCTGGTTGCTAATGGCTTTTTGTTTCTTAATTAGGAGACTGGTTGTGTTTGGACCACTGCCGTGTACTTCTTAGCTGAAGACTTTTTCTGATGCAAACTTATGTCTGAAGGGCAAGCCTTAAGCTCTACCTGGTTTATAGAAATGGTCTTTGCTCATTAATACATAGAAGTAAAGAATTGCCTGTGCTCTCCATGTTGTTTTGACTATAAAGGTATTAAAGAATTTATTATTGAGAACTTAATGAGTTGGTAAATGAAAGAGTCTTGGAAACCTCTCCCTGAATTCTAATGGAGGAATTGAGAATAAAATCTAAGTTAGATCACTAAGCCACACTATGCTGAGCAGTCTGATTTGCTGACTGCTCTTTGTCTAGATTCCTGCCCTAAGAAGCATCTTGCACATCCTTGACATGCTCTGCTCTTCTTATGTATCCTCTCTGTTACAGTGAATCCCTGTGCTTTCTATTTAGCTGCCACAAACACACTGCTGCTCCTTCCCCCAATGCACACCAACCCTTTTCTTCACAAGCTGGATGCGCTTGTACTTCAGGGCTGTTACTGAGAAGTTTCTTTAGGCTCTCTGCTTGGGACTGTGGCTGCTGCTTGTATGTGTGTTCAACAATAAGGAAAGGCTATGAGAGCAGGACACAGGATGTGCCCCTGCTCATGGTTAGTGGTCTGGACAGTGTACACTTGCAAGCTCTTTCTTCTATTCCATCTCAAGTGGAAAGCATGGGCTGGCGTGAGACTGGCTGCTGGGGTGACCCAAAGAAGAGTGTTTGGGGCTGTCTCCTGGCCAGCCTGGTTTTGCCTAGTGTTGTCTGTTTCTAGGGCACATGGTTTTTCTAGCTGGGTTGCAATTCTTTGCAGGTTAGGTTGGAATGTGACTGCAAGTGTGGTCAGGTTTCAAGCTGCATTGGGTTTTCTCTAATAGGCTGTAGTAGTTGCTTATATTTCTCCAGAAGGAACCTGAAAAATATTTTATATTGTCTGTACTCTGCTCTTAAAATCATCAGCAGATAGGTTAGTTTCCATGTGGAAAAATTACTGGGTAGCCAAACTGGTGCCCTTAGGAATGGGTAAAGTCTTGGCTGGATCACACAACTGGCATCGACCCTCTAAATAAGCGTTTGATAGTTCTTTATAGTCTCTTCTAGTCAAGGTCTTGAAAGCAATCTAAGATCAGAAGTCAAATGCATGACCATCACTCTGTAATACAGCAATAGCCTTAACCTCTCTAGAAGAGAAATTGAGGCACAGAAAATCAATCTGATTAGTCAGGATTGCTCAGGAAACTTGGGAAGCCTCATCAGCAATGGTGACCTAAGCTTTGACTTACAGGCCTGCCCTTTCTTTTCCTGTAAGAAAATCTGCTTTGGGGGTATTTGTTCTTATTCCATGGATTGAAGCTTCAGTCCAGTGAAAAATTTGCTGCCAAGAAGCACTGCTAAGCTGGTGATGCCCCTAATGATGGCAGGGAGACAAGAGTGAGGGAGACCAACCATAAGCTCCAAAACAGGAGTTCTCTTCCTTGACATCTATTCTGTAGTCCTACCTTGCTTGCAAGTGCCAGGTACCGCCTCTCTAATAACAAGAAATCTGTGAAGCACTTGGAAATCTGTGAAGCACTTGGTATTCTGAAATGCTTTGTAGATGCAGTGAGAACTACTTGAAGGGATGCATAAAAGGAGACAAATAGATTTTATGCAGAATTGATGGGGGTGAAGTTCAGAGGGAGGGAAGTGAGAAAAGTGTGTGAATATGTTGAAGTTGGTGCTGTCACTCATAATTTCTCTGTGGCCAGGGCAAGGCTTTGTTCCTAACAAGCTGGGAGTGGGTAGTAAGTGTTAAAACCACTCTCCCTGCAGCACGCAGCGCTCCCACCTAAGTTCAGATGAGAATCTGTCACTTTGCAGAAGGCCTCTACTGACTCTCGGGCAACAAGAGTCTGGGAGACGGAATGTTTTTTGAATGACTTGTAGCTTGTACATCTTTGGAAGACCAAGGGTCATAAAAGCCATTCTAAATGGGCACTTTACTACAGCACTCACCTTTAATGGCCTTTTTGTGAAGTTACAGCTTGGCTTTTAGGCCCTTTTTGCAATTCATCACTTAATCTATACACGCTACCTTGGCCAAGAGTTGGACAATGGGGCCCAGTGTGTCTTGTTTTGTTATGGAGCAGCCAGAGTGGCTTTTAACTAAAACAATGTATCTGAAGGAGAAAAATGTAATCACCTTGAATTCCCAAATGATTCAGTTTACCTAAGGCAGCTTTGCAGACCCTGGTGTGTGCAATCAATGAAATCAAAACTGAGGCCATGTAAGTATGGCAGAAAAGATTAAAAATGTATGTGCCTTTGCCTGTATAAAATATGGAGGGGGAAGATGTGTGGAGGAGGATATGACTATGCATGCAGATAGGTCTGGAAAAAGACTGGTTTTTTCTATTATAGGAAATAATTCATAATAAAATAAAAGGGCATATTAGATTGGCAAGAATGTACTGTTCCACAGCCCTGGAATCACCAGGGGCCCTTCTAAAGGGCCTTTAAGAGATCATGCATCTTCTGAGATGGGTCAATCCTGTAATCCTTTCCAATTCCTTTTAGGAATTAAAGGTGAAAAGAGTGTAAAACTTATCCCCCTGACAATCCTCTAAGGTTGCTGAACAAAGGACATGTGGTTTGTCCTGGAACATGTAAGGCTGAGTGGCAAAGGGAACAGTTCAAACCCTGCTAAGACTTGAAATGCATCAAGCTGACTTGATTAACTCTGCTAATAAAACACTCAGATAAATTCAAAAGGTGTATGAACTCCTTTTGGATTGGGGGGTGGGGAGAAGGGGAAGGATTCCTCCAGGCACCAAGGAAATGTATAACCTGCCTTCTGGCATTCCTGTTCCTCTTGAGAGAACCTCATGCCTACAGGAGGGAGCACAGCACTGGAATCTACTTGTGATCCCACATGGGCTTCCTCTTTCCAGCATGCTCACTACTGGGAATCCAGTGGAGCCAGGGACGCCTGGTGCAGAGAAGGATTGGGCCTCAGTGGAAAAGCAAGAGCATCTGTGAGATCACTGTTTGGCTCAGGATGCAATGTAACTTGTCACTTTGAGGTATGGCATTTAAGACAACTCTGGCAAGGGGTAATCTTTGTTTTCTCAAAATCTGATCTATCAAATTAAGGGGCGTTTTAATATATTTTTTTAAATTAGATTACATTCTTTGCTTAACTTTGAGCTAAGCTAATGTATAGCCCTCCACATTTCTGGAGGCTTCTAGAAGCAATTCCAAAGACAAACGTAAGGCCTCCAGAAAGCCAGTAGGGAACACTATACCCTCCTGTGAAACTTACTCCACTTCAACTTGGCTCTAGTTACCTAATGTAAAGCCATAAATTTGGCAACCAAATTAGTATGTGACCCAGTCCAATACTTCAGAGTAGCCATCACTGCTGTCAGTTAATTTTCTTTAAACAGCTGATCCTTTTCTACACTTGGTCATTCCACCTGTGCACTGATCTTACCAGGCCTTCAGTCTTCCTAAGAATCTGCCTCAAGAGGGCAATAGGGATACCACTTCCCCCCTTAATTCAAATGTATAGCAGAAAGAGAAGTAAGGAGAAATCGGCAGCAGAGGTGTTTGTTGAGGCTGATGCTTGGATGGCTGACTGGGTGCTAGAGGCCTGGTGAAGCATCAGCTCCATTTGTGTTTTGTGTCTCAAGACCCCACACCTGCCTGCTATTTAGCTCCTCTGAAGGCTGGCCAAGGGACAACAGATTAAGTAATATAAGCCACATTGAACCAGTGCTTCAGCTGAAACAGCATGAGTGGAGGCGAGATGGGGATTGGAAAAGGCTCCCTATAAAAGAGCCCACACATACATGCGAGAAGGTCATTAACTCATGCCTTGTGCTATCTTTGCAGCCTCTGCTCCCTCTCTCAATTATTACATCAGAAGAAAATGAGAGCACTCTGCCAAATACTAATGGACTTGATGTTTTTATAATCTCAAGTGCACAACAATCAGAGCTGTTTATTGTCCAGAGAGAATGGGAACCAGGGGAGGAGGCTGAAGACTGCAAAGAGGTTCCAGAAACCTCAAGCCAGTTCTATATTCATCTCTTGACCCATCTTTAGCTGCCAGGCTGACATTATCTCAATCATTTGCTAGATGAGGCCTTGTGCTTCCTCAGGTATGTGTCAAAAGCCTGTAGAACTGCAAAGAGGCCTCAAACAGTAATACTGCTCTTCTGTTGAGTCATTCGTGCCATTCTATTAAGGAATGGAAAAAAACCCTTAGAGAAGGGCTGAGACTGAAAAACAAGTATCTAGGAACAGCCTTGTAGTTACAATTCACACTGATTTCTGTGGAAAAAGATATTGAGAGTAGCTAGATATGGTGCTGTAGGCAGTGTCCCTATGCAGCTCACTAGCAGCCGACAGCATGTATCCAAGTTTACAAAATGCTTTAGGATGTCACTTTTTCGACTTAAGAATCTTTAGTCTGCTTTTTATATGTCTGAATGTACTGACACTGCTACATGTCTGTTTCTGAAGAGCAGCAAGAACCATTCCTGGATGAAATGTGGTGCTGGGGGGACATGACTGAGCTGGCAGGAGGGGGTTCTGCAGGAGCATGAAGTCTGTTTCCTGTTGTCAGTATCCAATTTTCCCACAACTTTAGAGATTAAGCCTGCATGAAACCCTATGCCTTGTCTACAGAAGGAGTTTAGCAGGATGTGTGCATCTTTAGATCTATCCCACTGTACAAGTATTAAACTCTCCTAAAGAGTCTGCTGCAATTATGAGGCTCTGAGCCACTGTAGTCACCAGTCTGTTGTGCAGACTTGGACAGAGAATTCTAGTCCCACTAGAAGTGTGTGACTCGTGAGCTATGGAAGGTATTAGCTCTTACTAAGCTGAAGCTCAAGTCATCACTAAGAATAGAAAGCTTCTCTTGCTGCTCAGACTTTAGAAGGTCCCACCTTTGATAGGTCCCTTAAATTCTTAGTGTCCATTAGTATAACAGCCATGAGTACTGCGGATTATGTACACTGGGCTAATATGGAAATGAATGACCCAGTCACACCAAGAGAAAGGCTTTTCAAAGGATCTCCCAATGACACCTTACATTCTCATACATGACCTTTCAAAGGCCATTACCAGAACAAAGGCTTTGCGTAATTTGGAAGAGTCTTTGGGCTGAACTGGGACTCAACTTCCTAGTGCGTACACTTCCCATGTACAGTCAGCTCCCAGATACTGCCTGCATTCACCTGTACAGGCATATATTCTGTGCCTTTGACAATTCTGCACCCAGTCAAGAAGCTACAGGGTTCTTCATTACCACTGCTCAAGCATTTTCCCCACTATCTTGGCAGCTGAAAATAGCTTGCAGTCTTGTCTCTACAAACTCAGTACAGGTGTTGTATGTAAGATCAGAGTTTTCATAAAATCATAAAATATCCTGAGTGGGGAGGGACCCACCAGGATTATCAGTCCTTGTAGGTCAAACTCCTGCACAGGACAACTCAATATTCACACCATGGGGCTGAGGGCATTGTCCAAACACTTCTGGAATGCTGTTAGGCTTGGTGCTGTGACTGCTTCTCTGGGGAGCTGTTCCAGTGCTCCACCACCCTTTGGCTGAAGAGCCTCTTCCTAATGTCCAACCTAACCCTCTCCTGGTGTGTCTTCCTACCATTCCCCTGGGTCCTGCCATTGGCTGCCAGACAGATCAGTGCCTGCTCCTCCTTCTCCCCTTGCGAGGAAGCTGTAGACTGCAATGAACTGGTGAGACTGCTCCTCGAATACTGTGTTCAGTTCTGGGCCCCTCACCACAAGAAGGATGTTGAGGCTCTGGAGCAAGTCCAGAGAAGAGCAACGAAGCTGGTGAGGGGACTGGAGAGCAGGTCTTAAGAGGAGCGGCTGAGAGAGCTGGGGGTGTTTAGCCTGGAGGAGGCTGAGGGGAGACCTCATTGCTCTCTACAACTACCTGAAAGGAGGTTGTGGAGAGGAGGGAGCTGGGCTCTTCTCCCAAGTGACAGGGGACAGGACAAGAGGGAATGGCCTCAAGCTCCACCAGGGGAGGTTTAGGCTGGACATTAGGAAAAAATTCTTCACAGAAAGGGTCATTGGGCACTGGAACAGGCTGCCCAGGGAGGTGGTTGAGTCACCTTCCCTGGAGGTGTTTAAGGCACGGGTGGACGAGGTGCTAAGGGTTTAGTGATTGATAGGAATGGTTGGACTCGATGATCCGGTGGGTCTCTTCCAACCTGGTGATTCTATGAAGTATTCCCTCAGTCTCATCTTCTCTAGACAGAGTAGACCAAGTGACTTCAGCCACTTGTCACAGAGCTTCCCCTTTAAACTCTCACCAGCTTCATGACCTTGTGTGGCCGCTCTCCAGTGGCACACGGCATTGCCTACTGTACCTCTCTGAAGGGGGAATAACAAACACAGGTAGGCACGAAGTTCCTGGTCCACGTGAACCCCTAGACCCACAAGGCCATTTGCGGACGGCGCGTTTGGAATCCTGAGGAGCGGGACCCCGCGCCGCCGCCAGGTGTCGCCGCTGCCCCGGGCTCGAGCGCCCCGCGTCCCGAGGGTGGCTCTGCCCCACCGGGAACACCAGCCGGGAAGGAGGGGCTGGGGGACAGCGACAAGCCGAGGGCTGGAGCCACACTCCCTGGCAGCAGCGGCAGAAGCGCCCTGTGTCAGCTGCCGCTGTGCGTCCCAAGCTGTCGCTGCTTCCCAGGCGCACACAGGACTGGGCTGCAGGGGCTGCGGGTCTCTGCCTCCTGTGTGCTATCTTCAGTGTAACTCCTAATGTTCAAATACAGAGGGGTCTTTGCACTCAGCCTGATAAAGGACTGAAGTTTTGCATGTGGAAGACATCTGACAAACACCACGTTTGCCTGTACTAAAGCAGACACAAATCTAAAGAATGCTCTCATTGGGCACTGGAACAGGCTGCCCAGGGAGGGGGTTGAGTCACCTTCCCTGGAGGTGTTTAAGGCACGGGTGGACGAGGTGCTGAGGGGAATGGTTTAGTTTTTGACAGGAATGGTTGGACTCGATGATCTGGTGGATCTCTTCCAACCTGGTTATTCTATGATTCTATGTAGGTGTCTTGGACACATCAAGAGTGGAAGGCAGCACAACGTATCTAGCAGACTGTGTCAGTAACTCCATGGAGTCCAGGTGTCAAGAGTGCCATCAGAATTTAGTAAGAAATGTATGCAGCCCTTAGCATTTATGGCTATAGATACTATTTTGTGGTACTTAAACACAGCCCCCAGTACAATGGGTTCCTGGGACTGGCTGTGGCATTTTCAAAATGCAAACTGGACAACAGTGGATAATCTTGGGTGGAGGGGGTTTATAGCCATGCATGTTGGATCAAGATGTTTTCTGCAGGTATCACAATGGTGAAGTTGGCAATCAATGTTTTGGCATCAAGCTTTAAACACCTTTTACATCCTGGACAGTAGCTCTAAGGTGCTGCTATACAGGAGAAAACAATGTAGCAGAGTCAGGCAGTGGATGAACTGCCAGTGTTGCTCTCAAAAATCACAGAATCACAGAATAACCAGGTTGGAAGAGACCCACCGGATCATCGAGTCCAACCATTCCTATCAAACACTAAACCATATCCCTCAGCACCTCATCCACCCGTGCCTTAAACACCTCCAGGGAAGGGGACTCAACCACCTCCCTGGGCAGCCTCTGCCAGTGCCTAATGACCCTTTCTGTAAAGAATTTTTTCCTAATGTCCAGCCTAAACCTCCCCTGGCGGAGCTTGAGGCCATTCCCTCTTGTCCTGTCCCCTGTCACTTGCGAGAAGAGGCCAGCACCCTCCTCTCCACAACCTCCTTTCAGGTAGTTGTAGAGAGCAATGAGGTCTCCCCTCAGCCTCCTCTTCTCCAGGCTAAACAACCCCAGCTCTCTCAGCCGTTCCTCATAAGGCCTGTTCTCCAGCCCTTTCACCAGCTTTGTTGCTCTTCTCTGGACTCTCTCCAGAGCCTCAACATCCTTCTTGTGGTGAGGGGCCCAGAACTGAACACAGTATTCGAGGAGCGGTCTCACCAGTGCCGAGTACAGAGGGAGGATAACCTCCCTGGACCTGCTGGTCACACCATTTCTGATACAAGCCAAGATGCCATTGGCCTTCTTGGCCACCTGGGCACACTGCTGGCTCATATTCAGTCGGTTGTCAACCAACACCCCCAGGTCCCTCTCCTCCAGGCAGCTTTCTAGACAGACTTCTCCCAGTCTGTAGCACTGCATAGGGTTGTTGTGCCCCAAGTGCATGAAACATCCCAGACTGCAGAAACTGTACTTGGAGAAGGGGAGATTTAAAACAACCAAACCCTACCAAACCCCTGCCCAACAACATGGGGCAATTGCTCTAAGCCTTTGAGGCAGGTATCCAAACCACTCTTGATTATAAAGTTTGTCCTTCAAGAGAAAACAGCTGGGGATGCTTTGTGGCCCATGTGGACCCTTTGTGTATCACTCTAGGCACTGCTCATTAGAATCTTGCAGAAATATCTTGTTCAATCTCCCACTCCTTGGTGGAACATTCCTTCAACCAGAACCAAAAGATTTCTTAATTCCCAGGAAAAACATGTGCTGGTGAAAAGGAGATGCAAATGGCATCACTGAGGGCTGAGCAATACGGGGAGCAGGTATACAAGCAGGTATGCTCAAAAATACCCTGCTAAGTGGTCTGCATCCCACCCATTCCTGATCTGCAGCACAGTTGGGCAATTCTCTCCCTTACTGTCCTGAGCAACCCAGCAAGGTTACACGTCTTCCCATCAATCTCCAGAAATGCATTTCAGCCCTTGACATCTACTGGTGACCCCACAGAGTCACCGAAGTGCCTTGTTTACCATTTTCAGAGTCCCTGTAAGTATAATATTTCAGGATGCAACACTTGAGAGTTCTCCTAGGAGGAATTCTACTTGCATTTTAGCTCTGAGACTTCTCTTAACTTTGCCCCTCTTGTTTCCTCCCTTAAGAATTTAAGTGTGTAGTTCAGGCAGGTACTTGCCTCACTTGAAGCAGCGGCCAAAGGCTATTTAATGATTTGGGTTTATACAAATCACGCTGCCTGCTGAAAGAACTAAGTACTCGGGGTACATGGTAAAAGCTCACTTTCTTCTGTTAAACAGGTTTGTGTTTCAATCTACACTCAGAACCTTCCTCAACAAGGACCAGATGAAAGCTGTCCAGCCCAAATTAGCAGCTCTAAACTGTCAAACCTTTCCTTTTCCTTTGGACAACTGGCCAGACAGAGTGTGGAGGGTGTGAGTTCATGCTATAACACTTCTTTCAGAACCAACAGTGATGTGGTTCCAAGCTTTTTGTCTTCAGCTACTTCAGAACAAAGTGGGTTTTTAACATGTTAGAGTTTTCCTATTAAAGCTGGAGTACTTGAATTCCTAAAATAGTACTGAGTGAGAAGTGGGGGAGAAGATGCCCTAGAAATGGACCAAGCACAGAGGTTTCAGTGCTGGTGACAAAAGGAGGTTAATATTTGCAAGCAACCAATGTAACTTCTCTTGGCATGAAATGAAGCATCTTGTTGTATTGTCAGGCATTGCAGGATTCTACTGTTTAGTGTATATTTACCTTAGTTAAAAGTTCCCAGTCTGCTTGCTGGGCTGCACTGTGGCTCCTGCTGTCTTCTGTCGTTCTGCTTGTGCTCTTCCTGCACCATAGGATGAGATGCAACCCTGGGGAAAGAAAGAAAGGTGGATCTAGTTGTGGGACGCTGAAGTTGTTCTCACAGGCTGGTCCTATACCGGAACAACGAAGGCACAGTGCCTTCAAACAGGAATGGCCTATTGGTCAATCTTATTCCCATGAGAGGCAACAAAAGTTAAAGAGTTATCCTGCCTCCTGCAAACTTTGGAGCTTGATAGGTTTTAGTTCAACTATTTTTAATGAAGCTGTAATCCTGGGTTAGTAAGACCTGTAAAGACTGTGGCTGCCTTCAATAAATATAAGCACAAGATCTGGTAGAAGGGTGTTGATAGCTAAAGGTTTAAAAGAAAAAAATGTGTAGTGGAAGATGTGCAGGTCTTTTGACAGCTTTGGAAGTGTTGTCCAGCTGCAGCATCACCCAAGAAAAAATGTCTGAAGGTCACATTTTCAGCTTCCCACAGCACTTGAATCTAGGACAAGTGTTATGGGGACAGATCCAGGTCTGCTACTCTGTGCAGCATTCTCCCTTTTGTGCATCACCATGGTAAACAGTTAGGGTTGCCAGGAGCTTGGATGCATTGTTTATCTCGCTCCCTCATCCACTCTCCCCCTCCTTCACCAAATGCTTTCTCGGTGATTAGTTACTGAGTAGAAGGGGCTCCAGTTACCATGCAGCCTGCCATCTCTCCTCATTTTATTGGAACTAATATCCCACCTGCGATGATAAGGTTTAAACTTGTTTAATCTCCCAGCTTAGCTGTGGCGTTTTAATATTTTTAAAATGGTTGTTTCAGAAAAAGGGGGATTTAAACAGGTTTTGGATAAATAATAAAAGCCCTTCTCACAGGTTGCAATGCAGGCTGGGAGGCATGAACCATTTTCATCAGGTCAGATTTCACCTTGGGTTATCCCAAGGTGGCCTGACATTGTGGCTATGGATTTACAATGAAACAGTCAGATGCAAAGCAGTTTATGGAAGAGAAACTGCTTTAATAATGCATTTCCTGCTCAGCAAACAGCAGATACAATGACATTCATAGTGAATGGGAAAGGAACAAAACCTCTTGGAAAAGGAACCAGTTTCTCCCTGGAGTTCAATAACTTTTCTGCTCCTATGATGTACTTGGGAGATAAAGGTTGACCTGAGAGACATCAGCATGCACAGCTTTCAGGTGAGAAATAAGAGACAGATTTGTAACATCTTGGGCCTGATGCACTGAAGCCCCATCTGCATTGTTTCAAATTTAAGGGAAATAGGTTCTCATTTCAAGGTGAATTTCATTGGCATGAACCTAAGACTCTCCCTCTGGAATAAGCTGGGTAAAGTGCATTGTGCTGACATGTAGAACACCTTAGTTTGTCTTTCACTCCTTGTTCCCTGGGCTGGGAATGCTGTGTTCAGCCTCAAGAGAGAGACTGATCCTAACTTCTCTAAGCCAAACCAAAACCATGATACTAGATGTTCAGAAAAGCTCACCACAGACTTAGAGAGCATGTGTTCCCGGTGGGAGGTGCAAAGCCTGTAAAACTAGGCAAGACTCTTACAGCTCTGTTCAAGACAGTTCTTGCTTCTCCTGTATGCTTAGGCACAATCGATGTTGAAATCTAAGTAAAGCACAGTGAATGAAGTAGAGGTGGCCTACTCTTTTAATTTAAAGGTAGAAGTCTACCAGAAAGCTGTCAACTGATCTGTGGCTCTGTCAGAAGAGCCCAAGCAGCACAAAATGGATGACCTTAGTACAGTACAACTCTTTTCTTATGGTTCCAGAAAAGTTAAGGTAGATAAACAGTATCTGTACAACACGTCTATATGACTTCTGTTCTAGGAAAAAGCCCTGTCAAACAGTAACTGCATCCTGTCTCTAAGTCAGAAGAGAGCTCTGCTGTAGTCAGCTTCAAGTGAAGGGAGAACCATCATGTCTCAGAGATGGATCTTCTAAAGCTTTGAGCTTACGCTTGTACAGATGAATGTGGAAGTGCAGTTCATGTAAACAAAACTAGCTTTAACTGGGTGAGTTAGCCATGTCACCCCAGACAACCTTCTCTCTAACCTGGTTGAGAAGCAGACATGGATGCATAAGTTACTTAGGGTAAGCAATGAGGACAGCAAAGACAATAAAACCTTCATTGGTGTGTAAACTTCTTTTGCATAGCTAAAATAACCCCTGAGCTCCTCCAGGAAGTGTTTATGGACAAATCAGCAAATAAGATCCGTTTATTTCACATATAATTTTGTTTCATATTCCTACCTATTCAACATAAACATCCCCATGGCAAACCCACGTAAAATCCAGATTAGATTGGGTAAATAGGTAACACTACCAAAGCACTGCCTTGATTGCACCTTCTTTTTGAAGGGACAGAGGCTGTTTCAGCTTTATTTTGAAAGCACTACTCTAGTTCTGCATTGCCTTGAAATGGTGAAGTACTACCCCTAATTTTTTTAGTGATGCCACAGAAGTCAAGCACTGACTTGCTATACACAGTGCAAGCTCTGTGAAAAGCCCTGTGGGCACAGCCTAAATACCCTGAGCTGCAGTTGTCTGCCTCAACATAAAAGCATCCTTCCTGACCAAAAACAAAAAAAACCCCATACCTAAACTCTTTATGGAAAAGATGTGGTATTGGAAGCTGAAGGAGATGTATAAAATGGGAAGGGTTTTTGAGAAGGCTCTGGGGGTGAAGCTTAAGCAATAAGTATCACTGAATAATTTGTCTGTTCATCAGCAGGAGCTGAAATTGGTTTGGGTGGTGTTCTCTTTCCTACCAAGATGGCTGCAGATCTAGCTACAGAAAACAGGAGTCATTTAAACTTGTAGAAACTGGAGTTTGCTTAAGTGGGTCCAGAACACTACCAGTCTGGTTTGCAAACAACTTGGCAGGGAGGCCAGCAACTGAACATAACTTAAAACAGGAAAGAAGCAAACCAAATGGAAAGAGCCATTTCTGAAGTAATAATTGTTCTTTGTTTAAGCAGAAGGCCACTGGAGGAAAGCATCTGCAAAGTGACAAGTTCAGCAGAATGAAGTACTAGGGTTGATACTTTTTCTGGCAATGAATCTGACTTGGGGGTACTGGGTCATGGCCTTGGGTGCTGCTTTCAGTAACATTTGTGGGGCAGCAGTATAGACTGAATCACTATAATGCCTGTAAAGGTTACTTTGAAACAGGAGAAATTATCTACTTCAGCTGCCTATCCAGACCTGTGAAGTTCTATTGCTCTAACAGCTCATTTCTAGCATCTCAGATGAGCAGCTGGGAAAAATGGGATGGGGAAGCCAGGGAAAGAGCTAGTTCAGAGGAGTGTGCTGCTGGTGGAAGGGTGTTGTGGACATACCCTTTTAATTTTTAGGGATTTGATCTGCAAATCTCATACTTCATGAGTAAATCCTACTCACAGAAAAATCCTGTTGACTTCAAACAATCCCCCAAGAATGCAATTTGTTAAAAAAAACAGTAAAGACTTAAGCTTCTGCATTAGAAGAGCAATTTTCTCCCCCAACTTCATATTTAAAAACACACTAGAAGCAAAACTATCTTTTCCAGATAAAACTAGTTCATTGCCCTATCTGTCACAGGACCTGTGTTGTGTTTGTGAAGAAAGCAGCTGGCTTTTCCCTGCCAGCCCTGTGTCCTCAGGTGCAGGACATGCATATAATTTGCTCTTGTACCTCAATCAGTGAGCAAGCAGAAAAATAGAGGAAATTAATTTCTCTTGTTCCTTTTTCCCTTGGCCCTATTTTTTACAAGAGCCTTTTAAATATGTTGCTTACTATATGATTATGCACAGCAGGGGTTTGTAACAACCTCATCTTAACTCAACTACCTCTGCCCTTGCTGTGGAATGATTGGTTGCCTTGGCAATCTTCTATATGTGGTGCTCAGGAGCTACAATTATAGTGCTCTTCTCTGTAGTGATCCTCTTAGTTCCTTTTCTTAGAACTTCATGATGAGATACAAAAAGATATATTTAATGGATTTTATTGCTCCAGCCTTCTGTTTCCATCCCCAAAGGAAGCAAATCTGCACTATCTAAACCTGTTGCCTCTGTTAAACCACCTGAGGCGGTAATACTGTGTCCTATTTGAACCCTGAGGGCTACAGTAAGGGCCTCGTGGGCTGATCAGCAGCAAAAGTAATGGAAAAGCAAGCATGGTTTTGTGTTGCATCACAAAGACTTCAGATCAAATGTGCTTACTAGGCACATAAAATGATCACAACTTTAACTGCTGGCTCTGCAAACTCAAGATAGATGCACATGAACAGTAGCTTACACTGAAATGGGAGGACTGGCTGCCTCAACCCCTTATTGGTTTAGAGCTTACAGGCCAAGTTGTGTGCTGAGCTACACCAGTTGCCCGTTACTTGTGTACAACAATGATGGCCAAAACTGAGATCTGTGAGCTCTGATGTTGGCAAGACACTGAGATTCAGTGTGCTGTTTCTTGAATGTAGTTGCTTTGCTGGATGATGATGGGTTTTTAAATGAAAACCTGCTCCTGCACTTGATTGTGACCGATAACAGAGTGGGAGCAAAGCTCTCCAGTGAACTTCTCTCACATAGTGGATCACTATTTTGAGAAAACTGAGGACATAATTAAAGTTAGTCCTATCTCTGCTCTCTGTAAGCCGTGGATGGATGCACAAAAAGGTCAAAGTTTGTAGAGTTTTGGCATATAGATTCTATCTGCAAGCAAACCCCCCACCTTGGGATGGGAGAGAGACAGGCATCTGGTTTTCCTTCTGCCGAGATGGGCAGGCTCGCACAGGGAGGGAAGTTGTTCTCACTGTGCACAAACTGTAGGAATTCATAATGGCAATGCCTAATTGCAGCTGGCATTTTGGACAATTTCAGTGCCTCTGCCAGTGGGCACTTGGCTGATGGGTGACATACTTACTGACATGAGCAATGTGAAAACTGCAAGGAAGACAAATGCCAAACTGCTGGTTCAACAATTAAGAGACTAAAAAAAAAGCAATCCTAAGCCTAAACAATTCAGTTCTTCTAACTGCTAGACCAAAATTTTTAAAAAAAGGAGCACAAGTTTGCAATTTTGTACAAATGGGTCTCCTCCTCCTCTTTTTCTCTTCCCCTTGGCTGTCAAGTGTGACCAGAGACGCTGCTTTGAACCACAATGGCAGCCACCAGCACTAGCTGAGATGCCATTATTAATTAAAGTCTTCATTCTCAAATGTGGCTCAGATTCAGGAAAGGGTGAGAAATGCCTTATACAAGGGCCATGAACACAACACTACCTAACAACCAAAATCACTAGCGCTGAACACTTCCAGGCAGATCACAAATACTTGGCACACACAGAGGAAATTCAACTCTAACTTGGAGGAAAAAAAACATCCACTGACAATAAAAGCTCTTGCTTCAATTGACAAGTTATGTGAAGAATATAAGAACCAGCTCTTCATATAATAAATACTTCTGGTACAATTTTGAAGGGTCCCTGCTCTCAAATGGGTTTGCAGTGCTGGGGAAGGAAAGTGGAAGGCTGTTCCTACAGAACTAAAATGCAGTGCTTCTTCTCAAAAAGCAGTTTTGGAGAAACCCAGGGCTATGCTCACACTGACACTCCAGATGCCCGAGAAAGTCTGCCAACATAAGTACTGAAACTGTCACCCCTCACATATGTCTAATAAAACCGCACCTTCAACCTTATATTTGGTTTTGGGCCCCTTACTAAAAGAAATGCATTGAGGGGCTAGAGTACGTCTGGAGAAGGGGAACGGAGCTGGGGAAAGCCCTGGAGCACAGGAGCTATGAGAATGGCTGAGGAACTGGGGTTGTTTAGCCTGGAGAAGAGGAGGCTGAGGGGGAGACCTCAATGGTCTCTACAACTCCCTGAAAGGAGGTTGTAATGAGGTAGATGCAGGTCTCTTCTCCCAAGCAACAACTAATAGGATGAGAGGAACTAGCCTGAAGCTGCACCAGGAGACTGGATATTAGGAAAACTTCTTCACCAGATGGTTTGTCAAGCACTGGCACTGGATGCCTCCATCCCTGGAGGTATTTACAAGACATGCTGATGTGGTACTTAGGAACATGACTTAGTTAGTGGTGAACTTGGCAGTGCTAAGATAATAGAGTTCAACCATAAACCTAAAGGTTTTATCCAACCTAGATGATTCTGTGATGGCTGAAGAGACTTCCATAGATCTGGAAAAGCTGGCTCTTTCCCAGATGCTGTAGCACAGTGACTTTGCATTACAGCAGGAAAAGACTGTGAGACTTCAGTGTGGTATTCAATATGATACTTGTTCTCAGTGTGATGTCCTATGCAATGTGGAAATTCTATATTGGAGAAGCCCTTTGTTAGGCTCATTCAGGCAGATGCATGTCGCCACTGGAAGGCTTGGCTAGTTGATGTTTTTAATAAACAAAACAATCTCCAAAAGTAGGACTTAACAATAACAGCTGACACCACCTTGCAGGCCTCAAAGTTATTATAGTTCAAAAGAGTTTTCAGTCTAAGGAGTTTTATTATTACTTCAGGATCAGGTTCCTGGCTTTAGACTTAAAATAAAGGGAGAGCTATTAATCTGATTTGCTTTAAGTTTCACAGTGCATCAGCAATGTATTTGCCCATTTCAGACTATACAAAGTCTCTGACCTTCAGCTGAGCAGCAAACACAATGCACAGGTACCCTTGGTTTGGTACCAGTGTGCTCTGTAGCCACTTGTGAAGTCCATGTTTGCCTTCCCTTCCAAGGGCCAAGCAATGCAATAAAATAGTTGGAACAGGTTTCTGTTCAGCAAAGAACCAAGGTTGGTTTTGGTCAAACAAGGAGTAGCGTTAATCCTAGCACTTAACTGCAGCCACCTTCAGGGCAGAAATTGGCAGCCATTTAACATGATGGAATAATGTCACACAATAGTTCCAGGCAGAAAACAGAGAACTATGTATCCATTGAAAATTCAGTGAGACATTAATGGAGAGAATATAATTACAGCTGGAATTTGGATGGGATGTCAGGATTAGCACCTTTATACTTCCAAAGAGCGCCCGCAGGATGTTTAGTAACCATGCCACCTGAAGAATTACATGACCTACGTCACCAACTGCAATGCTGCATTTACTTGGAAGCTCTTACCGTTGATTGCCTGTAATTCTGTTTAAAATGTATGGAATTTGACAAGATCACATCTTGAAACGGCATGCAAGCTACAACTGCACTTAACTAAATCTCTAAGAATTTCTGCACCTTTACCTTTTTGGCCTTTTCCTTATGTTTGCACAGTCAAAGGAAACTGCTTTTTATGTGAATGATGATTAATAAGCAGCCTCGTTGAAGGATGATGTAGCTAGTGTTAAGAATGGGCTCTTTTAATAGACATTTTAAAATGTGTTCTAACATGTGAAAATGATAGGCTGTCAAATCACCATTCAAGTCTACACCAAGATAATAACATGCATTTGAGAAAAATTATAAGGTAAAATACACATTTTTGCAGTATGAAGATAAATTGTGAAATTTACACTCGTGTGCCTCAATGGAAAGAAAAAATCCCTTTAAAGGTGGAGTTATGAGCACTCAAGACATCTCCATTGCCTTGTGCTTGAAATACCATCAACTGAATGTTGAAAAGATGGGATCTTCTTGAAAATAGCACAATTGGTGGAAAACTGTTAATGAAAATGAAGCAGGTATGATGTTTGGCTTGCTTGAGATCATCACCAAAACACCACCTTTCTTATTTGTGTAATACCTTGACAGGTAGTAATTCAAGCTGTGGGCTAGTGACAGGATAGTTGTCTTGTTCTGGTTTTTGGAAATACACTGCAGTTCAGATGCCCTTTCCCCGATGGCTACATAGACCTTTTAAAAACAAAGTGCCCCAGCATTTGAAATCCAACCAGATATAATCCAACTCAGATACACATAGTGAACAACTGGCAACGTTAACAGGAATAGAAAAATGCCTTTTTCAAGCATGTGATAAATATTAAATCCTCTCCGAAATGTTTTTATTTTCAGTTCTTATTTCATTCTTAAATATTTGTGCCCAACAAAAGCATTCAGCTATTTCCCAGAACAGCATGGGAGACCAAACAGAGTGCCAGCCCTTTAAAGAGCTAGATAAACAAACTTGGACTGTTTCTGATGTATTGAAAAATCTAGGGGAAACTCCTTGTATGGATTCTTTGCTTTTCAGGGCTTTTTAGTTAACAAGAGAACCTGAGCAGTTTGTGGTAGGATCTTCCAGTTAGGGGTTTCAGTGAGAAGGACGCAGGGCCCAGCCACGTAAGTGTTGCATTGGGTTAAGGATTTGCATGTACTGATGGTACTTGGCTTGAATGAGAGCCAAAATGAAACAAGCCTTCAGAGATGTACTTCAGGTGTATATTAGACTTTCACATAGTGGTTTAAACTGATGATCTAGCAGCTATAGGCTTCTTAATGCTTAATGTTACTTTAATCCTCCGCCTTCCTAAAGGTTGAATAAAATGATTCAAAGTGGATACCAACGTTTTAAATAGCATCTAGATGGGCTAAACCAGGGATAGATGAACATACCACCAGCTACGTGTAGCAACTGCAATACAAATTTGAATCCAGACCCTTCATCTGTTGCTCAGGAAAATCCTGAAAGTTATTTTAAAAGTGAATGGGAATTCTGGTTGCATGACTTCAGCTAACATTTTTAATTTAAATACAGAATCGCAATCACTGATAAGGAGAGCGAGAGTACTATCTTTTTAGAGATATCACCTTCGATTTTAAAAGATCCTGGAGATCTGCCTTTGTTTTTAATTTAAAAAATCAGGATTACCTACTCTTTCTATGAAAATTAACTAGCTTTGAGTAGGTTTTGAGTCTTATGCAAACTGAAAGGCTCATGTTTGAGCTCAACAGATAAGAGTTGTTCTTCCTTTTGTCTCTAGGGTGGGGGGAACTAACACAAACCAAAGCAAAACAAAAAAAGCAATGCTTAGAATGCCAGTTTGAACTATGCAGGACAGTTTCCTCTTCTAAGCAGATTGCCCTGGGGAGACAGGGTAGATACCCTACGTGGAGTTGTTCCAACCTCTTCAAACCAGGCATCAAAGAGGCAACCCCCTGGCTTAGAGGTGAAAAAATAACACCCTGAGGCACATCTTCTGTGTCAAGCAGATAGCAAGCAATGCGCTTGTAAAACAATATTTGAGGAAAGGTAAAAAAGAACATGAGGGAAAGGGAAGAGAATTCTTATTAGCTGCAAAGTAAGGCTTTTCCATCACAATCTCTGACAAAGAACAGCACTATTTGGACAGTAAATCACTGTGGCCCACTGAGAAACCTGGGCTGATAAGAGTCTGACAGGACAGGGTAGAGGTTCACGGTGGCTTGCAGGGAAAATCTTTCATTCCAAATGCACACACCAGACCAGCAGAGGCAGGAGGTGCAGGTACAGGCAGGCAGTCCTGAACAGGAAGGTGAAATGGGATTTCAGCTCTTTCTACAAAGAGGGTAAGGAAGCCCCTTCTGAAGCCTTTATTTAGGGAAAGAGGGCTGCTTTACGATTAAGATTCTTCCACCTATGTCTTCTTCCCATCGACTCCTGGGTCCATTGGCACAACCCCAAATGACAGGGCAGCAAGGCACGTCTATCAGCTTATTGGAACAAACTTGAGCAAGCACCACTTGTTTGACAGCAGTTAAGTATGGCTGTGGCAGGTATTAGCAAATCACAGCTGATGCTCATTAAAACACCTTGGAAAAAGAAAATAAAGTAGATAGCAGCCAGCCAGACTTGGGTAAGATAAGTGAGCTTACTTACAATATAATGATACTGAGTGTGTTCAGAGACTGCCCTTCATGTGTTCAGTACAGAGCTAGCAGGAGATGAGCGACCTATAATGTTGTGCATTTCTTGTAAAACTTGCACTTCTTTGAACTTGCTTACTTTATCGTGGCACCAATGTCAGATTTTTTTCCCCTTCCTTTTCTCCTTCCCACTCCCACCCTGATGCGCTTTTCTCCCCATAGCAAGAGGGAGTTTAATGTGATGTAATGTACATCTCCTAGAGGTAATGAAGGAGATGGAAGGAAAAGCAGGCAATTTAAGAGTTTTAACATTTTTCTCTTGATTTCTCATATAGCACGGGTATAATACTTCCCTATTCTGCAGAATTTGTGGGAGATGTCTGAAGGACCTGAACTAGAGATGATTAGAAAAGAAAGCTTTAAAAAAAGCTTAGGCAGATTTTTTGTTTCCTTTGCTAATGGAAGGGACATACAGAAGATTACACTCTGCCCTTGATACTAGATACTAGCCTTGACGCTGACCTTCACACTCTGACCGATTGAACTATACCTGCTTTACACGGGATGCTCCATAGCATTAGCATAGAACCTTCCCAACACTTTCATATTCCTCTGACTTTCCAGTGTTCCTATGATGTTCCATCCCTCTGTTTCAGTGAGCTTAGATATAAAGGCTAAATGATGAGAAAAACCCCTCCTGTGCAGTAGTTTACCCCTGGGTCATTTCTGCTAGTCCTACAAGGGTATTTCATGCCAACAGATCAGCTGAGAGGCTCAAAATGCATCAAAATCTATTTATGAAACTGTAAGCTGTATGAGTTTCTCATTGAGGTTATTCTAAGATATCTAAAGGTACAAAACAGCAGCGTTGAGATTATTTCCTCTAGTGCAAGCACTAGATTGTACTACAGATGAGCAAAAAATATCTAAAAAGTATGAAACAGAATACTAAAAAAAAAAAAGAAAATTACATACCACCCCCAACCAACAGCTAAAGTCTACAGTCTTCCTTGTGTACCACAGAAGGCTTGAAAGGGGAATTCCAGCTTCTGCCTTTATAAATCACCAGCAGTAAGGAGGTACTAACTAGTTAGACACGGTACTTTCCCCAGGAGAAGAGTATCCTGTTATATCATTGAGACACATTCCAACCTGAGGCAACTGATCTTAACAGTTCAGTGTCTTAAATTTAGGGAGAGAAAAGAACAGTGATAGCACTTGCTCACGCTGAAGCACTTGCCTCGAGAGGCCTCTCAACTACACCTTAGATGAACAAAGTCACCATCCTTTGGCCAAGTGCTTACATGCAACACAGTTCCACAATTTCACTGATTGAGACTATTTAAATTAGGTAAACCTTGTTAATCTTCTCACTGGAGAAACAGGGTCTTGGAGTTGCTATCAAATCACACAAGTGGAATCAAATTGGATTGGATGATGCCAAACCTGGCCCAGCATTCTGCTTGCTAACAATGGTCATTAGTGGATGTAAAGGGAAAGCTTATAAGTAACAGGGCAAGGATAAAGTAATCTTGCAGCATGTCAGTCCCCCCCAGGAATTAGGGATGCTACAAACATACAGCTAATGATCTTATAACTTTCACTGGAATGGAAGCCATCTTTCCTACCTTCTCCATCTCTGCTTTGAAACTGCAACCTTACAGTGAAGATATGTGCAGAAAAATGCATCTGTAATGGGTTACAAGAGGGAACTTTCTCAGTGAAATTCCTGCATGTTGACAAAAATTAACATTGAGATGACAAAAGATCTTCAGCTGATAGGAGGGGAAATAATGCCATTTTGATTTAAGTTACTCAAAAAAAGGCAACTACAGACAGATGATTTTAAATATACCTAGATACTTCAAACTGCAGATGGCAGCTGCTTCTGAAAGTCTTTCTCAGCCCTTGTCCAAGCATCGGAGTACTAGGCACCTTCTACGTTTCTAAATCTGGTCTAGGAATTTCTACCTTAAGGTTCTGAATGTCAACAATTCATTCTGAGCTAGAATATTTGTCTGCTTAATAGAAGAATGCAGCTAATAAAGACTATGAACTCCCCCCGATTCTAGGGAGAGCTAAAGTAACAAATGAATTGTTACCACAATACTGAAAACGTAATGCAACCAAAAATTAAATGCTGTAGTGATCCAGTGACAGAACAGAATGTCATTCTCCTATTCTGTCCTCTAACGCTGCTGTCATCCTGTTCCTCACCCACCTCCTGCTTGCTGCGAAGAATGGTCAAAGACCAAAAAGTTGCAATTTGGCATTGAGAACGTGGGCACCCCAGTCGCTGCACGGTGGACAAGTGCAGGGGAAAGCACTATTTGAATGGAAAAACTAAAACCTTTCTCTTGCTTCCCCTCATCCTCAGTCAGTAGCTATAAAAGATTTTTTTTTGCTTTTTTTGTTTTAATAACACTGTGTTCCACCTCGAAAAGTGGAATTTATGCAGAACTACCAAGCTGCAGCACATAAATTGCTACTGTTGATCCTTTATAAAACTTATAGAAATATAGGTGGGTCAAATCATGCTGTACAACATCTGTGGGAAATTAATGCCATGCTCTAGGCTTCATAGTCAGGTATTCAAAAGAAAAGGCCTAATTTTCAAATAAGTACCACACTGGATCTACTCCCATTGGGGAAATGGAGTATGACGGTAGGTAGTGGGGAGCTAAATTTCTAGATTTCTCTGACCCACGTGTGCGCTCAAGGGTGTAGCTTTTTTGTATGTTAGCATGTGCCAGTCTTGCAATAACACACACTGTTCTGTAGACCCCAAGAGTTAAGAACAGGTACAGCTGAAAGTCCACTTCAAGCCCTTCCAAGGTCAGGATGCAGCCCCCTAAAGCAGCCCTGACCTGCCTCAGCACAGGACAGCTACTCTGACAGGCTGGCAGTTCATCACCCAGATGAAAGGCTCTGATCTTCCCCCATTTGTCAGCAGAGCTGTCACAGGTGAAATTTAGCAGATTTCCAAAGGTAGGTGAATTAGAGTTAAATGTGACTTGGGGGCAGAGGCAGAGAGGAGGGCAGGGAGGATGCAGCTGTAATTTGTCTTCAGGTTGTCTCAGGCATGGTACTGGGTGCTTCTCTCTGGCTCTTGCCCATGACTGCACTGGAAGAAGCCTAAGGGTCAGTTCTTGGAATTCTTCAGCTTGTCAGGGACCTGCTGCTCAGCCACTGGGCTACATGTGGATTTCTCAGCTTGATGAGGCAAAGATGTCCCTGTATAGAGCCATCTTCAAGACTTTCAGACTTCTGATATTCATCTTAAGTAGGGCCTTTTGAGCCCCAAACTTTCTTATAAATGAAAAATTACTTTTTTTTTCCCCATAAAGTCTTGTATATTCAAGTAGGAATCTTAAAAGCATGTAAACATGAATTCTGTATAACCTAATACAACGCTCTGAACTTGATGGTAATTCCAATGCTGCTGTTGAGAGCTCTCTTAAGCTTTCAGAATGCAAAATGAGATTTAACTCTGGGTGTTATGAATGACAGCAATGAGGAACATGACTGGCTAGTGTGTGTTTAGAGTGAAAATTTGAAAATGGACACAGACCAGCAATTATTTGAAGGATTTGGTTGGACTTCATGATCCAAGAGGTCTTTTCCAACCTGGTGATTCTACGATTCCTCAAAAAGAAGCAGACATCTCAGGAAAAGCCTACCCATGACCAATAGTAGAGAAGAGAAAGGGAAACTAGTTATGCAAAAAGCAAGAAGTACAGAAAGTAGAACTGATCCATCTATACTTTCTTACAGTAATTGGTACCAAATGCTACAGATGAAGGTGAAATCAAATAAAAACTGATGGGACAACTTGCCCCAAGGAGAGTTCTTCCTAATTGTAAAAAGTTAAAGACTGGCTGAAAGATCAGTTCAGACAGTACAAAACAGGTATCAAAAAAGGGACACGTGCAGGGCGAGTTTTACCAATTATGTGACTATGCATAAACTAGCTTTTCTTCACACAGACTAATTTTCTTTAGAATTTAGACGATGGACTTTTACACACATGAGAAAAAACAATGTACTTGGTTCTGATGGAACACCATGAAGAGTTGTATTCTCACCAATATCCATGTAAGCCTCTAAATAGCTGTACAAAGGTGCAAACTTTCTGAAGCACTCCCCAGTTTTCATAGCACCAGCCCATCAGGAAGGTCACAGTGAAGCCTCATGATGAGTGGCTACAGTGCATCTGGAAGGGGTGTCTGGTTTCTGAGCCAAGAGGCAGAAGCGGGACCCCAAGGGAAGGCTCTGTCCCTGACCCCCTTTGCCCTCCCTTGTTCTGATCTTTATTGGGCCGTCTGCCTCGTAGCATCAAAGGCAAAAGGAGGCCCGTGATTTGTCCTACAACAGCTCTATAAAAAACATAATTGCCCAATAACCCTCTGTCTACAAACCAAGCCATCTTCCTGTTTCTTCTCTCATAAAGACTATTTGACAAGCCTGTTCCATCAGCTTATAAAAACCTAGAAATAGTTACCTTCCCTGGAAAGAAACTTTGGAGAAAAACAAAAAGAAAGTTTCTCACATATATACAGAGTGTATGTATACACGTACACACATATATACACTTTAAGATTTCCCCAAGTAAAATATGCAAACCACTTAAGACAGACAAATTACCTACTGGCATGAAAAGAAAATGAACTATTCCTTCTTAAAATAAGGATGTAAAGCACTACACATTGAATGTGTATGGTCAGAACAGAAGTGAGGCAGAGTATGTGCTGCTAAGCTAGAAAGGGAATGATCTAAAAGCTATACAGTAATAACTATTCTAAACCTCCTGGTAGTATTCTGAAGTTGTATGTGATGAGAACAATTTAAGATTATTCTGTTATACTTCTTTCTCTATTCTTAAAGATGCTTGTTTTCCCCCATAATAACATTGCCACAAGACTCACCCACAAAAACGATCCTTCAGCCTTCAAAAATGATGCCGATGTAAATTGTTCAGTCCCCTTCTGTTTAGCATGGGGAGTAGCTCGTTCAGGTAATATTCTGTCCTCAAGCATCCTTGAGAAAATACAGGGAAACTTCAAATTAGATTTGGTATCCCTTAGCTTTAAATGTAGATCACTTTGCACTTTAGCAACTAAAAAGTAATTTTAGGTAATATTTTGAATAGTCTTACTTCTTGATGAAAAGCTTTAGAGATCAGTTAATCCAACAATGTCTTGCCGTCACAGGTTTCACTTGAAATATTTAACATAGATACACAATTAAGATTTGATTTGTGGTGCTGAGATTTACACTCCTGGCAAATGTATGAATATTGCATTTTAATTTACCTTCAATACAAAATAGTTGCTTTGATATGCCTGAGAACAACCGCCTTGGGATCTGTTCCTCCCCAATGATGTCAAATAAGAATTCTACTATTAACATTAGTGGATGAAGGATCGGGCTCTTCAAAAAACAAAGAAATTATTTATGACTACTGCTATGGGCCAAATCTTCAAGTGTTTACTTTATTACACACGCAAGACCGTCCTTGAAGTCAATAAGGGCCTCAACAAGATAGAGAGGTCTTGTTGAAGCTGAAGGAAGCTGTAGATTTCAGATTCCAATGTGCTAATTCCATGGAAGTTTCCAAATATTCTGATTTCACACTGATGTATCTGTGACCCAGAATTTGATTTTACTCTTCTGTGTAAGCAAAAAAAAAAACAAACCAAAAAACCAAATCTGGGACAATGATAAAACCAGAAACCCTAAGGTGGTCTTGCAGATAAGGCTGTTCTGAGAGCATGCTGGAAGTTATGTTGCCGCTCATTTTACAGCCAAGGCTTTTTTAGATTCTTTGTCTGAACTCAGGGGACCTGGTGCCTTGGCAATTTTTTCTTGACTTCTATGGCAAGTAAGTTTGGACTGAATAACTTTTATCTAATACAACTGATAATCTCTCCCTAGCTCTACATGCAAACTGTGTGTTCAAGATATTTACCAAGCATGTATCTAGATTTCCAAGTCACAGCATGCAGCGCTATTTACTATCAGTTAGCTGGTGTCCTTAACCAACAGCCTCGTACCTTAGAAGCCAGGACTGGAATTAACTTAGCAGCTTCGAATATGCCAGTTGCAACTTTGATTACCAGGCTTAAGACAGCTGCAGCAGTGTCAGTCTTGGCATAAATTCAACATTGCTGCCAAGATAGACAAAGTTTATCAGGTAGATATTTTGAGAGGTACAGTTGATGAGTTTCTAACAGTTTCTTGGGCTACTTGTTGTAAGTTCTCCTGCAGCAGCCAGTCTGAAGGCAGTTCAGCTTATGTGATTCGACTTTTTTTAAAGCAGATGGGACAAAACTGGGACTGTCTGTTGGTCTTACTACAATGCATAGCTATAACGTGGAATGATGTCAGTAGCCTTCTCTATCTTGTCCGCATTTTTTCTGTTCATCACAAGTCCAATGCATCTTCATGTGGGACTGTATTCTGCACCTCCCCAGCAGATACTACTGCACCTTTTCACTAGTTACAGATCTGAAGCAACTTCTCCCCCTCTCCAGGCTTTTTTCTTCCCTTTATATCTAGGGGAGAAGCAACTACCTCTTCATCTTTTCAGAGTGGTAAGGATTAATCTCCTAGACAATTACACTCAGAGTGACTTGCCTGGTGTGAGTACAAGTGTCCACGGCCCAAGGCAATCCAGCTGCCTTGCCTTACAATGGGAGATGATGTAGGAGCTGTCTTGTGCCAAATACTGCAAAACCAACCTTAAAGTACTAAACCAATTTTAAAAAGACAGAAAAAAAAGAGTTAATCATCTAAAGTCAGCTTCTGCCTCTTTCTCCTGATGTTTCAACTCTTCTTGCCAATCCTTAGTGCTTCCCTCAATCTCCTCCCTGGATAGTTGTTCCTTCTTAGTTCATATAAGTGGTGAAGACAAATATTCTTAAAATGCTTTAAGAATTAATGTATGTATGTGAGCTCAGCCTACATGAGATGATGGTATTTTTTGTCAATGAAGACCTCAGGAAGAGTCTCAAGCACATATCACCCAGAATAGCAGATAGGTACTGGTCAGTCACATACCTCAGTCCTCCCAATCTCATTCTTCATACTGCCCAACCTAGAATTCCTTCTTCCTTGCGTTTACCTGTAGCCTTGTCTTCTGTTCCGGAGCCTGCTGCTCCAACCAATTCACCTCAAGGACTCCCTAGTTATTTATTGCCTTCTTTGCCAAGCAAACCTCTCAGCAGCACAGCTAACCCTGTCTCTGTAAAGCTGCCCCTTCCCTTGGCCTCACTCTAGCCCTGTGTGCCCTCTGTGAATGGCATGCCAGTGTGAGCCAACTGCTAGCACAGATACCTCCACCTGGGGGAAGCAGAGAACCACAGAGAGCTCCTTACTTTTGAAAGGTTCCCGAGTACTCTTCTGCTTCACACAGGAAGTTCGCTACTAAATACACAACATCAGACTTCAGGCTTACTGCCAGGTCCAACACTAACACTGAACAGCCAGAACTTGGCCTAAAAACCTGCTATGGGCAGTTATTCCCATCTAAAAGTGGTGCTGTTAGTTTGAACTGTCCTGAGATCAACTAGACCTGTAGAACTGAACTAGCATCACCTCTGGGGAGACAGATAAACTTAGGAGTTTTTGCGTACTTCCTCCAGAAATAACCTCTCTGTGTAAACACCAAACTCTGAATCTGTTTAAGCCTCACATCTCCAATCTATCAACCTTGATGGTTCCTCCCAAGGAAGAACTAGACCCAATGGTGGGATTTTGCCTGTTGCTGTATGTGGCTTTGGGACTGCTGCAATACAGTGAGGTTATAAAAAGCAAATAGTGTGACGCTGGACAGATTCGTTACTCTTAAAGTTGGAATGGTAATCCTGCCCGGGCCAGTGAGCTGTAATGCATAGGGCTGGTAGTCATAGGACAAGGAGTAATGGCTTTAAACTGAGAGAGGGTAGGTTTGGGTTAGATACAGGGAAGAAATTCTTCACTATGAGGGTGGTGAGGCACTGAAACAAGTTTCCTATAGGAGTTGTGGATGACTACTGTTAGAGGTGTTCAAGGCTGGGCTGGATGGGCTTTGAGCAATCTGATCCAGTCGGGGTGTCCCTGCCCATGGCAGGGGGGATGGAACTGGATTGGCTTTAAGGTCCATTCCAAGCCAAACCACTCTATGGCTCTTAATGAAGAATTACGTAGTTTGGATGATTATTACAGCAGTGATTCCTAATTCTACGCTACTGGAGCACAAAAGATGTATACCATTTGTACCGATATATACTGTTAGTATGCAGTATTTATGCAGTAAACTGCATTGACTTCCTTGAGGAAAGCTGGATACAACATTTAGCATGGCAGACTCACCAGACATGAGCAAAAAAATGGAGATGAGTGCCTGATCTTAAGGGAAAAAAAAAGAAAGTGCTGTCATTGGTGAAAAAAGTCTACGCCAAGCAGCAAGAACTTATTTTATTTACAGTCTTCTCTAAAGATGCTATTGTAGTAAAAAAATGATAACTTGTCTTGAAACATTAAAAACCTGATTTGGCTGACTTTGTATTTACATCTGTGGCCCAATGCCTTTAAGACTAGTGCTGACCTTTAAGACTCCCTGCCCAGCAACTGTTCCACAAAGTTCTTTAAAGTGAAGGTCTTGATCCTGCTTAGCAAATCTGCATGGTATAAAGTTGAGCTAAACCAGAGCCTTGTTAAACAAAATAAGGCTCAGTACTGGCTTGGAATTTTTCTTGTGCTATACAGAACTGAGACTCAAAGAAGCAAGTTAAAAAAAAAAAAAAAAACTATGGAAGAACAAAATTCTCCTCTGGATCCATCAGTCAGGCTCTTACATATGTCAAAAAATAAATAGCCACCAATGTTTACAGCAGCAGGACTCGGTGTGCTATTGGGAAACCTACTAAACCTTTAAAGGAGTTACCCTTGGAAATATTTTATAGGCACTCATCTCCCCAGCAGGAAAGTTAGCACTGGAAAGAGCCATCTTTAACAAATAAATAATACTTTATTAAGTCACTTGTCTCCACAGCAGGAAATAACTCCATGGTGGGGAAGGAGGGTGATGGGTGACAAAGGAAGGGAAACAAAAAATGTTACCCACACAACCCCTCTGTTCCAACAGAGCTGTATTTATTTAAAACACTCTTCTCCTAAGACAGATGGAAAAAATAATTAAGCCAGCCACCCACCCCTTTTATTAAACTCCTTTGTGACCACCAGCAATACGATTAACATGGACACCATAAAAACAACCCAGTCCTCTACCCTCAAAAAAAAAAGAGAGAAACACAAGCAAGAGTGAGACAGGGCAGGACAGGAAGTAAATTAAGAACCTGCCTCTAGGGCAGTGAGGGTATTTTTTTAAGTGCCTGCTAGAAAATTGACAAGAGAATCATAGTAAAGGGGTAAGTGTTCAGTTTATCTCAGCTACGCCTTGAGGGCTCACAGAAAAGAATCTTCCTCTTAAGCAATCAGCTTGATGTGGAGATACTGTGTGGAACTGCTATAGCTCCACAGCAGAGTAAGCACAGAGGACGCATACCCCTTGTGAGGACAGAATGGCAAGATACAAGTTATCTCTAATTGTCCAGATGTTGAAGCTTGCCTAGACCCTCTGACGCCCAACATACAATCACAAAGAATATATAAGATGCTAGGCATCTCATCCATTCTTTTTATTTAATTCACTGGACTTTTTTATTCTCTTCCACTGCTGCTTCAAGGAATTCCACGCCTACAGAAGGACAGGCTAGAACTTCCCCAGAAAAATCTGTCTTTATTTGTATGGTGCAACAGAATGATTTCTCCAGTTGATTCCATAGGATCATGGCAAATCTAGGTACATGGATCCCTTGCAGCAGAACTTTTTTCCCCACTATTAATGCCCTATTGTAGTCACTGGCACTTTATAGTCTATACCAGCTTCCCTTCCACAAGATCAAAGATACTCAGGACATGCAATCTTCATCCCTTTGTGATGACTCTTCTGTGATCTGAACTCTACTGTTCTACCTGTCATCAGAATTGTAGCAAAAACAGGTTTAAGATTTCTTACCTGTGGCTACTGAGATGTATCCTCATTGGCATAGTGACTACTAAACCCAATGGAAACAAAATAGCTGACTGATGCAAGGTCCGAGCAGGCTTTATATACAGAAATTTGCAGTTACAGCAAGACAGAACGCTGGCGTTACCATATTATTTCCATGTTCTCTTTAGTAACAAACTTCTGAATATGTGCATGTTGACATGGTCTGACTGCAGCACTTCATTTGCCAGCAATACCCTAGGCAAAAGGAGACCAGCCAGGATCAGTACATAGAAGGTGGTTTTTAATCACAGCAGCCTGACTAGGAAATGTTATGCATAGTGTCTATCTGTGCATAATGGTGATCAGAAGCCATGCCAAATGTGGTAGCCTAGAACAAGGAGCTGCCAGGATAAAATGACAGTCATCTCTATAGTATAAGAATTGTCACTTTCTGAAACCAAAGATTCCTGTTCCCCAATTGCCAAGGAAGCTCCCTGCTCACTGTCATCACTATATAATACATAAGGAAGCACATAATGAAAACATTTAGAATATCTTGTGAGGACACAGTCATAGAAAATACACAAAATTTGATTTCAAGCTGACCTGTGAAGCATTTTGCTTGCCTTCTATTAACCACAGACCTGAATGTTCTATTCTTCTTCCCTTAGGAAAAATAAAGAGGCCTCATTAGACTTAGTCACCAGTTGTTAATATAGAGCAAGCTCATGATTCCTGTCCCCTGCACTGTGGCAGGTGCTGACCTTAGAAGCAGAAGTGATACCAGCTCAAGCCTAGAATGAACAAAACCACTTGTTTGGGTAAAAGGTCCCTGTTGAGTTGTCACAGTGACAACTGTTTATGGTGTTCTGTAAATACTGACAAGAAAGATCCCTGGAGTGAGTGCAAGAGTAACATACAGCCAAGACTGGCAATGCGCTGTAGAGAGAAGAAGTGAAATAGAAGATGCGCCAATTTATTAAAGGACCTTTCTGAAGAACAAAGAGAAGAATAATGTTAGCACTGCACAGGTCAAAAATCTCACTTGCCCCTTAGTAAAATGACTATTAGAAACAGAGGGATGGGGAGATGGTAACTGAAACACTTATGTAAACAATAAGCAAAATCACAAAATAAGTATTAATTTTATCTTCTAAATGATAGTATCTGTTTTCTTAGAAGAGCTGAACACATTTTAGAGGCACTGAATTACTGGTATGCCTAATAATAGATAATTAGAATTTTGATAACTAGCATACTATATGTGATTGTGGATGCTAGGGAAAATCAGACTTGTAGAGATCGGTTCAGCAAAAGGGCACCAAGTCAGGAAATTGTGATTGCATTTATTGCTGGCTCGGCCACTGAAGTGTTTTGAAACCATGAGTAAATCACTTTATCCCTATCTATGAAATGATAAGGACAAGTAGGCTTCTTTTATAAGATAGGTATAGGCATAAATGGATAAAAGGTGTTAAAATGAAAGATGAATGTTATTGGATAGCTGAGACTGGACTTAGCAAAGCACTAGTAGGATGTGCAGTCTAGGTGGAAGTGATAATGTCAGCTGACTGAGCTAGATGTAGACGTCTCATAAAAACATCTTTCATGACTATGCAGAGATGACAGCATCCTAACTTTAATGTCCTGTCTGGATCTGGATGGCTTTTACACTGCAACATGCGTACTGTTCAGTGCAGTTCAGGATATCCTTACATACCTATTTTAATGCCTAGCTACTAGCTCCTCTAACTACTTTTAAAATAGTTCTAATTTATATGCATAGTATTATATTCTTAGCAGGGATCACAAGTCAACATCCAAGCCTTAGGATCTGAGGGAGGAACTGACCTTGACAGAACTTCAACTTACAGTTATTGGCAATCACAGTATTTCTACCCTGCTGCTCTGACAACCAGTCTGTTCATCTGGCAAGCAGTTATTAAACAGCTTGCTATATTTTAACATCACTTGTAGCATTCATCTACCCCTTGTGGGGATGGATCTCAAAAGAGAAATTTTGAGGGTTTAATCAATTTCCTGAGTTCTGCCCATCAACAGGGTCTTCATTTCCTGCCACTTTGTAAAACAGGGTTAAGTTACAGTCACAGGCTTCTTTTGGGTTATTCTAAATAATTCAACTGAACTGCTTCAACTTAACACTCACGTGGGATCCTGCTGCAAAAGCTACAGGGATTGATGGGAATCTTCAGCAGACTTTGCTTCGGGTCTTCCAGCCTTGAACCTACATTGTCCAAATCCATTCAAAGTGTACCTTTCACTTGAATGGAAGCAGGAATTTAAGACTAATGAAGGGGCAGTTCAGCCCTCATGGTGTAAATTGTTCATGAATTGGAAAAAATATCAGAGCAATTAGAAAACTGCTGTCTTCATAATCCTGTATTCAATGACTGTCATAAATTTTGCATTTAAGGAATTTCACATAATATTTAGATGAGAACTAGCGGGTGCTGCCTTACTGTTTTATTTGAAAGAGCTGAGTTTGAGTTCTATGGTAGCATTGTGTGAAAAAGCAGTAATGGGTACTTAGAGCCAAATAATATTGAAAATCCTTTACCTAGATGTTTCTGGTAACCTAGAGTTTAGCTTCTACAGGATAAAATTTTGCCTAATTAAAAATGTGAAAGTCTCAGGACTGAAGTAAACTTATGCTAGTCACAGCTTATACAGTTAGCAGGAAATAGATGGGGGCACTCGAACAAGTGTAGGTGCATTAGGTACATTGATTGTTCTAATTTTTATGATTTAAAAAAGGTTTCTTAAACAAGTCTCTATGTTTATTCACATGACTTCCCTTGACAACTCTGTCTCACTGGTACCCGGACCTGTGATCCATTCATGCACGGGACATTGTGTCTGAAGGCATCATTTGATGTGACAACTATAGCTTTTTTGTTCAAAAAAAAAATAGAAGTTTGGGGTTTTTATTGCATCATCTGGCAGGTGAACAATGAAACAATGAAAGCAGATAATCTAAGCCAGCACATACTACAGCTAATGACAGACTCATAGGTGATACTGGGGGATAAGTGTGGGGGAAACCACTCGGCATTATTACTAAAATGACCATCTTCTGTAAGATAAGGCAGAGTAGCTGCGTTGCCAAGGAAGGTCTGTGGCTTGAACTGGTCTCTGGTAGCTGCAACATAGGTCTTCATAAGAGAAAATCACCTAATAAGATTTTCCTGACAGGAAATTTAGGTTAGAATTCTCAAAAGTAAGTGATCACAGAACGGTGAATTTATTTACCTTGTTTTCAATTTAATTTTAAATAAAATATTCTTGCGAGGGCTTTACTTTATCACAGTAGTGTGGGTTTGCTTGAACTCAGGCAAGCCTAATACGTTTTGATGCTGTCATCACCTCTCTCTAAACTAATATATATAATTTTGTTCTTAAGAGTAGCCCACTTTTTATAGACAATTCAAGGAGATGGCTCAATTGTTCCAGGAAAGACTCTTTCTAGGAACTGGTATTAAACTAAAATTTCCTGCTCACATCAACCAATCATTTGTCCATGAACTATTGATAGCTTTTTGCAACATATTCTAACTGGACTTTAACACTGTTTCCTCTTCATTTTTTTTTTATCACCTCTTGGAATTGTATCAAAGCTGAGAAGGCTGGTTTTCTAGGCTAGTTTGCTTAACAGAAAATGTGACAAGCACAAATGTCTGCTTTGGCACAAAGCTTCCTGTTCTTAATGAAATCAAAAGTATTAGAAAGCAGGAAACACTGATCCTGGGGAAAAAAAAAATACTTTTATGTACTTCTGAGAACTCAGGACAAATTTAATTAGCTGTTAGGCATGGAGGGACAAAAATATTTGCTTATGATTTCAAAATACCATGCATGGTCAGAAGCTCTTAAAACCACTGTAAAGCGTTACAGTGATTAATCAATACTGTTATGCCATTTGAGTGAAACAAGCATTATCTGGCAAATGAACAAGGATTTCAGGCAGACCGGCCTAATTAGACAGAATATTTATCTATCCATCTACTTTATACTGTAACAATAAACCGTACTAATAAACAATACGTGAAAATGGATTCTAGGAACCTGATCAAATATGCATTTAGTTGAACATACTCTTTCCATTGGCTTCTGTATTCACCACTGTTCATGTTATAAGGCCAGAGAGTACTGAAATTGAGAGATTTAGTAAAAAAGGAATTTGTCACTTGAAAGGATGTTGATATTTATTAGCACATAGAAATCCTAAAACTCTGCAAGGCACTAAGTATAATTAATACATTCCTCCTTTCACTATGGGTATAGTTTAAATTACTGTGGCTCTGATTCACTGAAGCACTTATCCAGTATTCAACTCCAAGTAAGATCCTACAGTCAAATTAGGTGTATGTTTAAATGTTTTTGCCATAGAGAGGTAGATTTAAATTAATGAGCACCAAAATCTTTTATGTAAACAATGTATAAATGCGAACAGATACTATAAATCTATAAATACTATAAATGTAGTTTTTTATATTATTTATATTAGTTTTTCCAAACAAGTATAATGGACAAAGACCATCAAAACTGAAAAGTCCAGTACTAGGACTTCAGGAAATAAATCAAAGTTGCCCATGTACAACTGCACCCATAACAGTGCACTCAGCCACAGACACGTTTGTGAAAAAGGAGATGCCAGACACCAGGATTGTGTGCCATGTTTTCTACTGGTTTGGCCTCTCCATGTTTGAGCAAATATCTAAAAAGAAAGAAATGAAAAAAACCAAGGAAATTTTGATTTAAGAATCAAAGGTTTGAGAGGTTTAAGAACTTAAGAACTTTAGAACCTTAGTTTTAGGTTTAAGAACTTAGGAACTTTAGAACCTTAGTTTTAGGTTTAAGAACTTAGGAAAAAAAAACAGGCAAGGAAAATGGAATTTGAAGAAAATTGAGCTCATAGCCAAAGTGAAGATAGTCTGCACAAAATATTTCTTTAACTAAATAATTGTTATGATGCAGCAGTCTGATTCTCTTTGATAGCGTGATGATTTCATCTCCATCTATAAAATAATACATACTGCTATCTCCTGGCTGAGATAGGTACATGTTGTTCTGTTTCTTGGCATATTACTGTGAAAACCTTCATACAAAATTAGTCTAGCAACATTTCAAGGGCAAACTACATACTTGGATCTGGTTTGATATTTGAAGCAGTATGGAGAAAGAAAGGTTAATGACTTTGACTTGGTTTATCATAAAGATGGGCAGGTCTTCACAAAAATTTTATTCAGGTTTGTCTTGAGAGAAACCCTAACATCCATACACTGGCAGTGTTCGTAGCACCTAGTCCTACTTTTGTCAAGTGTCTGAAATTGCAGCTCCCACTGTCGAAAGTTATTTCATCACTCTGTGGGATGTAGAGTGGAGTATGTGATTTATTCCTCCACAGAATTCCTACAAAATACTTGTAATTTAGTTGCATGGAAAACCTGGGGATAGACAAGCTTGACAGAATGAAGAAACAGAAAAGAATTTTACCTCTATAAGTTAAAAAGAGGAAAGAAAAGGCTGTAGCCGAAACACTTCATGAAAAATCTTGCTTTGGTTATTAGAACCGTACGAGGCGTGATGTGATAGCTGGTTTATTCATTTCTAATTATGGACATGGCTTTATCCTCCTCCCCCTCCTCTGCTGGCTGCCCCCCTCCTTTTCCCTCCTGTCCCCTGGGGCAGCGCTGTGGTGGGGCTCAATCACTCTTTTATTAGTTGTGATATACTGTGGCTAATTCCCTTAATCTGGACCTTGCTTTCCTATAAAGCCCAGACCTCAGGTATTGAATTTCCTTGATCAAAGTGCAACCAGTGTGGGATACAGCAATCTCCACTAAACAGGGGAGCTTGGGAAAGCTCGTAAACAGAGTCAAAGAAGTACACATACACACACACACTCACAAGATGGTGCAATCAATTGGTAGAACAATCACGTGTGAAATATTACTGGCTCCTTAAAGTGCTGGTTCTGGGATTTACTGCAGTGTATTAATCTGCTATGCTTAATGCATTGACCTTTCACCCTAGCAATTCAGTAGACTGTGCTTGAATTGCCAGAAGCTAATACAATGGATTAGGAGCAGAAAGAGCCCAGCATATCGAAGAGCCATGGCAGCCCTGAACCATATGATCAGAAACTTCTCCATCTTTCTTAATAGGTAGTGCCAGACAATGTGGCTACCACAGAAAGGCCAGTATTGACAGCAGAATTTCTGGAAAGGGAGATAGTGGTATAAAGGCTTGTTATAAAACAATAGAGAAGGGCAGTCTTACGACTGAGTCACAAGACAGGGATTTGGAAGAATTTGTTTTATTCCATGCAGTCATTCTCTCCTTGCGTGTGACCTTAGGCAAGACAATTCAATTCTTAGGATCGAGTCTTTCCTATCTGTAAAACTGGGATAACGGCACTTACGTAATTTTCCCAGGGGCAGTGGGGAGGCTTTGTTCACTGACAGTTAAAAGGCACTTTAGGATCACAGGATTTAAAGTGTTTACATATTCATGCAAAATTGTATGATATTCGGGTCATTTAATATCCATACAGATGGAGAAGAGAATGGAAGAGAACTTTCTTTCATATGTACACCAGGAAACTCCATCATTCATCTCAAAGCTTTCTCTTGAAAGCGTTGTGATCACTTGAACCAAGAAGTTAGCTTAGATCTAAAGATAAATGCTATGCAGACTTGCAGAAATATGTAGAAATATAAGATATGGAGAGCAATGCAGCTATAATGGCAAGATAAATGACCTTCTCCTGTTTCCTTGGTCATTTAAAATGTCTATATTTCATGAACAGAAAACCCTCTAGAATTCAATTTCCAACCTAACTCTTCAATATAATCTTTACCTATTGTATATAATTTAAAAATTGGATATACAGTATTACTGAATTTGAGAGGAGTGTCCAGAAACCTCATAAAGGAGATTATTCTAAGTAATTGCTATCAAATACTATTAAATTCTGAATAGTGTTAAGCCCCCTCCACCCGCCTGCACAGGCACTCTCATTTAGGATTAGAGAGACCTTCATTTGATTTGTTTTATTTCAATACAAAACAAATTAGGTTGACCTGAATTAAGGCCTCTTCAACACTCAGGAAGAGTGCCTACACAGGGATTTGTTATGCTTTAATTGGTCCACTTCAAAAGTTAATTTGGGTATATATTTTCTCCTGAAATGCTCAAAAACTACCACACAGAACCTGTCATACTTATAAAATGGCACAGAATTGAGAGCACAGGGCACTGTGAATATGCATTCAGAATTTACCACTTCTGCATGCTTACTGGTACCGCTGTGTACTCCTCAGCGCTGGAATAAACCTACGATGATGAACAATGGTGAGATTCCTTCATGAAACTTTGGTTAACTGAAGTTAGGTCTCAGGTCTAAGTTTGCTGCATATACTGATTCAACAGACAGATGTGCAGCCCTGGAAGCAACAAAGCCATCCTGGTACACATCCCTGAGGTTGCTGCTATATGATGGCTTTAAGTCAACATAAGAGTATGCCATCATCAAGGGTTCACCTCATATCCCCTTGTCTCTAGCTCTGTGTTTCTCCATCTGTCTTGTGCTAGCAAGCGTTCACACAGCTGTGTAACAAATCGAGTTGGAAAACTGATCCAGCTAAAACCAACTCCGAACAATAACAACAACAAAAGAGAGAGAAAGATTAGTTACAGCAGAGTCATTGCATGAAGACTTAGGCAGGCTCATTTTTCATTGTGCAACCACAGCCTAAAAAAAGGAGGATGACTTCTTTTTCCATAGATATTTCTTTTGTTCTACCAATTATACAACTTTGCAAGTTAGGTGTTTGCAAAAACTAACTTGGACAACTACAGAGAAAGAAACCTAGCCCCAAGAAAACACACCTGTGCAAGCTCTGATGGTTGGAAGTAGGTCTGAGTTTCTAAGCAATAGTTATACCTTAGCCCTGTGGTTAACAGTCTGTCTTCAGTTTTTCACAGCAAGCATTGTCAACAGTTGGAAACTGTCTTTCAAGTGCCCAATTTATAGTACCTTAAAGGGATCTGGTTTTCAGAAAGTGCTGGGAAGCTCATCCTGTGAAAATCATCACTCACACAGGATACTCAAAACTGATTACTTTTGAAACTCTTATCCCTATCAAAAAGGAGTTACATTCATGTAAACTATCTTTATAACAGGCCAACATGTACATATTTTAATCCAGCCATGTGAATATTAAGAAGCAATCTTTATCTGTGTTGCACTGCTGATGGCGTGACACATGGATCAGACAACACTTTTCATTTCAAGAGCATCCTGACTCAAAACATTGTGGCAAAAAGGCCTGAGCGCTCAACTTAAAAGGCTTTGAAACTAAAGCCCTTCAAATCATAATTCAAGGACTTAGGAGCAGCAAAGGGCAGAAGAGATGAATGGTATAACAGCCAAGAGTGGATCTGAGCAGAAGCGATGTCATAGGGCTGCAAGGGACAGTTGGGAAATGTCTTTGGCCCAGTGGGTTGTGGGCCCTACTGCTCGCTGCCTGACATCAGCCACTTGGAATGCCAGTAATATAACACCCCTGCGACACTCCGTGCTCCTGCCGTACAGTTTTATTGCCCTGCTTCCACTCTCTCTGGTTTATATCGGATTGTGTTTTCCAAAGACAGGCAATAAAGAGGGGAGGAGGGGAAAGGGGATTTATAGCCTGCTAAACTAAACTTCCCTGAGCTTGTTGTCCTCTGTCCCAGCCTTCCTTTTGCTGCCCTGACTGGTCTGGAGGAATAGTGGTTATAGTAAGGTCTCAGGGTGTGAAGGACGAGGCTTGTCAGACACTCCTTGGGTTCTCTTCTTGGGAGGCCAGAGAGCACACATCGGTCATCTACCAAGTCAGTTGCTTCCAGGTACCAGGCACTGTGCCATGTTGTTATGAAAAAGCATGTAGATTTTTTTCATGTGCTATTAGTCTTGAGACTAATTTTGAATGGCATACTTAGAATTTGCCACACAAGGCTCTCACTGTTTGCAGAAGAATTGTGGAACAAGTTAAGGCTTACAAAAATCTAGCTTAATGCAGGCATCTTTAGTACTTCTGCTTCTGTGAAATGATTGTCAAGGTCTTTGCCTCAAGAGATTTAATGTGAAGGTTTGGCTTGCTGCATGTGTGATTCCAAACATGATAGTCTGATTTGGCTTGGGATCTTTCTAAGACAGAACTAAATAAGCATAGAACTTTTAGAAAGTGAAGATGAAACATCTGGCTAGTCATGATGAGGGCCTTCGAAACATCACCGTGCCACTGGTAGTCCCATCGCATAGTCCCTAAGTCACGAGAAATGAATGTACGTAGCTAGAAACAATGGCAACTGTGGGAAATGCTGGTTCAGCAAAAAGGTAGCTGGAATCCTGAAAGGCTCCCATTTAGGCACATCTGCTTTGTAACAGGCATAACAGCAGCACAATGTGATGTTGACATGCTCTCTAAATAAGGCAGGTGGAGAAGAAAGGAGATGTTGAAGGATCTGGGACAGGGAGAACCATTTCCACACAGCAAACACTTAGTGAAATGCTCACCTAAGGCCTAAGTCTCTAAAAGAAAGATTTGTATCTGAGGTCACTCCTCAGTGGACCATTCCTCAAACTTTCGTGCTGTTCACAATTTTTAAAATACCCAGTCTCTGCCAGCATTTTCTGTGAGATGGGACAAATACATGGAATTCTTCCTGCTGGATTTCCAATGTAACATAGTATAGAGCTGAGTGCAAAATAACTTTGAATCAAGTCATTTCATTTGGATAAGTGTGGGAGGTAAGTGAGGAGACAGACAAACTTCAGTAAAACACAAGCATGTGCTATCTGGTAGTGAAATTAGGTGTTCTGCTGTCCCTTGATAAAACCATCAAGTATCTCCCAACTGCCTGTCACTGACACAAATGTTAAACCAGCTCTTACCAGTGTGATCTCACAGTGCCAGGTGCTCCCCCTGGTCTCTCATTCACTGCTTTCCCATCACCTTCACCTTTCACAGGCACCTTTTATACTCCAGAATTACAGATTAAGCCTAAGTGAGAGTTGTATTTGCACATCCTGCACAGACCATCTACATGGGAATTAAATTCACTGTGAGTGAGAATGCAAGTGCTCTCATGGTTTTCAAACATCACCATTGCTCTTATTTCTTAGCGAAGTTTCACATTTAACTTCCTCTCTATTCTGAAAATTTAACACAGATCTGCGTTAAAAATGCCTGATGAACACACTGCTCACTAAACTGTTATGGAATCACAATGTATCTTGAATATTGCTATGATTTCAAGTATCACCTGGCAACACACAAATTGCAGCACTATGTCCTGCCAGGTTTTCAGTACCTAAATCTGATATAAACATCTCTCACGCCTTCATGTTTTTATTTCCTGTTAACCCTAAATTGTATCTAATGCACTTAACTACTTCATCTGAAGCATTTCTGGTGGAATAATGAAAACAAATCCTGGATCCCCTTCCTCCTCTATTTCTGCTGCTTATTAACCCAAGGTGATTTAGGACGTCCTTGAGCCTTATAGCAATTGAAATTTATTTTGGGAGCTGTGTGCTTATGGACATGTGGAAGAGGTTATTTACTCCAAAGAGCCATCCAAAGAGCAATGATGATGTCATACAAGCCAGCAAAATACTGTATCAACTCAGTTAGTTTGCTACCAAATCACTGCCTGCAGTTTCCTACGTGTGGTGGCACCTGCTGATATATACAGGGTGCCTGAATGTAATTGGCATATATATTGCTTAATTTTCACAAACAGTTAAAATTAGCTTTTGGATTTTACTTTTTTCCTTTTTAAAATGTCTGCTGGCAAACTTGTGCAGTTTTACTTGCAAATGGCAAAGATCTATTGTAAACAATCTCCAGCTCGATCTGAAGGGAAATGCAGCTCAGCCATGGCAAGCTGAACTCCCAGGCAGCTCTTTGACTGCTTCCTTTGCATATACAATTATAAATGACAGATTTATGAATAAAGAAAGTGATCTATAATGAGGATATTTTTCTACATGCTGCTATTTAGATGCAGTTAAGTTTGAAGAAATTCTGCTTCAGGTACTGCACTATTGAGGCCTTTTTCTGAAATTCACGGCTTCCTCCTGAGGCCAGCAGTATTCAAACTTTGCTCTTGGTTCTGAGGCAACACATACTGGTAAAAACTATCCAAGATACTAAGTAAAGACAATCGCTTTGCTCTGGTTTGTCTAGTCATAACTTACTGCTGGGAAAGCTAAGTATCCAAACCGCAGAGAATCTCAGAGCTACTTTGTGGAACACGGTTTAGAAGCATAGACAACAGGGCAGAAAAGAATTCTAAAAGGCCATCCAAGCCATCTCCTTCCCCAGGATAACTATACTTGCAGTGTTCCTTGTTGGGGAGTCAAGGATTGGTGGTGGGTGGGGTGTTTTTTACAGGCTGAACAACAAGTTCCCTATACAATCTTCATGGAATTATTCAGTACAGCATAAACAAAGTGGTATAATTCTGCTGTCTCTCATCTGACCATTGTGTGGCTTTAAATGCCGCTAGTAAAATGCTGCAGGACCTTTGTAGAGCTGGATTAAAATGCATATGATTGCTGAATGGGCCTGAAGTATTTTTTTCTCATACTTTGTCTCTCTTGGCATCTGATTCAATGTGACTTAAAAGTCTGTCTGCCTGACAGAGTACTGAATTAGGCCCTTTACTAAAGGACTGAACTATCTGTAAGTGGACTATGACATTCTGAAATAGAAATTTATGCAATATTAGTTGTAAATGTTGGTGTGCAAGACTTCTCATTGCAAATAGCTCATAACTAGCCTGCTGTGAACATCCCTTCCACAAATTCATCTGAAATGGGTTAGGACTCAAGTGATGTGAATACTGTACCCTCACCAGTTACCAAACAGCACATTCCAAGTACATTATGAACAACTGTACCATTCAGTGTGTGCTTTCTGAAAATATTTAGATATTACATTCTCACTCTGTAGGTACAGTGCTATAAAACTTGAACATTCAGTGGCCTACAGACTATCCTGGTATGATTGATCAGGTCTATAATTCTTTCAGAATTCTAAGATATGTTCACAGAAACATTGCTCAACACTTAGTTATAATGAATATCTGAGTGGAGTTCTCTGCTAAAGAGGGGGTCAGAAAATTACTGGGACACAATAGGTGTGAAAGTTATTCACTGTGGGCTGGGAGTCATACTTGGGAGCTTAGGAAGGAAAGAAGATACCAACTGTAAAGACAACCCACGCTTTCAGTGTAAGGGTGAACAAGTCACTTTATGGTAGTGGTGTCTTAACAAGCACAGTCTGCACTGGGTGAAGATCCTTTTGACATCCTTGTTGCATGATGTTTGGAAGCCAGAAGCGGTACCGCTGGTCTTTTTATAATTCTAATGTAATTTACACCGATCTTTCCTTTCTCTCTCTTTCACTAGGATGTTACAGGCAGTCACTACTATTAGTCACTTTCCCAAAGCAAGCATGTTCTTTTAACGTGGTCTTTCCCACACTTTTCTTTGGAAGCTCTTCCTTTCCCCTCCTACCCCTCAAAATGCAATGTTTCTTCTCCAGTCCCTTAACCTCAAGTAAAAAAACAGATTGTCCCACGTAATAGGATAAGATCACTAGAGAAAAAAATGGTTCTCATGTGTTCCTCTCCTATTTCTTTAATTCTCCTTTTTATAGAGCTCTCCTATGCTAATTCTGCATGTGTTACTCCTTCTCCCTCATTTGCTCCTTATTCCCTTCACGGATCAGAATCTTTCCTATATCTGCTACAGACTCCTTATGGCATCCGTGTATGGTTAAAGGGTCCTATTAACAACAAGGATTGTGTGACCTAATTAGATTTCCACAGAGACAGCCTTAATAGGCCCTTTTGGGTTTTTGGATTGTCTGCAATGTAATAGTGCCATGGCGGTGTTCATTTTGCTTGGCTCTATCAGGCCATATATCACATCCTTTTCCTTCCAGTCCTTCAAATAAGCTTGTCTCATTCTTATTTTGGTTTCAAATTATAGACTGTAAATTTTACTTCTCTCCACTTTTCTCTATGTGACCCCCAGCTGCTGAAATGGCTTCAAGAGATTCTCCGTGCCCACCTTCCACCCCCATTGCTAACGGTTTCATATGAAAGACAGCCCCAGCATTAGGAACAAATGACGTCCCTCGGACCAGCTGTGTCTAATAAAAACCCAACCTCCAACTCTCACTTCCCTTCTCCAAAAGGATAAAATTGATTTGAAAGTGCTGATGATAAGATACATGGGAATACAAAATCTGCTTCAGTCAACACACCAAAGCTGTGCACTGTGACATCATTGTATCCAAAAGGAATGATGCTGTCAGTTCCTCCACTGCCCTATAACTAGAAGTTATTACACTTGTCCTGTAGAAGGGATATTTGCTCATTTATTTTAGCCTTGTTTAGTCTGGCTAGAGCTATTTTCATTCCTGAAGTGCCATAACGAACACTGGAAAATACAGGTTCCCCTCTAGGTTCCATTAGCATCAATCAATGTTGTGAAAAACACAGATTGGTATTGGATGACCACTTGAAACAATTCTGTAGTAACAGTGCAGGAAAACAAGATGGCATTCCGCTGGAAATGACCCTGAAGTGCTGCTGGACACACAGACAGGGCTGGTAGGAGGCACAAGCCTGCACTACTTACTTGTACATGCTGGATGTCCTGGCAGGTAGACCACGGCTATGTGACTCAGTACAGCTGTGTCAGAGAGCAGAAGAGGCTTCACATCACTCCAGTGCTGGTACAAACTAACAAGAGAGCAGAGACAATTTCTATTTTCCTGTCTTTCCTACCATCAGCCAAAGCAGGGTGTTTCTGTAATACTTAAGTGCTGCAGAAAAAAAAACAACAGTAACTCGGAAGTTTGGTTTTTTTCCTGTTGCCCACTGGAGATTTATCCTGTTCAGCATCTCAAAACCTCTTTAAACACTCTCATCCATCCCTCTGCTTCACCCTTTTCTCTGTTCTACTTGGACGGCTTTGGATATTTGTCTAGACATGTTTGATTGAGAACATTTTCTGGAACTCTCATATGTAACACATTAAACTAATGAGATTTCTAGTAGATCCAGGTCTCAGTCAATTTAGAGATGCCACTCTCTGGTTTTTAGTCCCATTTCATCCTTCAGTTCCCAAATGAAGCCAGCAGATACAGGACAGCTACAAATGACTTGACAAAAATGGTCCTGAATATTTTTTAAAGTTCAGAAGAAGTTTCTGGATTTTAGCTATGGAATGAGGAGCTTTAACTGCAAATTCAGGGTCTTTGTTACAGCTATACAGTGGGAAAATTTTGCTCTGTGCAAATTCTGAATGAAAGGTGTGCTCATCCATTCCCACATTGTGTTAAGGGCCCAATTCTACAGATCTTCTGTGTCACTGAAAACTGTTTAATTTCAGTGAATTTAGTGGGGAGTCAGGGTTACTTCTCACCTTCCAGAAAGTGAAAGTTCTCTAGATCTTAAGAAAGTGTATTTTTAATTATACACAGGTGAAGAGTCTAGGCAAGACAGCTGGACAATCACAGCTTTCTCACAGCTGCTAACAGTGAGTCACAGGAATTCTGGAGAGAGAGTATCAGCTTGGTTTTGTCCTGAAACTGCTGCCTGCAGAATATTTTGTACAATATAATTACACATAACTGTAATAACAGGGCCTCTGCAAGTTCCACTGGAAGACAGTTTCACTACCTATCAGATCCCATCATTCAGAAATATTTCTGCTCAGCTAAAATACAGTAATGTTAATCAGAACTGCAGTCTTGCTTTAGTCTGTTGTGCCATTCTAGAGGACTCTGGCTTTTCTTTGGGAGACACAAATCTGCAGGGACACAGAATAACATAACCTGTGATCCCCCTCGTGTGCAATCAAGACAAGAGCTGAGGACAGAATATATTTCTCACTTACATGCACACGTGTAAATTTTCCCAGAAATCTTATGCATAATCCATTACGTTCCAAGGTCTAGTTTTAATGTTCCTATGACCTTCACAACAGTTAAAACTTTTGCTAATCTGGGGCTTTGGAGCCAGGTCTGCCTGACCCTGCACTTAAGATGGGGAAAGACTGCAAACGGGGGTGATCATAGAGGGAAAAGCACCAGTATGATCCGTGCTGAACAGAACACAAGATGCTATCATCTCCAAACAACGAACAGTGTCTGGAAAAACACTGTTTGAAAAAAAAAAAATACACTACCAGAGGGACCTTCAAAAAGTACAATTACTTAGATGAAGCTTTACTTTAGCTTACATCAAAATATTCTAGGTTTTTTTTTGTAATAGTAACTACTTCTCGTATTTGGGCTTATTTAAATGTTATTATGAACTTCCCAACAGCCAGATCTCTGGCTAATTTGGAGCTTTGGGGCCAGGTCTGTGAACAGAGGCGATCGAGGAGAGAGACCTGCTCAGCACAGGCCGCACTGAGCACAAGGCGTTATCATCTCCAAACTTCCAAAAGAACGAAACAACAGCGATAAACATTATCTGAAAAAAACCCTGAACTTCTGTCAGAGGGGCATTCTTCAAAAAAACACAGTTACCTGGGTGAAAACTTAACCGTAAATCGAAGGATTCCGCTCGTTGTGACAGCAACTCCTTCTGGTATCGCCACCACTTTTGATAGGAATGGTTGGACTCGATGATCCGGTGGGTCTCTTCCAACCTGCTTATTCTATGATTCTATGAAACCCCGGACCCGCCTTGGGATCCCCCCGAGAACCAGCCCTGACCCGCCAGGAGCCTCTTCCCCTCCCCGAGCGCGGAGACAACGCGTCACCCCGGCCGGGGCCGCCGGCGCGGAGGGGCACGGCGGCGGTGAAGCGGCCCTGAGGCAGCCCGGGCCGTGTGGCGCGGCCGGAGCTTCGAGGCGCCGAGAGAGCCGCGCACGCGCGCGCCTGAGGCGGCGCTGCGGCCGGAGCCTCGAGGCGCGGAGGGGTACAGGAACGCGGCCGGATCTTCGAGGCGCGGAGGGATACGGTGCGGTGAGGCGTCCTCGCGGGAAGCCTCGTGGTGCGGCGCGGCTGGATCTTCGAGGCGCGGAGGGCGCGGTGCGAAGAAGTCTTGAGGCGCGGATGAGGACGCGTGCGGTGAGGCGGCTCTGAGGGCGCCCTCGCGTGTGGAGTGGCCGCAGCCTCGAGGACCAGAGGGCGCAGCGTGGCCGGGGTGGGGAGTACAGAGGCCGTGAGGGGACGCTGAGGGTGTCCTCACGTACGGAGGCGGTGAGGTTGCACTGAGGAACCCGCGTTGGGGGGTGGAGCGGGCGAGGCTTGGCGGGAGAGTCGTAGAATCGTTTGGGTTGGAAGGGGCTTAAGAGCCCACCCAGTTCCAAACCCCTGTGATGGGCAGGGACGCCTCCTGCTGCGTCAGGTTGCTCCAAGCCCCGTCCAACCTGGCCTTGAACACCTACAGGGAAGGAGCAGCCACAACCTCCCTGGCCAACCTGGGCCAGGGCCTGACTGCCCTCATAGTGAAGAAATTTCTCTTTATGTCTAGTCTAAATCTCTCCTCTCCAGTTGACACCTATTGCGTGTAGTCCTGTCACTACAAGCCTTTGTGAATAGTCCCTCCGTGGCTTTCGTGTAGCCTCTTCAGGTACTGGAAGGTCACTATAAGATCTCCTCGGAGCCATGTCTTGGGTAAAGCTGGCCTAGGGTGAATGTGGATGCTGCGAGTTGTCCATTCGTGAAGTGTGTGACGTGCATGTGTGACTGCACTGTTTTAGAATCGAAAAGCTATTTTGTGTTCAAAGCTAAAGATTTGGGGGTTTTTCCAAAGTCTCTTTCCCAACCTGGTGTGTTTTTTCATCAATGAAGGTGGATAGCTTTCCCTAAAGCGTTGCTTTACTTTGGTGTGTTTAGCAGGTCAGTACTTTTCAGGCCACGTTTTGCTCCCTGACAGGGTGCTCAGGCACTGGCAGAGGCTGCCGGCAGGGTGGTGGAGTCCCCATCGCTGGAGGGGTTTAAGAGCCAGGCAGATGAGGTGCTCAGGGATGATTTAGTGGTAGATTTGGGAGTGTTAGATTTATGGTTGGAGTCAATGATCTTAAAGGTCTTTCCCAACCTAAATGATTCTGTGAAGGTTGAAAAGACTCACGTACCTGGAAAAATGGCTCCAGATTTTAAGGGAGTGTAAAGGACAGGTAGATGAAGTGCTTAGGGGTGGTTCAGTAGTGAACAGATGCTGTTGGACTCAATCTCAAAGGTCTTTTCCAACTGAACAATTCTATTTATCCCTAATGTGAGGAGGATGTGGAACTGTTGGAATGGATCCAGTCAAAGACCACTGTTTTGGAAAGTTAAATAAACCTCCTTTTCATGGGAATGGGAATTTTTGACTGAATTATATGGCAGTATGATTTCTAATTGCAAACTTTAGAGTGAAAATACTTCAAAAAAAAAAATTAGGAAAGGCTATCAAAAGCTGAAAGTGCAGTGTTTCTTGCAGTTTCCCAAACAAATGTAGCCTAATTACCAGCTGTATTTTAGTTAAAGGAGTTGTTAAAAGAACCCGGAACTTCTACGTGGAAATTGTTACAAGTTCTCTATTTTGCTTTTACATTTGGTAAATATTTCTCCAAGTTATTTGAATTTAACCTATCCAGGTATGTCAACTGAAATTCATTTAATTTCTGGTACAGGTGTAGTTGCAAGCTGTGTGAGTTGCTTTAAATAGAGGCTTAAAAATACACTGTATGTGGGCCCAAACATTTGGCATTCTATAGCTTAATATCCCTACTTTATTCCTCTTCTTAAGGTGGGAAACATCAGGGCAACAAGTACTTCAGTAAAGATATGTGCTGTGAACAGTGCCAACATCGTTGTTGCCCCCACTGGGAATTGTTCCAAACAAACTGATAATGTGAGCGGTTCACAAGGCTTAGGTGGCATCTACAGACAAAGGGCATTCCCACCTGCGATAGGAAAGTGCCTGGCAGTTTTAACTTTGACTTTAAGCTTGGTCTTAGTCTGTAGCTGAACATGATGACTGCGTTCTGGTGATCTCTGCTGGAAGAGCTTGATGTTGACACGGGCTCATGCCACATGGTTGTTGCTGTGAGCCACATGGCTGTCAGCTCATTTAGAGGCAGAGCTTTAGCTCTGTCTTGCTCCCCATCTCCTACTCCGAGTGCCTCAGAGTAGAATAGGTCCTGTGTGCTCCCCAGCAGGCACTGCTGCTGCACTGAGGCAACTACGGTGCCCGACAGACTCACATGTTCTACTGATTATCCGGCACACTTAAACTTTGAGTTATAAGGGTGACCCCAGCCAGTTGGCTGAAAAAATATATTTGACATCATTGAAAATGTATGCTGCTGCTGAAGCATGGATTTTAATTTGAGGAAAATGTCGGCCATAATCTAGCATACATTAAAAAATATATCTTTTTATTTCCATATGGGTCACGTTAAGGAAAATATTAAAAAAAAAAAAAACCAACCCTATTATATGAAGTCTCATTAAAGCAGCCTGGAAAAGTTTAGCCAATTTACAGGCTATACATCTTAATCTCCCCAAATTACAGGAACGATAGAAAAAAATGGGTGGTTGAGAGGGAAAGTGGGACCAGCAGAACCTGGCTAGGGGCCAAACAATGGATCAAGTAGCCCTTGCTTTCACTTGACTGCTACCCCTTGTTATTTAAAGAAAAGAAAGTATTTTCAAAGAAAGGCCTGGAAATGGCAAAGCCTGGAAGGTACTTCCTTCTCCAGATGAGAACTAAGCCCAAAGCTTGGTTATTTTAACGTGGTGCGTTGTCCCAGCTCTAGTGTCTGGCGAGAGAGATTTCCAAGAGCTCCTGAGCAAAAATAATCTGCAATTCTGTTCTTTCTGTTCTAGGGTAAAACGGGGGGAGGGGGGTAGTGTGGCACCTGATGAGAATGGGACCTGTGCGTTAGTAAGAAACGAGGGAAAATCTTACAGCTTGAGAAGAGAAGGCAGTAACTGCACATGTTAGTGTAACGCTTTGGATACATATTCATGAAACTTTTTTTTTTTTCCTTCTGCAGTTGTTAGTAGGCAGGTGTTCTAAAAGCTGACCGTGCTGTCTTGGACAGCGTCTGCTGGGAAGCCAAGGGTAGAATGGATGTAGAGATGCTACAGAATGCAGAGAGAGAGTGGCCATTGGCAGAAGGAAGGAAGCAGTCAGATATGAAATGGTAGAGAGGTAATTGTCATCACTAGGTTCAGTGCTGTGTGTTTGAAAAATTACCTGGTCGCTGGTGTTGCGGCTGTTGCACTGTTATGCGGGGCTGTATTCCAGTGGCAAAAGAGGCTGTATGAAGGGAGCACAGGGAAAGCAGGGAAAATCATTGTTGCCTCTTGCAGTGGGCTAACAGATCAGACACTGCAGAAAGCATTAGGAGGAGGTGAAGTATCCTGATTCGAATTAGTGGGTGCATTAAAAGCCAGCAAGGGGAAAACTCAACTGATTAGCAGAATGACAAGGAAGGAGAGAAGCTGCGAGATCTTGAGTGTTTGCAAATCAGCCTGCTCTCAGGTAATGCCAAGGCTCATTTAATGCACACATCTACAAAGAGAGTAGGGTAGGTTAGGAGTATGACTGTGAGAAAGGTGTTATGCATATCTGAAAGAAACATTTTGGTTGTGTGGTGTTTTCAGTGACTAAGAACTTGGTGCTGCAGCTCAAAACAGAAATGTGTGGCAGAAATCAATGGTGTTTTTCCCTTGCAGGCTGATGACAGTGGACCAACTTCATCCCCTTTTTCTGTGGTACCTAGAAAGCACACAGGGGGCAGCTAGCTGCTTACCTAAGTAGATGGAGGTGCTCCCTGCTTACCTTCCTGCCCTTTCAAGGTGAATGTGTCCATGTTAACCTGCTGTGCATTTATGTATGTATTGAGCAAATTGCAGATGACTGACAAGGCAGTTCTGTAGTTTTTTTGGGAAAGATTTGTTGCACTGAACCATCTATTTTATGCTTTTAGATCAGGGTATCTGCTGTAGGGGAATATGCTGGAGATGAGTATTTTTCTGTCCTCTGGCAGGCAGTCTTTCACTGCAGTATTCCATGAGCTGGATCTTGAAATCTTCCGTTGCTACCTTCCTATTCCTCAAGCCCTCTGGCCAGGGATGGCCCCATTATCAATTTAACAACCAAAGGGAGGGGTTATGCTTTTTGTGTGGCCAGCTCTGGCTTGTTTGAGGAGTTTCCTTCTGACTTGTTTGCTCTAGGAAACTTATAGCTTGGCAAATGGGTTTCGCAGCCTACTTTCTTGTGTATTTGAGAGTGGTTTTTGCATGTGTGTATGTCTGTGTTTGCCATGCCCTACCTATTTCTCCTTTTGCATAGTGCTTTGAAATATTGCCTGTAGGGGCTGAGACATTTTGTGTACCTTTGGTGTGAAATGGGTCTTACAGTATCTGCATGTGGTAGTTTTAATATGGGCGTGTCTTGGAGGCGAGTTTATTAATACAGCTTGAGATAATGGCCGTGGTAATATCTTGAAGTATCCTGTTCCATTAAATTATAGACTCTGTGGAGACAAAGAGATTAGGGAGAGCAAGGAAGATTATTTCACAAAACAAAATATCATTGTAATTTGCTACTCTTAAACTTTGCAGGCTTCAGTGGAAAAAACTAGAGGCTTTAAATATGCTGAAGTTCCTACAGCTAGACTTGATGAATGACTAGCTCCGCCTAATCAACATGTGTCTGAGAACGCACAAGCAATACATGTTCATACAGTCATATTGTTAAAAATACTTGTAAATGATCAGTGGCACATTTGGGGGAAAAAAAAAACCCAATTCTTGGCTCTGTAGAGTCTGCTAGGATAACTAATATTTATGCATATTTTCTCTTGATTAACTTAATTTTTTCCATCCCTGTTTTTGTTCATGGCTTGCCTGCAAACAGACCATAGAACATCCCAACTATTCAGCATTTGTGAATTCCTTTTATCATCTTAAATAAAAATACTTCAAGACAGGGGCCATGACTTCTTAAATGTTCCTACCATGCTTAATACAATGATATCTCGGTCTGGACTGAATTTGGTTGTCTGGGCAATGCTTTTCCTGCGTATACTAATTTATTTCCAAAAGAGGTTTTCAGGCCACTTTACCTGTTCCTTCTGCAATCCATCTTTTGAGACTTTATTTTGTTGGAGTAAATGTCTAAGATTTTCCCAGTGTTTCCACTGGATTTCATAACTTCTCTCCAGTTCCTCCAGCTGTTCATATCCACGGTAGTTGCATAATGTGAGTTTAGTGACTTTCATTGGAACTTTGATAGGAATGATTGGACTCGATGATCGGGTGGGTCTCTTCCAACCTGGTTATTCTGTGATTCTATGATTAGCTCCTAACACCTCCTCTTAGGTAGGCTTGTGGGCATCGTAGATTGATACAGATGTAATTTGCTTTTAACAGTTAGCTGTACTTCTCGTTACTGTTCCCCCAAATGTATCTGAGTTTCTGACATATGCATATATCTGGTCAAGGTCTTCTGACCAATGGAAAAGATGTACATGTCTGTTTTTTAACATCTGCACTGAAAAGCTAATACTTTTGTGACATATTTCTCTGAGCTACCAGTAAGAGATGTGGCACTATATATCTTCCGTGTGTTTTCTTGCATTTTAACTTCTGCTGTTTTGTTTTTTCCTTAAAAAAATTTCTTAGCCTGCAGTGGAGTGAGTAGATAGTCGAGAGAGATGCTAGGGAACAGAAAGGCACTGAAATTCCCCACTGAAGCATTTCAAGTCCATTCTCATATATGGACCTTCTGGGATGCAGCCTCCCTTCAATGGGATTTGACAGAGGTAGTCACCAATGAAGAGCTTCTCCCCAGATATGAAATCTCAGTGAATGCAGATGTGTGAGCTGGGAGGTTTCATTGTCTAGTTCAGAATAAATCTGCGTGTAGCCTTCCTTGTGCTGTCTCCGGTATTTTATCAGATCTTATGCCTTTTGGTGATTATCAGTTATCATCTCTAACATTTATCCTGTCTAATATTTGAGTAGCTGTGCACCATAGCATGCTGACTCATGGTATCTGTCTGCAGTTCTAGGTGGGAAGTTTCTGCAGTGCTTCCTGTCTCTGCTGTCCCCTGGGCTTCAGGGAAAGCTGCTTTCCCAAGCATGAAAGATTCCCTGGAATGTGTGTGCCAGGATTGTACAAATAAGTCACAAATGGTGAAACACATCATCTACTGGAAATCAGTGTGACCTAGGTAGCTGTCGTGCTGCTTTTTGAAAGGTTCTAGTCATTAGTCGGATTAAGGAAGAATTGGGATAATGCTACCTGCACAGCATTTGGAGTTCGCAGAGGAACTGCGAAGATAGAATGGGGACTTGAGTGGCATCATTTGTCATTCTTTAGTGTTTCCAGTGATGATGCTTTCCTCTGTAATGGAGGTGGACATATGGCATTTGGGCACAACCCAATAGCGTATTTAGGCAGAAAGAAAGTAGCTAAGCAGTTGTCTGTCCTGCTATCTTTGTCTGTGTTGTAGAAGTACCATAGGCAAAGGGGGGAAGTATTTAAGGCTGGTATTTCTGTAAAGTCTGATCTGATTTCCACTCTTGCTGCTGATCTGCATGTCTGTGTATGAGTCACAGTCCTCATGATTATGGCTTTGCTGGTATGTACTGCACTGTAATTGTGGATTAGGTAGCCCATGTACAGGATGCTAGAGGACTTGGTCATCTTCTCTTTCTGTGTGACATCTGACAAAGGTGAATCACAGTCCCTTGGCCCTTTTTCACAAACTGACACCTGAAAATTCAAATGTAATGTTTTAAATGAGCCTGACCTTCAGAGGTCTAGAACTACCCCTCTTAGTAGGTAATGTAATACATTTCCATTTGTGATCGTACCTCATGACTTTTTATTTGGCATCACTGCTACCACTTGGAGATATGCCTGTTAACTGAGAGTACTGCATTTGGCTTTTTTTGTTCATTTTACTCTTTACTGGCCTGTCTGTCTATCTGACTGCTGCCCAGCTATTCTTTCTAGTCAAGAGCGGGATGGGAGAAAAAAAAAAAAAAGAATTCTGAAAAATACTGTATATTCAGCTCTAAGGAAGTGCCCTTGATGCTAAAAATACAATGCGGTGGTTTCAAGAATAAAGAATTTCCATGTCACAGTTTGAGTTGTCTGGTTCTGAAGAACTTAGCTTGTCTCTTTTACTAACAATCATTATTGAAAATGATTAATAGAGTAAAAAGTACATTCAGAATTCTAAGTATCTTTCAGTGGACTTATGTATGCCTTAAACATGAGGGCACTTTTGTAAATTTGACCCTGTCAGTACATCCTGTGTCCTTCTCTGAACCTCTGTCTTGCTTCTCTAGAACGTCAAGTGCTCTAGGAGCAGAAGCTACCACTATATATATTTGCACAGGGTCCAGCAATACCAGATTCTCATCTTGAAAGTTTCTGTCATGTTGCTCTACAGCACTTTTTTGAACTGAACATATACCAGATTGCTGAGATACACAACTCGGGCACCAAATTTGTGCAGAGGAAACGTGTTCTTGGATACCATTCGCTTCTGAAGCAGTTGTGTAGGCCTTCTGCCCTACCTAGATTGGCAGGGCTTTTGGCACCAGCATTAAATGGAGACAAAAGCAACACTCTTGTATGTTGTGTGGAATAATGGAATGACCTTAGCTAGAGCTGCAAGGAAGCAGGTAGAGAATGTTTTTGTTCTGTGCTGATGCTGGGAAGTTAGCAGGAGTCAGGCAAGCAGCTCCTGAGAGCTTCTGGAAAGCAAGAGGAGTGAGTTTGGTTTCTTACTTTTTTTTTTCTTTTTTTTGTCAAAGTTTAAGTTGATTCTCTCTTCTACTCTGTTGCCCCCTTCCCCCTCTGCTCCCTAAGCCTGCTTTTGATTTGGTTTTATTGGCTAGTGAAAGGAATCATTTACTAGTCAAGGGCCAAGCAGTGACAAAGGAATGCAGGTAAATTAGTTTCAGTTCCTATTTCTCTCCATCTTCCTCCTTTGGAATTTGAGCTTTAGAAAATAAAGTCTTTTTACTCATACCGCAACCCCCCCGCCTTTTTCTGAAAGGATTCTCCCCTACTCTAAATCTCTCTTTCAAGAACTTAGTTTCTGTAACTAAAAAAAGCCCATTAAAGTACCTAAAATGTCAAGGTGTTCAACACATCAATGAAATCCAACTGAAATGCGTTTTAAAAAAAAGCAGCTTTATGCATGCACCTTTAAAAATGCAGAAATAAACTGTGAGTGCCATAAAGCTTGTTGTAATGAATAACTATGTGTACACGGGGAAGTTTTACATGCACATAGATCATGCTTCAAATGCTAAAATATAGTTAAAGTTTAAACATTTCGCTGAAGAAAATATGCAAAAGAACTTGCAGAGGATCAGGATGGAGAAAACCTGTATTTTCAGTCTTCCGTCACTCAGCATTATTGAACTGTTAAGCACTAATGTAATAGTAGTAGAATTCAAACTGTCTTTTTTTTCCTTTTTTCCCCTTTTTAGCTTGTTTTCTCTCCTCAGATCTACATGGATGTTCCACCAACTGTACTCTTATGCAGAAATCTTTAGAGGTTTGAGGCTGCCTTTTGTGCATTGCATTGGTGCCCTTGGCAAACAGTGTAATCCAAAATGCTGTGTGGTGTTAAATAGTACAAGGCATTGTGTAGCATTAATGACAGAAACTGTGTTGTTTCTCTTTGGTAGCTATCCTTGTTATTTCCACTTTCTTAACAGAGAAATAAAACTATAACTACTGGGGGGGGGGGTAGTTGCTTATTTAGCCTTTTAGTTGTCTTCAGAATTAGGCACGTTTTGTGTTTGTGCATGTACAGCACAAACTTAAAATACAAAAGAACCCAGTTACGCCTAAATAACAATGAGGTTTTGGACACCAGCTGGAAGAAGCCAGGAAATGTAAGTTAAGGCTGATTTTCCCTACTTGCCTCATACTATTGTAAGTGTGTGTTGTGGGAGAAAAGCACAATGATGAGAGAGGTAAGACACAGCATCAGTCCTAACACTGTGTTTCCTGCCTTTTGTTGGTTTGTGTCACAAGCCTGAAAATTTGTCTTTAATTTCCTCAAAAAGAGGGCAAATATATTTTCCAGAATACTGCAATATATACAAACCTAAGTTATCTATGCAGCCAGAACATCAGCTGTTGGGGAAGTAGAATATGAATTGGAGAAGAATTTCTTTGAAAATTATCCTCCTGCAATTTTCCATCAGTGTTTAAATTAAGCTACACTTCAGCTTGTAATTTCCAACTAGTTGTCTGTTGGTGACAAAGAACTCCTCCCAGTGGAGCAGCATCTTTCATTCAAACACACAGTGAAGGTAGTTTTTACAAATTACTTCTAGGGTTCAGTGCTTCGGTCTGCTTCCACTTGGATTTAGAGCCATGGAGTCAGTTCCTCGTCTCATGGCAGGCTGAGGAAGTACAGAACTTGCTTGAAAGTTATGCACTCAGGTGGTTTTCATGAGTGGATCTGATCAGAGTAAGATCTGTTGTCTCCTTACTGGCACCTTGATCAGGTTAGAGCCAGGTGCTCTGCCAGTCAGTTGTATGTAAGAAACTGAGATCTTGGCTGTGTAAGAACTGAAGGGTGAGATTCTTCCTTGCTTGTTGTGAAAGAACACTAGATCGTACTCTCAGGACGATTAACGTGTGTGTATGTGCATACCTGTGTGATTGGCAACTTGTAGTGGCTTTTATCAGACACAGCTGGTTTTTCTTGTGATTTTGTCAGCAGGATTGGGAATACTTTCACATTTGCTTGTCTTTAGATTTTTAATTTTTCAGATAGCAGAAAGCACAGATACTTCAACTGATTGCGTATTAAACCTTGCATAAAGTTCTGTGGATTCTTTAAAAAGCATTACTGTAAGCACAAACTGCTGTTGGACACTGCGCTGTTCTATACAGCAGGGTGATACCAAGGTTGTGAGAGATTTGTACAGATTCCCGTTATGAGACATGATGCAGATGAGTTTGATGCACAAGCATTTTGAAATACTGAACTTAAATGCTTTAGATTTATTTAATGCACTTTTAAATTTTCTTTAAGTATATATGGTAGAGGAAAAATTATCAGAAATATCAGAATTATGTGAAAAACACAGGTGACATTCAGTTCTTGAGCCTGGTATTCCCTTTACCATTGCAAACAAACATATGTGTGGTAGTAGTCTAAAGCTTACAGTTTTATTTCCTGCTGCGGTGAACTTCTATCTGTTTTCACCAGAAAGAATGTTTTGGAAAGGAAATGTTTACACAATATTAAGAAAAATAGTGAAGGCAATAACAGTAAAATTGTAAACAACAAAACTTGTGGGATATATTGGCTCCAATTTGTGATTAATTGTACATCTGAAAATGTTAAGAGTTATAATGAAGACTTTCTGCTTCTGCAGCAATTTTATCAGATTAACAAAAGACTTGTGATCAACAGATCTTCAGTCTTGACAATATCATTATTAGTTTTCTGTTTTGTACCTCCAAGATATTTTCCGTAGCAAATTATCTCTTAAGGATCCTGTTGCTTCATTATAGCCTACCACAGCTTGGATATATTTTGTGTGGTGAATTATGTCTTAATGAAGCAATAAACTGGATCCTTACAGTCTGCCACAGTTTAGATGGTTTTATTATACAGAAAAGTAGCTAAATTTCATGACTGAAACCACACTGAAATCTTGTGATATAGATATTAGATCTTTTTATGGGTACCAATTTCCTACCCAGGACATTTTTGAAAATTATTATAGAGAGGTGTGGCACTTTACATGGTGAACACTTTCCCTGCTTGAATAGGATACCATTGATTGTAAGAGTTTTAAAAAATTATGGAAAGCCCCTGGTAACGATGCTTAAACGATCGATAGCCCCGCGCGTTCCCGCAGGCTTTAACTGGCTGTAAGCAGCTCTCCGTCCCTGCTCACACCTCGGCCTGGGTCGGTGCTGGAAGCAGCGGGGTCAGTCGCGGCTAGCGGGGTTTAAGCGAAGAGAGGACGAGTGTCTCTGCGTGCGTGTCTGGCAGAACCGGGGGTTCCTCCTCCCTCGCCCGCTCGGCTCGCAGCGCGCGGCGGCCCCGGGCGGCTCCCGCAGGGGGCGCTGTGGCACCGCGCACGCCGAGCGCTGCGAGCGGAGCGGCCGCGACCCGCTCGCCTGCAGATGCGCCCGAGCAGCGTTAGGCAGAGGAAATGAAAGAGGCAAAACGAGCCTTTATTCCGCGCCCCGTCTCTGGTTTCTATTTGTAATACTTTATTTCTACAACAAGCACAAACCACTAGAAAGGCAGAAAACAAAATATGAATTTTCCCTTCTCCTTTTCACTGTAAACTCTGTAAAAACAATAACAAAAATTCTGGACTATATTAGAGGGCCTGTTTCTTGTTTCTTCTTGTTTCTCTCTCTCTTTTTAGTTTTTCTTTTTCTTATGTTTGCTGAGCTGTTTGCATTTTAATTTTGGAGGAGGAGGACAAGAGGAAGTAATGTTTTGTTGAAATATGCAGCAATTACCAGTTTGACTAAACTAAAGGCAGCAATGGATGACATAAAATGGTTATGTTTATGTCAAAATACCTCCAAACAGGATAGAAAGTTGTGCTGAAGTAAGGAGCTGTATGTATCAGAAATTGTGGATTTCTAAAGAAGAAAAGCGTGTAATGTTCTAAAGAAAAAGATAATCCTATATATGATAAACGTTTAATTTTAAGTGTGCATCAAACATTGTCTTAGATTAAAAAAAATAAATACAAGAATTACAGTTGATAGATACATTTAATTAGGGTTTGTTTACTGTGGGCTATATAAATACTTTTGTTTCTGTAAGGGGAAGGATTTGTATCTGCAAGTTCTGCCTTGAACATTTCTAGTTAAAAACAAATGTTTTAAGAAAAGAAACTAACATAAAACAGCCCAGTGTTGGCTTTTGTGTCTTTGTAAATGTCTGTGGCGGTTTCTCCTTGTCTGAGGGAAAGAGCCATTCATTAAATTAAAAGTGAACCAGTTAAACTGGACTTTTCATTGAAGAAAGTCTCCCGGTGATCTGTGCTTTATTTGGTGGATTGTCTTACAACACAAATAAACCAAGGGGGTTTTTTATCTTGGGATCTAAAAATACTAGAAAGAAAGGAAATCCAAGCAAGGCAGAAAATACTAGGAAATAATTTGCTATTAAACAGACCCTTTGCCTCACTATATCTCAAATCATGGAAGTACACAAGAGAGAAGGGCTCGTATTCCTTTCTCTCTCAGGTTAAAAGCCAGTGACGGAGGAAATCGAATTCAAAGGTACCGTCATTGTTTGCAGTGTTCAAAAATAGATAGAAAGAAATACATGCTAGAAATCCATCACAGCTTTTTGGTGGCAGCTGACTACTAACTGCAGACAATGTTACTGTCTCTAAAAACAATTGAAACAAGATAGGAGTCTACATGCATAAATATCCGGTAAAAATGCATAGATACTTAGGGAAGGTTCAAAATGTGCTTTTTTTTTCTGAACAAAACACTTCAGCGTTTATTTAGATATCTGTTTTGGCTAACTTAAAACAAGTTCACACTTCAGGTTCTCTTTCTGTTTTTAAATATTATGCATGGCTTTACAAATCCTGCTCAGCAACATTGTGTGCTCATGGGCAACAAAGCAACCGGTGGAGTTTGGAAGAACAATTACGCTAAAAGAAGCTAAACAGTTTGAGAAGTATTTATTCTTACATTTTTTTGCTGTTGCACTTGAAGTCTTTGTGGATTTATTTATATTTGTATTTTTGCACTTGAAGTCTTTGTGGTTTTATTTATATTTGTATTTTTATATTTATGTGGAATATTTTTAAGATTAAACTGGTTTTTATCACTATGTATTTAGTGAAAAATGAGCAGAGCAATGTACTTCAAGATGCAGGACTGAAATTTGGAATGAAATGGAGTCTGAAACACTGAAATTGTATGCATGCATAGCTGATAAAATCTTGGAAGGCTGCTAGTGGCTTGACATAAATATGTATCTTTGGACAGTGAAACTAAGATGCTATAGAGGACTCCAAAGATGTCCTGAAAAGTCTTTTGATGATCATGCCAATCGGCACCCACAAGGTGCCAGTTCCTCCTGTATATTGTGCATGTGCACATACATTCACATACATATACTTTCACAATTTTTTTCTTCTGTGAGAACTAAAAATAGCTTTGCCTTTTGTCTTTGCTTGTCAGCAGTGTCCATACATAAATATAGCACCTCTCATAAAGTCTCTTTTGCACCCACAATGAGCCTTTAATTAATACTGCATATAATTCCATAACATTTATTATTAATAAGTATTAAAATGACTTTTAAAAAACTATAGTACCATTCTCAGGATTATGACTCTGACCTAGAACGTCTGGGATTAAAAAAATGTACAGAAATAATAAGTTAATTTCTTGTTTTCCTGGCATAAAAATAAAGCAAATCTAAATGAAATTAAACAAAGCAACACCAGAACATTTTAATAATCATATCACATTGCTGTGCATGTGGGTTTTTTGGTGATATTAGTGTGATTGTACTGATGGTGCAAAAAATAATTTGCCTATCAAGCCTAATACTGTGAATAGCGAACCTAAGTTTAGAAAAAAAAGACAACAGCATTCACTCATGTGCCCTTGCAATATAAAGTATTTTCCAATTTAACCCCCAGTTGCTTCACAGACCTTCCTCTTCGGCAGCACACAAGGGAGCCATCCAGGACGGACGAGTGAGTGTGAGGGTGAGCAGTGGGACTCTTATCTGTGCGAGGAGCTAAGGGGTGGGGAAGAGTGAAAATATCCGCTCTCTCTTTCTCATCTTTCCAGAAATCTGCTGGAAGTCTATGCTGTTTAATGCTGGGAGCAGTAGTGGCCATTTTCTTGTATCAAAAGGTCTTCTCGCTCTGCAGCTTTCTGCTCACAGCTGTGTAGCCATCCTGGAGTCCTTTCTTCCTGAGAATTCCTCCCAGAGAAGTTACTATAGCCAGTCTGTATAGTATAGGGTTATGTCAGTACACTGTCAGTCGCTACTAAAATGCAGCTACTTCCAGGATAAAGCACAGTAGTTTCCACTGAATGGGAAGAATACATAGTGGTTCAAAGATTCATTTCATAGTCCTCTATCTCTTATGGGACTTGCAATGCAATTCACTGCTAAAAATTGTGATGAAGTGGGGAAAATCTCTACTAATAATACATTTATAAAATAAGTTCATACTGATGATTTTCAAAATTCTGATTCAGTGAAAGTTGAAAGCTAAACTAATACTACCCAAGCCTAATTTAGAAGGATTTGTTTTGTCTTACACCAGAACAACTGTGTTTCTGACTGTCATTGATGTTAGAACAGATTTTTTTGAAGGCTTCAGGTCTCACCTGTGCAAATAAATAAGGATTCAGAGTATTTTCTCCGTCCAGGACTCATCAGGTGAATTTAGCTCATCCCAAAAATCTCTCTAGTCACTCTGGAGCCTAAATAGCAGTTTAGCTGTTGTGAAAATCTGGCCATTGTGCAAAATGCAAGTGGGTTTACTTTTGACAAAACAGCACTGCACACGAGGGCTGTTTAGTCCTGGCTTGTCAAGTGCTGCTTTTATCAAAGTGGTGATCATTTGCAAACTGCGGCTTGTAACTGTAAGTGTGGGTTACTATGTGTATGATTTGTCCAGAAATTTGTTTATAAATAGGAAGGACTTTGTGCTTTGCCTGTTTGCCCAGGATTTCCTGACACTCCTGAGCCTTGCTGGAATTCCAGTGCTGTTGAATGTTCACAAGTATTGGAGGTGCAGCTGCTGTGTTGCACTCACACGAAATATGTGCTGTACTGTATGGTTGATCTGAGCAGACGTCGTAAGCCTAGCATTCTCAGCACACTAGACTGACCGCGCATGCTTGCGATTGATTGTGAAGCACATTCAGATTTGTTGTAGACTCACTGTGCACGTAAGTGCAAGATGCTGTCTTGGAGCCCTTTCTGGCCAGCAGACACTACTGTGGATGGTTTGCAGCGTTAGTAAGAGAAAAATTTCAAATGCTTTGCACACTTGAACTTCAGACAGTTTCCTCGTCCTAATTAAAGCTGGTGAGTGGGAGTGCACCAGTCCTCTTATGGTACAGGAGTGTTATTTTCTGACGGATATACATGAGAAGGGCTTGATGTAGCTCAATAATGGTTATGCTTTGAAGAAATGTTTGGTTTATGTGTTTTAAAAAGGAAAGGGTTGTAAAGGCCTAAAGGGCATAATCCGTACTATCTGATCCATTTGCGCTAGAAGCTACCACACTGAAGCATGAAACAGCCACTTGATTTCTTAAGCACCTGAAGAGGAGGAGAGGCAGGGGGCTTGAGGCAGGAGGAAAGCAGAGTGAACAAACCTTGGCCAGAGCTTTCACAACAGAAGTTTTGTTGTTTTAATTTAGAAACAGTCACACGTGTAAAAGTTGTGATTTTTCCACTGTTACCATTAGCACATTTAATTCACAGTTGTTGGAAATCTTGTTACAGGTAAGAATGTACTTTTCATAACCTTGTAGAGAACAGTGAGGGCAGCAAAATAAGAAGCAAAAAACCTAATTTCGCCCCCCTCCTGCAAAGTCACCTAAAAATGAGGGGATTAGCTATTATGAATCAATAGGAGGCACTTCTGAAAGAGGAAGCATTGCCGTCCAGATTTGAGGGAAATGGAGCGTTTATTGGAACGAAAATACCCTCTTTGTTCAAATTTTACTCCATTCAATCGTGTAGTCCCTTCTGAAGAGCATGAAAAGCAATTGAAGAAAAGGTTTTATGCCACTCTTCCTTTCTTTTACCACTCATGTCTTTTTCTTTGTCTTTCTGTTTTACCTCCTTTTCTGTGTGTCTGTCTTTCTCATTAAATTACTAACCAATGCTTTTCTAATTAATGCCAGTTTAATTGAAGCTATGTCTGTGTTGGGCATTTGGTTTCTTTTTGCGATTCTAGCCTGGCCATTGAGATTAGTGGCATCTATACAAAGCTGCAACATCCCTGTCCCTTGGGGCACTGAGCAATAGTTCAAACTCCCAATTTTTTTAAAAGGTGAAAGTAACTGGTGTATAGAGTTAGTAGAAAGTATCCTCTTTGTAAAGTGACTGTAACTGTTTCCTTGCAGCTTTCTGAATCAGATGATTTGTTCGTTTTCTTCTGAATTATTAAAGATACCATAGTCAGGTACGATGTTATTGTAGTAGAGCTGATAGTGACTTAGAAAAAATATTTTTAAGAAAAAAGATAACATAATTCTGGTAAGTTTTGTCTATAAATATTCCATAAGCATTTATGTAATTATAATTGTCATTGGAAAATACTAAAAAACATGGCATGTGAATGTATTACAGCTTGCATATTGTTTACAAACACTTTACAGAGACTTTTCCCTGAGTACTCACAATTGTTTATGCAGTTCCTCGCTGAGATCACATGATACTATTTCTCTTTCATTTTAGTTACGTGTCAGAAGAGCCTTATCATTAAGGCTACATGTATGCTGACAGAGCAGACACTTGTACAAGGATATAGGAGCAGAGCTTATCATAACATTTTCCTTACCCGCAAATGCTTTTTTTCGAGTGGAAAATGTTTTTGCAGAGCATCGACCGATATGGCAGTAATTACTGCTGGAGTGACTGTGATTGATTATTTTTGGGGAATCGGCATATCCCAGTGTTCCCTAAGAAGCACTGCTGGTCAGAGCAGTCTTATGAGCTGTTCATTCAGGTTTTCAGAGCACCAGGGAGCATAATCCTCAGTTTAAGGTATTAGTGAGGGACATAACTCTATGAAATCTTGGGGCAGTTGCATGAATTAGCCTCGGAACAGCACTGAGCAGTGGGCAGCAGTGGACTCACAGGAGGGAGTGAAGGAGTGGTAGTTGGCATGACGGTTTTTAAATGTCCTCACTGAAATGCATGGCATTGCCATGTCTGTTCAGAGAAGTTGGACTGTGGTAAGTCAGTGTCTGAAACAACCAGGTGACTTTGTTTACAAAGCAAATCCAAGCAGTTTTATGACAGCTAAAAACAGCAATGGTACAGGTCTTGGTGGTATCCCATAAACATGTACTTAATGATATGAGCTAGATGTGGGTGTTTGTTGTTTCCAGTCATATTATTCCTTTCTTGCCTATTTGTTTTTCCAGTGGGATTGGAAAGACACTGTCACTTTCATATGTGTGATGAACTCTATCCATCGTAATGTAGTTCTTAATAACTTTATGGCTCCACCTGCCATAGTAATTAAGTTTATACTCTGCTGTCACCATCCTGCATCGTTTAGATGAAGACAGAACATTATTAAAGAGCATCATCATAGATTACCTGAGAGACTATGCATCGAGGCAGAACACGTTTAGGACACTCTTTAGTTTAGTTTGTTTTTATTTCAGGAGAAAGTTTTGCTACATGATTATATCTTTTTACGTGGTAATGTGCTGGAGGAGGATGCAGATTAGAATGTTTAAAGGAAACTTAGGAAACGTACCTGCTTTGAAACATGTATATGCTGCCTACATGACTCTCGGCCATTGCTTCATGCAACTGCTATTTACATTTGGAGCTGGTGGTTTCTTAAATGCTCAGAGCCCACAATTGAGCCCAGATTTCCAAAAGTGCTTGGCACCCAGCAGTTCTCACTGAGACATTTTTATGGCCAGATAATCAAAATTGCTCAGCATGGTGGAAGCTAGGGAGTTTTGAAAATCTAGCCACTTACTTTAATGCCCAAATAGAGGCTGGGTTCTTCAGGAAAGCTGGTTCATATATTACAGTTCCAGTGACTGTGGATCAATCCTTTAAGTACATTTTTTTCTTTTACAGACGTACAGGCTATCATATGTGTGCCCTTCAAAAAATTTCCCACTCATTCTACTATATAAATTGTAATTACATTAGTTTCATTGAACTTGGAGAGTTGTTGGTACCATACGAAAGAATCAAAGTTCAAATGAAAATCAGATCCAGTAATTGCAGTTTTTTTTCTATAAGCATTTTTCTTTTCAGGCTTGACTTGGAAATGAAATAAAGACAAGAGACACCCGTTTCTAAGTTAGGAAGCAAACAAAACCAAATTGTAAAGGGTGAGGGTTGCTTAGCTGAACTGCTTCTTACAAAGCAGTTTGACAGCTGAAAAGAAAAACATTGAGGTAACTTGTAAAGTGAATGAGCTTTTAGCTGTTATAGTTGCAATTTTCTGCTTAGTGTTGCCTATCCTACTGAGCAGAGAGATGTGGTTGTACATAATACGCCAATAATAATAGTCAGCGTTTACTTTGTACTGTGGAGACGTTAACTAACCAGCCTAACACCCTGCGAGGTCAGGAAATGATATGATTGCCACCTTGCCTGTGGCAGAGCAAATACACTAGCAGAGGCTAAAGTCAAGGTTTGCCAAGCAAGTTGCTGGTTGGGTTGTTTCTCTCTCATTTCTTCCAGCAGTTGCAGAACCACTTCTTAGTGTCCCAAGAGACACACTTCCTCTGCGCTGTTCCAAGGACCTGATCCTTGCCAACAAATATGATGCACTGTTTGTGATAATAAAGGATTATTATGAGTACTTCATGATGGTCAGGGTATTTCAGATCTGCCCACAAAAGGTTTGTTTTACTTAGGTAATTGTTAGACATGAATGACAATTCCTGTGCTTCCTAGAATTTCAAATAAGTTCAATTAATAGCAGTCTCTATGTCTCATAAAGTTGTTTGGAGGTAAGCATAAGGAAGGTCACAATGTTTCATGTGGAGGAAGGGTATGTGAATACAAAGTTGGCAGAAGCCATAACTGAGCCAGAGGCACAGGGGGAGTCTTGATTTTGTGGGACCTTCATTGTTTCTCATGCTGACACTGGCTGCCAGAAGCTCAGCAGTCCTTGTAGCAGTTGAATGGGCACCTAGGAGTCTTGTGACATGCTGCTTCCATTTCTGAGGATCTAATGTCAGGTCTCTGTTAGTAAAGGAAAGCATGCAAGGCTTGATGTTCAGTTAAGGGCATTATTCTCTCATCACTTGCTGCCCAGTACGTAGGCCATGTTATCAGAGCAGGTCGTATTTGCAGAGTGTCTTAAATTGGACAAGAATCTGCTTCAAGTGCATTCACCTACCGACTTCTGCAAGTCCTGTTGGAACAACATGGTTCCTTGCTAGCGACCATCTAGAAACTAACCCTTTTTGTGCTAAAGGTTGAGTAGCGATACATTTTCAAAAGCACCTAAGTCCTTCCTCCTAGCCTCTGTACTGTTACCAGCATGCAGATACTTAAGAATCCGAGTCTCGTTAATAGTCAGCAGATGGAAGCCCAGTTCTGTGAGTGTGATCAGGTACCTACCTCTTATCGATTTCACTAGATATGGGGTTATAATTATTTTTAATATATTGGGCTTTGGCATGTCTGAATTAATAGTTAGAGAGATTTTAAAGTTCACCTCAGGCCCAATTTTTCTAACCATGTGCACTCTATGCTTAAGCTTGACCACTAGCTTTCCTTTTGTAAAGCCCTAAAAGCATTGTGGAACTTCTGTTGCAAACCTATATCAAAAAGGACCTCTTTTTGCTAATAGCACTTACTGTGAGTAGCTTTAGGGACAGGATAGGTAAGAAGTGGCTTGTGTGGTGCGGGTTGATGAATACAAAAGAAATTTGCCTTTTAATTACTTTGCTACTCTTGAAAATGTATGCAAAGTCTTTCCTTTGAAAAAAAAGGAAATTAAGCTTTTGAGACAAAGAGGTCTCTGACTGACTTGTGGCATTATGACACTAACTGGTTGCAATTTCATTCTGTTGCTGGATCAGCTTCCTTAAACAGTCTTGTTAAGAAGCCTTTGCCAAAATTCATATTTGAAGCTGGCTTAACATGATGGTAAATGAACGCTTTCATCTGCTTTCTTCCAGCAACAATGCTGGCTTAAAAGTAAGGTGCTGAAAGGTACGAAAGAAATTCTCTGTTAGTACACTTTTTTTAAATAGCATTACTAGTAGTGGCTGGCACTATAATACGTTAAAATACTTCATGCTGTATGCTAAAAAATACGCAAATAGTCTGAGAAATTTTTCTAGTATAAATATATCTTCCTCCCTCACATGAAGTGTTCATGACTTCTGTTTTACAGGACAGGCTTTTTAAACTCTAGACCTTCTCTACTTGCCCTCTGCAAAATGAATTATTTAATTGCCCTGCAGGGTATGCAGACCAAGTAAAATTTAAGTTCACGTGAGCTGCTGTCATCTTTTCTAGCTTGACAAGAAAAGGTGGTGTTAGATTTGCATCTGCCTCAGTGTTATTAAATCCTCCAGTATTTGGGGTGTGTCATGTTCTGGAATTTCATTAAAACCTTATCATGGACTAAAGGGTCAAATTTCTAGTCATTGTCTTTGTAGAGAATAGCTTGAAAGTGTGTTCTGTTCACTATGGTAATGGCAGAGAAAAGCAAAAGCAAATAAAAGTAGTTCTCAATTTGTTCTTTTCAGAATCTGAAGTTAGTGGTTGCTTTTTGGTTTTTTATGTCTCTTTGGCTTTAAAGTCCTGTGACTGACTTTCCAGTTCCTGAAATTGTGAATTTACACATTGATTTTGAAATATAGGAGGGAGCAGTTCTTGATTCTCTGGATGCTTAAATTTGTGTGAAGAGTCATGCTGGGAAGCTGCTGGAAGTTAGTGATGGCAAGTGCCACACTTACTCTCAGAGGCTCAGTCTGGGAGCAGCATTTGTGCTATTGAGAATGCAGATACCACACAGCATTTGTAGCATTGTGAGTAAACTGGACTGTTGAAGTACGATAGTCACTTTTATGAGATTGCATCAGTAAAAGTATTCCTGTTCTGTTGGACGTTACTATAAATGCCTTGGATTCAGTAATTCATGGAAGAATTTGTCAGGGTGTTTGCAAGCCCAGAATCAACCATTGTGAAATTAATCCTCTCTACTGTTGACCAAACAGACTAACGCCTTCTGATATTTCACTTACTGTGTAACATCACAGGCCACACTGCTCCAGGAGAGCCTTCTTGAGCCTTTTGTTTCCGCAAAATGCACCCCTGCCAAAAATAACATGAAGGTTTACCAGCCCGTCTTTCTTCAAACAGAGCTCCTGCCCTCGCACATCCCAACCAAAGAACGTTTGTGTGTTGCCGCCAAGTTCTGCCAACAGATGCAAGCAGTGGGGAATTCAGGAACTGCCACTAAGTTTCCAGAAGAACAAAGTTTGACATATTTTTGCCAAAGAGAGATCTGTAATCCTTAAGGAAAAAAGATACCATTTTCATGGAAATCAGTCTAATAGGAAGGGAATGGCAGGGAGATGTAATCCTGATTCAATTGGATGTTTATAAAGTAAGCCAAAACAGTTTCTTAGCAGAAGGCAGGTCTGTGATCTTAGTCCCATTAGGATACACCTGGAATGTTGCCAGTTACTGCAGTAGAGTTGCTGTGGATTTAGGTGAGACTGACATCAGAATCTGACTCACAGGAGTGGCCCATCTGACTGGTAGCTGAGGTTGCTATGTACCTCACTGAGAGCAATTCTAGACTTTGAGATTAGCCTACTGAACCACAATGTCTTTTGCATTTTCTGGGGGCAGTCGGCATCTGCTTGAGAGGTGTTTGATGACTTTTCCAATGGGAACAGTACACAGGCAAAGCAGCATTCAAGCCACCGGCCTACTAGAAATGATACATCTTGTGGTGAGTGTAAGAGACTTTCTTGTCCTGTAACTTGGAAATTTTGTCACCACTCAACTACGATCCTCTGAGTAGAAATAATATACAATATAATTGCCACTTTCTCATTGGTGCTACAGAATGCACAGTGTGGAGTGTATTTCGTGCTCGTTTTTCTCTATTTTATTTTCAAACTACTGCATAATCTTTAGTGGAAACCCCAAATGAATATATTGTGTGATTAATTAATGGGTTGGTTCCTTACCAGGTATGATTTTTTGTTAATGGGGCTGTAATAAGGCTGTGTTGATGTGTACTATGAATCCAACTCTTTGAAGTAAAGAACTGTAAAGTATTAGGTACTCTCTGTGGGCGTGCAGAATTAAATACTGTGCAGGGGATGTGTCTGTATATGTAAGTTAGAGTTTATGTTGGGGGCTCTTTAACTTCTTTGTTATGTGTTGTAAAGAGAGGGTTTGGGGAATTCCCTTCTTACCTTGCCTCTAAATGTTCAGTCACTCTTTCTGGGCTAGCATTGTGCCAGGAAAAAATAGCCCAAGTTTATGTCTTTTTTGGTTTTTACTTTTTTTTTTTCTTTTCCCTAAATGGTTCAAAATTGTCACTTCAGGTTTCTCAGTGTCAAGGTTTTCTTTGTACCAACAGACAGAAATGGCACATTCAGTACCAAAGAAGTTCAGTCCTCTTGGTCAACATGGTGGGATGGAATCTGTTACTTGTTACCATGAGACTTTTAATATAAAGAGACTGCATAAGTCCTGAGGTGGAACCATCTGTAAGTCATGCAGACACTCCAGAAGGGCAGTGAACTCTGCTTATGTTTTACCTGATCACTCCAGTAGCTGATTTTTTCCCCCCTTTGGTCTCCTGCTAAGTTTTTATAGTGCTCTTGCCTTTTTGAAGTGTATTCATTTCTATGGAAATGCAGAAATAATGACAGCACTGATGGGACAAACCTTAGAAACATCGCTGCTGCAACATAAGGCGAACTTACACAGTAGCTTGAAACACCTAACCTTACTTAGAGAAATGTGCAATTTCACGTTTAGGTAAAGATGGTGCCTGCTGGATGGAAAGGGCACCACTGTCCTTTAAATATAATCAGGATCAGATACAAAACAGGTAATAATCAGAGGGCATAGAAGTATGGTACTTTATCCTTCACAACGCAAACTCAGTTGAACTTTGCATCATCTTTAATATTGCCTGATGGAGGGTTTAGTAAACTGAGTGGCAGGGAGATGCTTGTGATACAGAAGTTCCTGTTCCTGTGGACTCTGGGCAGAGTCCAATGGCATGAGGTTTAACAAGGCCAAATGCCGGGTCCTGCACTTGGGGCACAACAACCCTATGCAGTGCTACAGACTGGGAGAAGTCTGTCTAGAAAGCTGCCTGGAGGAGAGGGACCTGGGGGTGTTGGTTGACAGCCGACTGAATATGAGCCAGCAGTGTGCCCAGGTGGCCAAGAAGGCCAATGGCATCTTGGCTTGTATCAGAAACAGCGTGACCAGCAGGTCCAGGGAGGTTATCCTCCCTCTGTACTCGGCACTGGTGAGACCGCTCCTCGAATACTGTGTTCAGTTCTGGGCCCCTCACCACAAGAAGGATGTTGAGGCTCTGGAGAGAGTACAGAGAAGAGCAACAAAGCTGGTGAAAGGGCTGGAGAACAGGCCTTATGAGGAGCGGCTGAGAGAGCTGGGGTTGTTTAGCCTGGAGAAGAGGAGGCTGAGGGGTGACCTCATTGCTCTCTACAACTACCTGAAAGGACGTTGTAGAGAGGAGGGTGCTGGCCTCTTCTCCCAAGTGACAGGGGACAGGACAAGAGGGAATGGCCTCAAGCTCCGACAGGGGAGGTTTAGGCTAGACGTTAGGAAAAAATTCTTTACAGAAAGGGTCATTAGGCACTGGAACAGGCTGCCCAGGGAGGTGGTTGAGTCCCCTTCCCTGGAGGTGTTTAAGGCACGGGTGGACGAGGTGCTGAGGGATATGGTTTAGTGTTTGGTAGGAACGGTTGGACTCGGTGATCCGGTGGGTCTCTTCCAACCTGGTTATTCTGTGATTCTGTGATTCTGTGTATTGGATGAGATCTGTAGCAGTTTGACTTTCTGGCTGACTTAACTTCAGCAGGAGTCCATGGCAAGCCAAGTTTGGAGAACTCCTGAACTGATGTAGTTCTTAAAATCATTTTTATAACTAAATTGAAAGTCATTTGACTGGGCTTTGATGATTGGTGTCTCCACTGTCCATGTGAAGGGGACTGGAAGTGAAGTAGACATTCAGCTGTTTGTTCTCCTTAGAGAAGACTCTGGTGTTGGTTTAAGCAGTAGAACACTTGGCCTCCCCTTCCCCCGCATCATGATCACTTCTCCTTTGCAAAGCTTTTATATAGAATGCAAGGACCTATAAATAACAAGGGAGCCTATAAATAAATACAGCTGTGCACTGACAAAGGCTTCTGACAAATGATGTTTATTGAGTTACTCACGTGTGGTCCAGTTTGAATCCAACTGTGGGGCTTGCTAAGTTCTCAAAAATATATTTTGTGCCCAAGCCTGGGATTCCCCTCTGTTAAGCAGAGTAGGGAGTTCTCTGGCTGGCTGAGTAAAAGAGAGGAAAGGGTAAAAAAAAAAAAAGGGGTGCTTTTTTTTCAGTGAAGCTAATCTTATGGTATTAACTTTAGAGAAATCAAGCCACGATCAACTGCCTCTTGTTTATGTAAGGGGGTTTATGACAGAAAACAATCATATTGCTGCAAAGTGCTGGATGAAATATGATGGAACCCCCCAACAGTTACTCCTGATGTCGTTGTCCTGTAAATGCAGTAATCAGTATCTAGATTTAAGTACGTTTTATTGTAGCATTCAGAAGTTGTAGTCAATGTAGGTGAGCAGAGCCTGTTATGGTAGGTATTGTGTGGACAAGGAGACAGAAAACCTCAGTCTCAAAGAGCTGGAGGTCTTCCACTTGAGCAAAAGTTCCAGGTCTGCTGGGTGCATGGTGTTCATTGGATCTGACCCATAGCCACCACGGGAGCTCTATTCAGGTAAATTGACAAAGCATTAATTACTTCAAAGGAGAGCTAATGAGGCAATAAACCACAAGGGTGAAACCCAAATGGTTTATGGTACCATTAGGAGGCTGAAATGGAATTATAATTAGAGCAGGGCAAACGATTCATAGTCCACAATTTATCCAATGGATTTAGTGCTTGTTTCTGTTCATTAATTATGCACAAGTAGACATATTTTAGGAATGTATTCATTGTTTGAAACTGCTCAGCAACCACTTTATACGAAGATGCTTCTGCCAATAGGAGCAGTGTACAGTTTGCATCTGGTTTCTCTTTGCATGGGGGCTTTGTGCATGGATTTGTGTTCTGTAGTGGGTCACTGAAATACTGTGGTGTTTCTACTTCCTGGAATTTTACAGAAAAAATGGTTAATCGCTCTGGGACACACAGGAGTTACCTATATTTTCTAGGGAAACCTTTGCTGCTCTTCAGGGATGTTTTTTCCTTGAGCAACAGTCCTATTGTAAATAGCTCAGCAGTAGAGAAGGAACCTCAGCAATACTTGGTCAAGTATCCATCCCCAAAAATGAGTAAAACTTGTGTGTCCAAATAAAATTGTGGCTCAGAAATGATGAAACAGGGCCAGGAGAGCTTTGTTCTGCTGCCTATATCTTGACTTGAGTTAGGTGCAGAATAATTCAAACGTGTTTGAGTGATGGTCTTATCTCAAGTTGTGAGATGGTGTGCGGTTCAGCTCGTAAAATTCCTCTTGGAGCTCTTCCAATTTGCATAAAATATGTGTATAATATAAGGGATGTTCCTCTGTTATGCAATATCTTTCCTGTTTCTGCCACCATTAACTTGGAATTATTTATACCAGGGAACACTGTTGCTGAGAGAGATCTGACATTTGGAGGTGACTGTGAACCCCCACTGGTGCTCCTTATCCCTGAATGATGTGTTGGTGTCGTTATCTTGCTGCACACGTACTAGCGTGTAGCAGGCTTTGTTGATGGCATCTGGCTCCTTTTCATACAAAAATACAGGTAGTACTTCGGAGTACAGTGTCCCTAAAGTATCCATTAAGATGTTCTGGTGTCAGCCTCAGTCTAAATGTTTTGGGGGTGCTCTGTTTTTCCATTACAGTCCTGTTCTGTTCTTTGCAAACCTATTCAAAAGAGATAGAAGTAAGCCGCAAACCTCTGCCTGCTTCTAAAGCTGCTGTGTACACTGGCCTGTTAATCAGGCATTTACTGCTGTACATCTCAAGTGATTGACAAGCATGGGTTCTAGAGTCGAGGTGCTTTGTGCTGCCCAGTGGTTGCCTGGCTCTATGTTTGCCTTCCTGAATAAATCATGCGTTCTCCTCTTTGTATGACATGTTTAGTTCCATGATTTAAGAGCTTTAACATATAGCCCATGTTTGTTCTTGCTTTTGTTAATAACTAATTATGAATTATCCATGAATGGGCTAATTAGGCATTAACCAGATATTATATACCAACCAAAGAACCAGATCTGTCACAAACATCTCTGTGGGTAGTAACTTCTTGGTATATCCGTGGGCTACGAATGTCTGCGTGCATTAGGGAAGATATGGGAAATTCTGTCCTGCGGGGTAGTCGCAGCATAGCTCAACAATCAAAGCAAGTCAAACGTGGAACAAATGCCTTGTAGGGAAAGAAGTCAGGATCCCAAGTGATGCAAACAGAGAAATATGGATCAAGAATTTGGTAACATGTTATCCGTTCAGAAAGGACGAGATTATTTGGAACTGATGTTTGTTTTTAATGTAAAACTTTGAATGGAGCTCAGATACAATGAAATGCCTGCTGGGCCTCAGTATGACATTACAAAATCCAGTATCTTGTTCCAGTAGCACTTCAGAGTCTCAAAGGTTCTAGCTGCCAAACCACACCAACAGCACTGCCTGACCTATCTCCACTCCAAACTTTCTGTATCTTACTTTATCTGTTACCCAGTAAAACCTCTGCTGAGCTCTGAGTCAGTGTACAATAAAATAACAAAGTTGTCATTTAGATGTTTGAATTAAAAAGATTGTGGAGTCTGCTTCTTCCAAATGACTTTCTCATCAAATATTAATAAGCTTGGCTGATCTTTTTCAGAAGAAAAATACCAACAGGCATAAATCTATATTAAAGACTAAGTGCCTAACAAATGGAACTTTGTGCATATTTGCTGTGGTTTCTCGCTTACTTTTTACTTAAGTGTTACAGAGGAAAGCTAGCAAACACCACAAAATTGTTATTTTCTCTCTTCTATCTTATAGCCCCTAAACTGTAGTTTGAGTGCTGCTGTTTTACGCGGCATGCATTTCTGGGTGCCTAACTAAAGCACGGATGACATGATGCATGATTAAAGCCAAAGGGTTAATCTTCTGGGGACTAAAGACTAATGGCCCAGTAATGCTTTCTCAAGAGGGAGTTGTTGTGGCTGTCTCAGATCTCAGTCCTAGGCACTTTATAATAATTTGAAGATTTCCACTAGAACTTTGGTGGCAGGAGGAGTAGCTTTTAATAAGGGACAGCAGCGCTTAATGCTGATGCATTGTGTCTTGGATCAGAACCTTGTTCCTAGCTCTGCTTTTTCTGCAACTGCAATAATCGGCTCTAGATTTGTGTGATACATCTACTGTGATCAGATTTTCAGCACAGTCCTGCATATCAGTGACTTTTCATCTCTGAAATCAGGGCAGGAAATTTCAGTTGCAACTTGTGGCCACTGACATTCAACAACACAGCAGTACTTCATGGCTTGGTGCTGCTCTGTTTCTGCTGCAGTTGTACAGGCCCTGGCGTCAGCACCAAGTCGTCTTTGAGATTTACTTTCTTGTCTTCCACTGATAAGTGGACGTAATTTCTCAGTGTCATGCACAAAGGCCCCCTTGTACTAGGACCTCTGTTCCCAGGTGCTGCCACTGCTGAATACACTTCAGTGAAGAATCCATAGCTACTGCAGTGCTCTGAAGAGATGTGTAGGCCTCTCACCTGCTGTTGTAAATGAAACCATTAGCCCCTGAAACCTCCTGTTGCACATCTGTCTGTGGCAGGAATTCAGAAGAGGCTTCTGTACCTTTCAATGTGGCCTTAGATTTTCATTAAAGCTGCTCTTTGCAGCTCTTCCTTCTCTGTCCTGCTTATTATACATGTATCAGGCAGTGTCTGTTACTTCTGTGAGCATATATGTCTGTGGTACCTGAGTGTTCCTGTATGTACATGTATTTACACAGATGTGTGCATCTGTAGATGCAAATATGTATATCCATGGATTCAGACAAGTCATGGGAAGTGTAAATGTACCATGAGCAATGCGTAGATGTGTGCATGGCAGAGTGCAGGTCTGCCTGGGTCATGCAGGTAAACACATGCTTGTGTTGGCGTCATTCTGGTTTGTGTTGCTTTGAGAATTCTGCCTTGCATCCAAATTCTCTGGTGCAAATTGTTTGGATATAGGGACTCTTGCTGATGTGCTCTACCAATCTCTTTCTTATTAAGAGATAGAACAAGAAAGATGGAAGGGAGGAGAGAGAGCAGTGTAAAGGTCAACTAGCATCACAGCCTGATGAGGAGATTTATAACCTTCCAAATTCTCCCTCTCCCTGGCAGCATGTCTTTACAGACTCACATTATCTCTATTAATACCAGCCACAAGGTCATTACTCAGGCACTGAGCCTTCCTCCAGCATAAATATTTATACAAGGCTGACCTGCGACTGCTACATTTGCCTTTTATTTGATTTCTGCCGCCTTTTGTGTCTGTCAGTTAATGTCTTTAGCTGCTGTGTCTGGGACAGTGGGAGCTGAGAGCAGAGACGGGGAGAGGTTGAGAAAGGAGTAAAAGAGAAAGGAGGCTGCGGTGTAGGGAGATGGAGAGAAGAAGAATGAGAGGACTGAGATGGATGGGAGCTTGATATTTTCCATGAGACTTGAGAAACCCTTTTTTTCACACCGGGGAAAATTTTTAAGTCTGTATTTTGCAATGAGATTGCAAAATTTGTGAAAATTTCCTTTTATTTACTTAAGAAGATAGGAGTACAGGAGTCTTCTGTGTCTTGAGTGTTGCTTTCACTGGAGGCTAATGAAACTTTAGAAGCCCATTTTGGAGAGTAAGCTAAGGATAGCTTGCATGCGGACACGCGTGAGTGAATACAGAAATATGCTGTCTCACAAATTTCTTTCAGGCATGACTTCGTGGATGTGCAGATATCCTCACCTTAACACCTCATACTGCTCTGAAAGCTTGCTTCTTAGCATCTGTTAGGGTCAGGTTCAGGTAACTCTTGTGGCTGAAAGGGAGTTGAGGCTGCTATGTTTCTTGGGGATGCATGTTCTAAGGGAGGGACAGTCTAGGAATCTGTGGCTTCGTGCTTGTCCTTTACCTGACAGTGGTCGGGTGTGTATAGGAGTTAGAACAAGAATGGGAAGTTGAGAGAAGCATGGAATGTGTCAATGATTGCGTAGAAGTAGATCTTCCAAGTGTGATAAAAACACAGAACCTGAACAGGAGAACCTTTGAGTTTAACTGTGCACTAACCTGTAAAATGGCACAACCTGCCTTAATTCCCCAAGGACTTGATATTTAATGATGCTTTTAACTGCTAATGTGTCGGTGTCCCTCCTGGGCTGAAGAAGGTGAGGGCAGCGGAGAGATCCATGCTAAAACCTAGGAGCTTTACTATACCAGTGAATCAGCACTGCCTTAGAAGTTGCTCTTTTAAATCACTCTAAGCCTGATAATTTTACTTAATTCTGCTTTTCTCCATTTTCCTTAGCTATAGGATACTGCTGAAGGTCACAGATTCCATTAGACAGAGTATAGTATGGACTTGGTATAGTAAATGTACAGTCCACTGTGATGGATTTGGTGGTGGTGAAGAAGAAATACCACTCAGCATTTGCACAGAAGGATTCCCTTCAACACCCTTTAAAAGCTCAGTAAAAAAAGAAAAACCCTAAAAATTAGGCTAGCGTAAATATGGCCTTCAGATATGCTTTCTTTGCTTTCTACGAGGTTCCTTAATTTCCTGCTTTCTTCCTCCTTTTTGTGGATTTGAGAAATGTAAATTTGCCTATCACCAGGATGCAGATGGTGCTCAGTGCTATCCTGTTGACGATGACTGGAGAGGCTCACTGCAGGGGCAGAGTGAGGGTACTTTCTTAAACTAACATGTAATCTTTTGTCATTACTGTAAGCAAGGATTTTTAAGCTTAAATCCCAGACAAATAGCCCTTTGTGTGGTCCTGATCTTCCAGCCTGGCTGAGTTGACCGAACTAATCACCTATTTCTCAGAAACTTTTTTTTGTTTTATTGTGTAGCTGCCTGCCCACCCCCTCCTGAATACAACAGTCTTCACTTAAAGACTTGAACTTTGAAAAAGTGAATTTAGGGAGGTGAAATGTATAATATACGCAACACCTGGGATTCTGTATGAGAAATTGTAGTAATTCATTTAGGAGCTTTTTGCTCTGATTTTCTTGCCTGCTTTTATTCCAATTATTCAGGCAAGTTATGGAAAACCTAATTGTCTGATAGCGTGCTAATAGGCAGTTTTGCTGAAATTGGAGAGCCTGTGTCTGATATAACAGTTTAAAATGGGGAAAGCAGGTTTGTATTTCTTAGCTATATGGAATTTTTAAATGGTACTATAGATCCTGAACTCTGGGGGTCAGCGAGGTTAGCGGAGGGCTTAGAGAACCTTGAAGAGGTTCTTGCAAGATTAGGTCTTTACAATAACTGGGCCCAGCTCTTTATTGAATAAAAAACTGGGGCTGTGTACCATCAGATTCCAGTTAGAATATTTTTCTTTGGCATTGCAGTAGCACAGTGTCAATATGTGATTTGGGACAGTGATGTCTGAGGACCCATGTTCAAGAGCAACGCAGGAGTTCTCATAGACGAGGTGGTGAAGGAAATAGGTCTGTCTTGTGCTGTTGGGTATAATTTCCCATAAGAGGTTGGCATAAGTGAATGTGAAAGAGTCTTTAGATCATCTCAGGTCTGGTTCGCTCTCACAGTTCTCACCCAGTGATTCAGAGCTGCTAAATGACTCCCACCATCTCTGTCCCCTTGAGGCCTTAAATCTCCATAGGAGGAGTCACACTGAAGGTCTTACCAGTGCATTGTACTTTGGCTGGGATAGCTTCATAGAGCTCTGTGGGGCGTAAGTATAGTGAAGGGCTTTCTTTAAATGCTTCTTAAGGTGTTGATTTGCTGTAGCTCTCAGACATTCTTCTTTTTCCTCCCTGGTTTGCTGAGATGCCTGGGTTTCAGGTGGTGGCTTTCAATGTTACTGCTTTTTTCTTTTTTAATTGATCATATATAGGGCCTAAGCCTGTGAGTAACACAAAACTGCATAAATCTGCTGCTGATTTTTATTATGAATAGCAAAGTCCATCTGAAACCGATCAGAAGAGAGGGAAGGTCAGGAAAACCACTATTGAATTGCTAGTTAGTGGCTAGATGGGTAGATACACTTAAAATACTTTGCAAATATTTTAACTGTTTGCGTAATTTTTATTCTAAAGGTGTGCTGGTGAATTGTAGCAGTGGACAGACACCAAAACTTGCACCGTTCAAAACACAGCTTCAGTCCCAAGTCTCTGTGCAGCAGAGCAATTTGCAGTGCCTGTATGATGAGAACCAATAGTGACTTGTGAGCCGGCAAACAGGAGTTCTTGCCTTGCTTGTGGTCATACAGCACATCGATTTCCTTCTTGGCACTCAGTGTTTTCATATGGAATGTGGTGCTAAGGATACTTGCCTTGCTCTGTGGAGCCTTTTCTGATCTGTATGTGCTTAGCAATGTTATGCCTGCACAGTGTGGTCTGTTTCTTAACTGCATTGCCTCTGTATAATAAAATAGAAAACATAGAACAGTAAAAAGAATGAAATATGAACATATTGAAAATCACAGAAGAAACTCGTAGTGTCTGGTGGGTAACTGAAACACAGGCGTTGTGACACTCAGTGGTTTTAAAAAGGAGATGAACTTACCCAATTTTTATTATTTTGTTTTTTAAAAATGTGAAAATTGCAGTCCATTTTAGGTGAAATGTTAAAGTAAATCTCTCAAAGATGCCAAGTAAAGGAAATTTCTTGCTTTAAACTCCACTCTTGACTTTCATATAATGTGAACCACATGCAGTTGCTGGTGCATATGTGAGTACGCATTATGTGTTCCTTTACCTATTTGGAAGTGGTGCATTTTAGAAATACATATGAAGAATGCTGAACTTATGTGGCAGGCCAGGCCCTTATGTCTTTGAACCTGTGTTCTGAAATATGCACGCAGATAAGATTGAAGGGTTGGACAGCAATTTTCTACTCAATTCTCCCATTTGGCGGGTGATAAGTAGTAGTCTCTTAGAAGAAGAAAAATCAAATATATGTCAAGCAGTTTTGAATTAAGATAAAGCCATGAAACAGGTTATAGAATCTATAATTGCTGTAAAGTGCAAGCTCATTTGGTGAGCAATACTGTTCACTGCAAGCACATAAAGTTGCTACTTTAGCATGCCAAATTGACAACAGCTATTGCTGTGCCTGGTTATGCCTGTACACAAAGGATGATATAAAAGAAATAATCCTGCTCAGTGCTTGGACATTGGGATTTCTTTATACTTCCCTGTGCAATTTAGGGTGCTAGACATATTTCTGAAGGTCAAAGTTCAAGGACTGTTTTACATGAGCTGCAGAAGGAGTTTCAGTCAGAAAACTTGCAGCCACTGCTGGAAGCTCTCTCTAGTATGCTGATGTCCTGGCATTTGTGTAGTTCATGGCTCTTGACTGCAGATCTGGGGAAAAATGTATTTGCAGGATTAAAGTGCAGTTAGGGACCTGGATAGCAAATGCTGAGATACTGAAGGAGAAATGGCTGATAGGGAAGATGCTGATACAGCAGTAACCATTTTAGTTAAGTGATTAGAAAACGCCATGTGGCAGTGAGGGCTGAAGTGCAAATGGTCTGCATCTTCCAGGGGAGGCATGCATGGAAGCTCCTGCATCAGGTCCTGAGATGGAGTGCATTGACACAGCTGCCTACGCTGTTCCTTTCCTCTGTGTAGTAAGCATCTCGTTTTCACAGTCAAATGAAATGGTGTAAGTACTCTGTCTCCCTATGCTATGCAATACTTTCTTTGCTCAATTGGTGGAAAGGCACCCTCCCACAGGGAGCCACAAAGCTGTAATGGAGTTGAACACAAACATTTGTTTTGTTTAAAAACCCTGGTGTAACATTGCTGTGCAACTTTTGAAATGTCAGTTCCTGTAAATGCTCTGAGCCTGAGACCAACAGCGCAGAAAGCGCTGGAAGAACCCGTTGTAGAAGCGAGGTTTACCAACCTCTTCAATGTTTCATGGTAGCTTCACGATGATCTCTGTGGCTCCCTGCTTCTTGGATGGCTTCTAGCTTTCTGGTTGTGACATCTCTCCTGATGCGCTCAGACAGAGGGAATATGCAAAAGGACGGCTGCAGCTCCGTGTTCAGGAGATGTCATCTCCGATTGACGTCAGGCAGGGGAGCAGCAATTAAGGCTCCAGCCGACTTTCTGCTCAAGCTCCAGGCATAGTGGGGGAGGAGGAGAGAGAGAAAGAAGGTACAAGGGAAAAGGAAGATAATGGGAAGGGAGAGGAGAGAAGGAGAGAGTAAAAGGTAGAGAGGGGGAGAAGAAAGGGAAAGGACAGTGTGAGAGAGTAGGGAAGAATAGCATAGGGCAAGTCAAGAGGAATCTGGAAAAAATGTGAGAATATCTTAGAAGAGGGAATGATGAAAAGAGGGGAAGAAGGAAATGAAGGAATGAGTCTGTGACTCAGCATGAGGGCTGAAAGAGAGAGGAAGTGATAGAATGAAGCAGGTGACAAGGAAACCAGTGAAAGCAGAAACGTAAGGGCACCTTGCATGCTTTTAGTTGTTTGCTGCTGGCTGATGGGAAGAGAAGCATGTTGTCCCAATCTGTCAGCTATGATGCTGGAGAATCCCTTTATTCCTGACTTCCAATGAGCTACCACTGTAAATCAGCTGTTGTTTCACAGCTGTGTGTTGTTGGGAAGGTCAACTTCACATAACCAGGAGGTGCATAGGCAGGAGAGAAGGAGAATGAATGCACGGCCTTGCAGCACTAACCCCACATGTATAGAGAAGGCATCTCTTCAGGGTATAAATGCCTTCAGTACCTTAAACCACGCCACATCCCAGTTAGATCCAACAGTGTGTTTAAAGGACATTTTACCTGGTCCACCTTTCACATATAAAGTTAGTGTGTTCAGCACAGAAGATGCTGTTAGACATGTGAAGGATTTGCAAAAGGCATTAATGCATCATGCCTGTTATTCTCCTCCACGGTCAAGTTGCAACACAGTCACATAATGCAGCAAATTTGATATTGATTTCTTTCTGCTGAGATGCGATATTGCTTGTGCAGTACAAAACATTCCCTGTGAACCTTGCGATGGTTCTGTGTAGAGCAGTGGCACTCAAGTATTTTGGGTTGTGAGCTCCAGTTCAGAGGTGCTTGTGACAGCAAATGCTAGCATAACCTTTTGGATTTCTTTTGATTGCTTGACCCCAATTCTGTCAAAATGATTCTGTACGTATCGTGAAATCTGTAGTAACTTCTGGTCTAGAGGTTATAATCAAAACCCATGGGCCTTCTGATGATCAAAGTACAAGCAAACAGACTGTGGGGCTCAGCCTGTGTGTCTTACTTTAAGTCTGTCCCAAACAGTTACCATAGGCTCCTTAATAATTAACACAGAGAAGCAGTGAATTTCTTCTGAAAGCAATTAACTAAAGGCATCCAAGACCCACGTTTCACGATGGCTAGCTCAGAATTACTGCTTAAAATTAAGATTTGGAGAGCTAAGTGATGTGTATCTCAGCTGCTGTGCCATGAAAAATATCTTGTTAAGTTACTAGAAAAAAATACAGGGATTAGCCGCTTGGGAAACTGAAGAACAGAGAAGTTTTGAGATTACAGCTGAATGAGGAGTTGAATCTGGTTTATGAACCCCAAATGCTTTTCTATTTCATAGCATTATTTTCTCTCTTCTGTCTTTCCAGTTTTGTTGCTCACATGCTAAGCAGTTTCTGTCTCCTACAGCTATTACAGATCTCTGTGGCTTTGTTTGGAGTTCTCCTGTCTTTTCCCTGCTGCTTGGCATCATTGTGACTTTCTGTTTTATAACAACTGGTAAACTATGATCTTCGGTTCTGTAGCTGTTTTGAACTTCTTCAGCACTGGAGCCGAGTGTTAGATCCTCCATTCTTTGTCTTCATCTATTTTGTAAATCATTACAGTCTTGTGGAATCCAGTGTCTTTGTCCCCTAATTCTACTTCGGTAGCCAGTATAGGCACAGGTATAAGGTCAAAGGTGACAACTGTCGTGAGCCATCAGAGGCTCGTTCTTCCTTTGCCCATTCTGCATTCTTGACTGGCTAAAAGAAACCAACTTCTCGAAGACTTTTTCCAGAGTATTCTCAGTGCACCAGCTATTAAACCTTGAAATACAATTTGGAACATAAACTTTGATGGGATTATTAAATCTACAAGGTTTAGCTGCAGAGAGCTAGGCTGTTGCCAAAGCTCCATGCTTTAGCTTATTAATAGTTACTAAATTGGGGTGAGAGCTGGCAGAGGACAAGCAGAGAGCGAGGTGGAGAGAAGCACAACCCTATGCATTCACTATCCTTTTTAGTGTTTTATTTTCCCCATCTGGATTTCCCCCTGCTGAGCAGCAAAATGGGCATTTAGACGTGCGAGCAGTGCCAGACAGCTAACTAGGCGCTAGAAGTCAGCCTCTGATGATATCTGGCATCGGTGGGCCTCTTTGTGCCAGCAGTTTGGTGCCAAGAGTAATTGTGATTTACACCCGCTGCCCCTTTGGTGGCAAAATGGTTTTGATTAAGTGCATACCACGTTTATTAAGTCTTGCACAACCAAGCACAGGGTCTTGGCTGGGACGCCGTAAAAGGCAGTGAGATTTACACATCTCACTGCAGGATTCATTTAATCTCTTGGGGATTTACTGACCTTCAATTAGAACTGTTAAGTAGTGTTTACTTGGTACCTAAATCACGCAAGGCCCAGATAGAGTTTCTTTTTTGTTTTCATTAGTAATGTTGTGATTAAATGCGGGAGGAGAAAAGACACAAACACAGCGAGACCCAGTGAATACACGCCTTAAGGAGAAGGACTTTGAAGGTTTTAAATCAAAATGCTGAGCAGACCAAACTAACTCATTTTTCCTTAATGATCTTTGATACAGGAGGCCATGGGTTCAAACTGAAAGACAAAAAGTTGCTTTATGGGCGTCATGCACATACTGAAAGACACCTTCTTCCCTTTCCTTGTGTTCAGCTAATCCCAATGTCTGTGGATTTAATGGAAGGATAATTTTTAACTTCAGAGAGCTTCCAAGTAGGTGTTGAAAGAACTTTGCAGGTTCAGCTTGGAAAATTTATCTGCTTCACTGTCTAAGGTCACTGAAGTTATCTACAGTTAAGGTACTTCTCTCCAGCAAGCCAAGTAAGCGCAACCATATTGTGTAGTAGGACTCCGTTTGTTCTGTGTTCCTAGAATATGGTCCCAACCACTTCAGGAAGTCTCTTGTGGTTCTGAGGAAAAATCTTCTGTCCTTCATTGCGAAATACGTGGAATTTTGTGATGGCATAGAGAGTAAAAATACAAATTAAGTCTGTCTGAGCCCATATCACAGCGCTTAAGTTCAAGTATTTCAGATCTAGGTTACCCTTCGGTGATGTGCCATTCCAGCTGGTTCTCTCTGCAGTCGCAGAATGGAAGTTAAAAGATTTTGTGTTTGTGAATGGAGCTCAGGACAATGGTGAGACTTTTATTACAAAAGTCTCTTCTTTGTAAATAGCTTCTGGTTTTCCAGAACATAGTATTTTTAATAATTGGCTGGAAAATCTTGTCAAATTATGAGCATCTGGGTGTGACTACTCAAAATTCAGAAGTGGATTAATGTCTCATTTTTGTAGGGCAGGTTGATAATGCAGCAGCTTTCTGTGGCCTGGTTAGATGTATACATGACGCAGCACTGAGGACCTGTTTGCTGGGATGAAACTCTAGTCTGACAATCTGAAAATCCCTTTTCTGCGAGTATTTTCTAAGTGTTTCTTTAGAACTTGGCTGCTTCTGAGGCTTTTCCTGCCAAGAAACCAGTCGGCTGGAGTATTCATGGAAAGTGAACCCCAAGGAACGTGAACACAGGCAAAATGAATTCATGGTTTGGGTAGCCGTAGAAAATACCAAGTATTCGATGAGCTCTCATTAGTAGCTAGCAGCTTGGGCTTCTTGCTTCCTCCTGACTACTCACATAAATAACCCAGCATTCTATCCTTGTGCTTTCTCTGGCGTTATGTCAAGAGCAAAGGAACGAGGTGTGGAGGAAACAGTGGAATGGTACATGCCCTTTTAATTCAAGTTGTAGAAAGTTCACTTGAGACATAAATCAGAAATAGAGCTCACCTCTCCAGTCACAACAAGAGCTGAGTAGCATCTGACCTGAAGCACATGAAGGGTTTGGTCGTTGAGCTGAGTTAAATAAAGTCCTCTTATTTGAAGGTGCATCAACTAACTTATGTATGAATTTTGGGTTCTGTTTTTTACAGAATCTCTTGGGGGCAATGGCTGTTTAGGGATGTGTGTGTGCACTCAGTGGTGACAAACTGAATGAAATGAAAAGGTGCTTTGAAATGTTTTTCATATTGGTGTCACTGGGCAGCCCAAGGCCAGTGTGAAACCAGAAGTCAAAGAAGAGTAGGAAGACTCAAGATGACCATGTTTTCAAAGCTAGGTTGCCAGCACCCCACTCTCTAGTTAGGACAAAACAAATTAAAAGTATGTGTTTTCTGTTCCCATAAATGTGTCACCACCTCATGTTCTTGGGGGTTACTTTGGTTAGGTAAACATGGAATTGTTCATCTTAGAGCTCTGGTTTTACTGAGCCTTCTCAAACTTGTGTCTAGATTTGCAAGTGCCATTTGGGAGCCAAGTGCAAAGTGGCAGTTTATAAAAAAACTGCAGTAGGGAAAACAAGGCCCTGTCCAGCATATAATATTGGGAATTGTACTCTTGAATAAAGGTGTAATTGGAAGTGTAGTGTGTCCAAGAAGTTCAGCAGTTCCTAGTACTTTGGGTGCCTTGTTTGCAGTGTCCTGAGATATTTTACGTGGTTTGTTTTGCGTATTTTAATTGTGTAGGAATACTACACCCCACTGCCATGACTATTGTGATTTGGTTTTTAAACTGGGACCATTAAAAGCCCAACTTGCAGGGCCACAGGGTCATTCTGGAGTTAGAGATCCAGCACAGTCTTAATGCATGCATCATGGTGATCTTTGACTAAGCTTCAAATTATCAAATCTGTAATGGGCCAGGACAGATGCCTGGGCCCTAACTCGTTCAAATACCTGTGGAGTTTGTGGCAGTCTATTTTTATTGTTCTTCTGTTGATCCCAGGCTTGAAGAAGGGGCAACACATTAGGCAGATGAAGTCTGCTGCACTCTTGGTGAAGCTAGTAAGTGTAGTTAGTACCTGCATGGTCGTGAAGTAGGGAATGACTTGACCAAGCAGGAACCAAGAGTGTGGAAGCAGTTTCAAGAACTGTCCTCTTGTCTGTTTTTCTTTACCCACTTTTAAGCTGTAAAAAGGTGAACTATAGCGGATCACGGTGCCAGCTGGGATGGGTGGTGTGTACATTCTTCCAACGATGACAGCAGGACCGGCATTCCTCTGCTTTGCTACTTGAGATACATTAGGCAACCCAGCTGAAAAGCTCCTGCTGCCTCTGCGCCTGCCGCCGGGCTGCTGCTTGTTGATGAACAGGAGGTGTTAATCTCTTTCTTCCTAAGAGACCTCTTTGTTCAGAAGTGTCAAGATTTAATTGGCTTGTTCACACTTTCTCCAGCTGACTCCAACTTGTAACTTCCTCCGCACCCCACCCCCACGCTTTGGTTCAGGGTGTCAACAGGGCTGGAAGTGTTTTAATTCCTTTGCAGACAATCCTCCTCCACTCCAAAAGCACAACTGGGCGGTGTGTTGGGGGTTAGTGTGCTGGAAGCTGTTAATCCTAAAGGGTGATTTTTTTCTTGTCTGAAAGGATTTGCACTTGAATGCTTGTAGGGAATAAAGTATTTTCTGTGTCCAAAGCATTAATTCTTGACTGAGGCTGGAACAAAAAAATTTAATTATAGCGAATCCTTTTCTTTTTCCCCCCTTACACTTGCTCAAATCTATTCTATCCTGACTTGTGTTTGCATACAACAGTGTTATAATAGTACCTGGTGGTTGAAAGATTCAGGCTGCACTGTGCCAGGTGCTGGCCACAAAACCTGATGAAACCCAGGCTGCTTCTCTATAAAGAATTTGTCCTCTAAATAAAGATGAATCAGAGCATAATGCATGGAAAAGAATTATTTATTCTCCCACTTCATACTGATTTACAGAGGTATTTAAATCTATTTTCTGTTATATCTCTTGAATACTTGGAAAGAAATACAATTTGGCAGTACTGTTAACTCTATATTTCAAGAGCTCCAGGGACTGTGCAGCCAACTGCATTAATCAGGAACTCAAGAAAAGCAGGTTCTGTTCTGGGATCAGCCATTGCCTTACTGTAGGACTGGACCAAATCACTTTCACTCTTATTCCCTCTCCCTATCTTGTCTTTATGGTCTTTGAGCTTCTTGGGATAGAACTGTAACTTTCTAGGTGTTTGCACAGTTCCTACTGTATGATATACTGATGCTTTCTTAATGCTGCTGAGCAATAATGCCCAGTAACAAAACTGACAAGTTACAGGTGCAAGAAATCAGGGAGGAATGAGAAATTAAACAGACTGTAGGCTTAGGCAACTCATCACTTCCAGTAGTATTGACAGAGCAAAACGGCGATAGTGAAGGCATGCAATCAAAATTGTGGCCGAACAATTTCATTTTTTTCATTATAAGAGGAGAAACCTCTGAATGCTCACGTGTTGAGGCTCTGGAGCGTGTCCACAGAAGAGCAACAAAGCTGGTGATGGGGCTGGAGAACAAGTCTTATGAGGGGCAGCTGAGAGAGCTGGAGTTGTTTAGCCTTGAGAAGAGGCGGCTGAGGGGAGACCTTATTGCTCTCTACAACTACTTGAAAGGAGGTTGTAGAGAGGAGGGTGCTGGCCTCTTCTCCCAAGTGACAGGGGACAGGACAAGGGGCAATGACCTCAAGCTGCTCCAGGGAAGGTGCAGAATGGACATCAGAAAAAAAATTTTTCATGGAAGGGGTCATTGGGCACTGGAACAGGCTGCCGAGGGAGGTGGTTGGTTCACCTTCCCTGGAGGTGTTTAAGGCACAGGTGGACAAGGTGCTACGGGACATGGTTTAGTGTTTGATAGGAACGGTTGGACTCGATGATCCGGTGGGTCTCTTCCAACCTGGTGATTCTATGATTCTATGATCTTAAGTTTCTGATACTTCTCTTTTGGATGATATAGTCTTTCTTTTCCATTTGCACAGCATCAGCCATCTAATGATTCTTAGAAGTGTAGCTGAGCAGAATGTCCTTGGCAGTAGGAGGATGAATGGAATTGTGTGTTGGGGTCAGGCTGGTATCGGGAACAAAGCAGAGGAGAAGGTAAGAGTTCAGGGAACAAGTCTGTGAAAACTAGGATAGGGAAAAGGTAGGGCCAAAGCAAAAGCAGGGGATTGGTTTAGGGAGAGAAACCTAGATAGAGTGGCAAATGCAGGCATTCAGCAGATACAGTCATTAAGGAGCAGAAGATCGAGCACTAAAGCAGCAGATAGCCACAGTGTTCCCCAAAGCTATAGAAAAGCTTTGCCTCTGTAAGTGACTGTGGACCAATTGTTAGTTGGACCAAGGTTCTTAATGCCTGGGGAGACTGTAAAGCAAGCTTCAGGACTGACCATGTGTCGGTGTACACAGTCCTGACACCCGGGGCACGAGAGGCACCACCTTTCCAGTTTTGGAGCTGAGAATGGAGATGTAGAACAGTCCTTGTAAAGCCTGTGTCACCATTAAATAATTGTTCTGGAGAAAGCAGGGGGGTGCTCTTTCTTTTTGTTTTGTTGGTTGAGTCATAGCCGACAAATAGAATAATCATTCCACAGTTATCTGAAAGACGATGTCATATACAATAGCAATTAGAAATATTTCCAAAATTAAACCTCCAAAGGAGGAAGTGAATTACAATGCAGGCAGCCTTTGACCCTAGAGAATCATAATGGCTTCCTGGATTTGGAGATATTATGAGCTAAAGCCAGAGAGGTACCACTGCTGGATTGTAATAAGTGTTAAAATTAGAACACAATGTGGTAACCTTGGGTGTGTCTTTCTGATCTGAATCCTCCTCCCACCCACACCTCTGTTTAATAATGATGTGTTTTGAAAGGCTTGTGTCTGGCTGCCTTAGTGTCTAGGTGTTTGTGCCGAGTGCGCCAGCTTTGGTAGTCAGCACTCTGCTGGACAGGGTGGGCTACAATCCAAAAAAGTACAAAAGTGCTTGTTTACACTTAAGTGTGGGAAAAACTCTGCCCAAGTAAAGATGGCTGCTGTGCTGGGTCTGAGGAAATAAGATGTGGGTGCGTGTAAGCTCCTCATATTGGAATATGAAGCTTTCTCATGTTTTGGTGAGGGTTTTTTCGACATTTTGGCACACTTTCTGGGCATAGGCCTGCAAACTCTGTGGAGTCAATCTTTAGGAGAGCACATGTTACCTTGGACCCCAGTTCCACTGAAGGGGACAGTGTTGTGGGTGTTTCTGAAAACGCTGTCCTTTGGGAAACAGGGGTCTTGTTGCCCTACACACCCCCAGCATAGACTTATTATTCCTACAACACCACACCCAGAGTGGGCTGGTCTCATTGTACCAGGCTTTGTACAAATGTATAGTAAAAGACAGCTCAGATCTGAAAAAAAAACCCAAATTGTAGCCTAAACAGACAAGGCAGACAGTGGGTCTCTCCTGGGGAGAGTGACAGAGAGATAAGCCGGCCTAGGAAATGTTAGGACATGTAAAATCTTTTCCTGTTCTCTCCCACAGAAGAAAGAACATTATATTTGGCTACATACACGAATCCAGATTTAAAAATAGCTGGGTTCCTTCCTGACTGAGGGAGAAAGACAGAAGTGAGCTAAATTTATTAGCCGTCTGGCAGGCTTGCATTGAATTTTTGCTTGTCAGGACTCCCCCAAGTAATTGTGTTTCTATATACAAGTTGTTTGGGGGAGTGTTTCATGAGCAAATGCCTTGATTTATGCGTAGCTGTCTGTATTTGCAGGAGGAAAACAAGTCAAATGTTAATGTGAGCAAATTCCAGCCATATAAATGTTTAAGAAGAGAAGTGAAGCCAAGGGGGCAGAATTGTCATTAGGCTGATTTGGGAGCAGGGTTTAGTTGAAGGGCAACATTTTAAAAGCACCTAAGTGACACAGGAGCCTCAGGGCAAGCCTTCCCCAGGTGGGGCTTATTAGTGGGAATGTAGTATCTTGCTAATGTAGCTGGGCTGCTGCTGAATCTGCACAGCACCCAGGCAGCGCTGGGCTGTACTGTAGGGTGGATTTAGCAGCTTAGGGACCTCTGCCCTGTGTACTGTTGTGTGGTATTGACTTTCACTGTGTACGATTTTCAAAGGTGATTTAGGCATGAGCACAGGCTTTACAGAAGTATTAAGGTGCCT